>NC_080694.1:9285291-9885291 GCF_030445035.2 Dasypus novemcinctus | reverse complement strand
ACAGAATTTTATAATCAAACTTTTGAATGCTAAAGATAGAGATAATTTTAAAGCCAGAGCAGAGAATCAACACATCATATAAAAGTGAGCTTCAATATTATTAATTGCCAATTTTTCAACAAAAACGAAGGTTTATAAGGCACTGGGAGGAAATACTTAAAATGTTGTAAGAAAATAATTACCTACTAAGAATATTATATCTGGTGAGACCATCATTCATAACTAAAGAGAGGTTGATAATTCATTCCCAAATATACAATATCTGAGGGACCTTGTAACTATTAGACCTGCTCTGAAAGCAATGGTAAAGAAAGTTTCTCAGAATGAGAAAAATGATGCTAGAAATACAGTGATGTAACATAAAAAAAGAAAAGAAAAGATCTCCAGTAAGGATAATAACATGGGTCACTATAAAAGCTAGTACTGTTGTGTTTTGGTGTGTAACTCCACTTTTTACTTCCTGAATGATTGAAAAGGAAAATTCACAAGATACAATGATTAAAGCAGTGTTTTTGACTCATAATATATAATAAGTAATTGTTGAAAATAACTACGTATAGATGCAGGCATAGGAATATAGGAGAATAGTTTGTGTGCCATTGAAGTTAATTTGATATCTAAGCAAACAAGATTGTTACAGACATAAGATGCTAAATTTAAGTTCCATCTTAACTACATAGTACATAAGAGAGAACATGCAAGTTTACAGGAAAAGATGTTAGAATACAGATAGCAAACTGGAGGAGGATAAGCATGTGGATAATTAATAAATAGTGGCTCTGAAAATTCCATTATGCAAAATGTAAAATTTTGGTAATGGAAGGTGATAAAGGTAAAAAAAAAAACAGTAAATATTGGACATCTCATTGTGCTTGGGAATGGTTGATATGGGAAAATTTATTTTGTGTGTCTGTGTGTGTGTTTTGTGTATGTGTGTGTTTTGTGTATGTGTGTGTATGTGTGTGTGTGTGTGTATATATATATATTTACAGAATTTTTTACAAAGCCTGAGCACATAAAGAGACAATGAAAATTAACTGCAATTTATGATTATGAATAGGCTATAATAAAGGAGAAGACAGGGCCAAAAAAGGACATTTAGGAAAACATGAAAAATTTTGGATATAGATTATAAGCTTTATATCAATGATAAATGTATTGAAATATCTAACTATTCATATTGTGGTTACATAAGTGAGTATCCTGGTTCTTAGGAAATGTCCATGACTGTATAAATTTTAATGAGTATGAGGTATACTACCTTATATGTGAATAAAATGGATTTGTAGATGGATAGACAGATATTAGAGATAGAGAAATTCATAGACTGATGGATACATAAAATGATATGGCAAATTTTGCATGATAAAAATAGTTAAATGTTAATATTAGTAGATGTGTGTATCTACACAGATGAGGAGTTGGAGTTCTTTGCATGGGTTTGATATTATTTTTGTTAACTGCCCTGTACTTCTGAAAATATTTCAAAATAAAAAAGTTAAAAAATAAGTAATTCTAATAGAAGTGTGAAATGTGTCCACATTCCTCTAATCCCTGAAATATATCCTTTCATTTTCAATTTTTAGTAATTGATGACACCATTAAATTTATATTAAAAATTACATTGCGAGAAGTTCTGGGAAGATGACATTGGAGTAGGCAGGCCAGGCTCAACTCTCACACAAAAACAATAGAGAAAGTGCCAAAATCTGTCCAAGGGACCTGCTTTTGGAAACAACAGACAATGAGAGTTCTGTGCAATACACAGGAGGAAGAGAGTCAGAGAGGTGAGGAACCTGAAACTAAAAAAACATTAGTAACTAAATCCGCATAACACAGGGACATGTTCCCATTGTCCAACCTCAAGACATAAATCCTGGGAAAAAACCTGGCTCACTTTAGCTGAGAGGGGAAGAGACTTTTTCCTTCCTATCAGCTGTTAGAAGAGAAGAGAAAGGAAGAGTCAGAAGGCTTCTCTTCAGTGAATTCACTTAGCAGAGATGGCTATGAATCTTGGTCTGAAAGAAGTAGAAAGAAACACCTTTGTGGAAATACTTGGTGATGACAAACATCTGCTAGCCCACCAGGAAACTGAAAGAGAGTAAATTCATCAACATATAGGTGCCTAGACATCGGCAAAAGATTTCAATCCACAGGAGGAAACAGGAAGAGATGGCCCATCCAAAGAAGCAAACCAAATCCTGAAGAGATAAAGCATTTGACAGACCTCTAATCAATGACAATAATACAAATCTCCAAAATCAATTCAAAGAATTGAAGGGAAATATGACAAAAGAGTTAAAGGATATTGAGAAGACACTGGGTGAGTATAAAGAACAATTTGAATGACTGCAAAGAAAAGTAACAGACATGGGAATGAAAGACAGGATAGAAGAGATTAAAAATAATGTAGGGGCACACAGCATAATTGAACCTATGGAGGACAGAATTAGTGATTTTGAAGAAAGAGCATCTGAACTGGATAAGACAGAAGAACAGAAAGAGAAAAGAATGGAAAAAATGGAAAAGGGTCTCTGGGGAATGAGTGACAATGTGAAATGCACAAACATATTTGTTATAAGTGTCCCAGAAGGAGAATAGAATGGATAAGAGGCAGAAAGAATATTTGAGGAAATAATGACTGAAAACTTGTCAAACTTTAAGGAAGACATAAATATCAATATCCAAGAAGGACAATGTTCCACAAACACAGTAATTCCAACTAAACCTACTGCAGGATTCCTACTATACAGTACAACAAATATCAGGGATAAAGAGAAGATTCTGAAAGAAGCAAGAGAAAAGTAAAGCATCATATAAAGGGAAAATCAGTACTTTTAAGCAAGGACCTCATCAGAAACCATGTAGGCAAGAAGAAAGTGATATGATGTATTTAAGGTACTGAAAGAGAAAAACTGCTAGCCAAGAATTCTGTATCTGGAAAAACTGTCTTTCAAAAATGAGGTTGAGTTTAAAGTCTTTACAGAGAAACAAAAACTGAACGAGTATGATACCAAAGATGGTAATTACAAGAGATTCTGAAAGAATTGCTTCAGCCTTAAATGAAAGGAAAAAACAAGAGTGAGAAATTTGGAGAAGAAAGTATATTTGAAGTTTATTAGAAAGGGTAAATTAAAGGGTGAAAAGAGTGTAAGAAATGACAATGGAAATCCAAAAGAAAAAAAATGGAGGAAGTAAAGCCTTTAAGGAAATAACATTGAATATTAATGGCTTAAACTCCCCAATCAAAAGTCATAGACTAATAGAATGAATAAACTAAATATGAACCATCCATATGTTGTCTACAAGAGACTCACCTCAGACATAAAAAAAGGTCAGAAAAAAAAATTCCATGCAAATAGTAACTTAAAAAGTGTTGGAGTAGCAATGCTAATATCAGACAAAATCGATTTTTAAAAGCAAAACTATTATAATGGATGAAGATGGTTATTATATATTAATAAGCAGGGCAGTTCCTCAAGAAAAAATATCAATAACAAATCCTTATGCACTTAACCTGGGTGCCACATGATACATGAGGCACACATTCACAAAATTGAAAGGAGAAATAGATATGTCTGAAATAATAGTTGGAGATTTAAATAAAACACTGTCAATATTGCATGGAACATATGGACAGATGATAAACAGAGAGCTTCAATAATATGTAAATGAACTAGCCCTAACAGATAATTGCAGCTCATTACACCACAAAATAGCAGGGTATGCATTCTTTTCAAGGGCCCATGGATCTTACTCCAGGATAGACAATTTTAAAAACTGAAATTATACAAAACACTTTCTCTGATCATAACAGAATGAAGCTGGAAATCATTTAAGGAAGGAAAAATGGAAAATTCAAAAATATATGAGATTAAACAGAATATTTTTAAATAATCTGGGTCAAAGAAGAAATTACAAGAAAATTCCATGAGTACCTAAAGATGAACGAAAATGAGAATACAACATATAAAACCCTATGGGAAACTGCAAGGGCAGTGCTGAGAGGGAAGTTTATAGCTGTCTCTTCTTACATAAAAAATAAGAAAAGCTAAAATTGAAGATCTAACTGCACTGCTGGAGGAACTAGAAAAAGAATAACAAACTAATCCCACACAAAGCTGAAGGACAGAAATATTGAAGACTGGAGCAGAAGTAAATGAAATTGCAACCAAAAATCAATAGAAAGAATCAATGAAAACAAAATTTGGAACACAGATATTAACAAAATAGAATGACAAAGAAAAAAGAGAGAAAATACAAATAAAATAAAAAATGATAGGGGAGTATCACCACTGACTGCAAAGAAATAAAAGCAATTGTATGATGATACTCTGAACAAATATACACACACACACAAATAGATATGGTTGACAAGATGCACAAATTCCTTAAAAATACAAACAACTTAATCAGACCCTAGGAGAAATAGGAGATCACAACAAACAAACCACAAGTGAAGAGATTGAAACAGTCATCAGAAACCTTGCAAAGATTAAAGGCACAGAACCAGATGGTTTCACAGGTAAATTCTACCAGTCATTCAAAGAAGACCTAATACAAATTTTGTTCAAGCTATTTTAAAAAATTCAAGAGGAAAGAACAAAAATAATCCCTCATTTTATGAAGCCAAAATAACCCTAATACCAAAACCAGATAAAGATACTACAAAAGAAGAAATTTCCAAACCAATAACTCTAATGAACATAGATGCAAAAATCCTCAGTAAAATATTTGAAAACAGAATCCAAAAGCACGTTGAAAATTATACACCACAATCAGGTGGGTTTTATACCATGTATGCAACACAAGAAAATCAGTGTACTAAACCACATTAATAAACTGAAGAAAAAATCATATGATCCTCTAAATTGATGCAGAATGGCATTTGAATAAATATAACTTACTTTTTAAAAAATTGAAATTTTTTATTATCTTTTTTTAAGATACATGGACCACACAAAATGATACATTAAAAATATGAGGTTCCCATATACCCAACTCCCCACTATCCCTACTCCTCCCGCATTGACAACTTCTTTCATTAGTGTGATACACTCATGGCATTTGATGAGTAAGTTTTGGATCATTCCTACACAACATGAATTATAGATTATACTGTAGTTTACCCTCTCTCCTATTCCATTAAGTTGTTATGGCAAGATATATAATGTCCTGCATCTGTCCCTGCAATACCATTGAGGACAACTCAAAATCCAGAAAATATCCTAATATCACACCTCTTTTTCCCTCTCGCTGCCTTCAGCAACTCCAATGGCCACTGTCTCCACATCAATGATATAATTTCTTCCATTGCAAGAGTCACAATATTTCTATTGTAGAATAATAGCAAGTCCACTCTAATCAATATTTTATCGCTCCATCTTGAGGAAACTGGGATGGTGATGTCCACTCCACCTCTAAATCAAGAAGGGGTTTTGGTGCCAAATGGCTGATAGATGGAATTCTCCTGCTTGCAAATGTAGACTCTCTCAGTTCCCTGGTGAGGTGGTTGACCATTCTCACCTCCCTATTAGCTGACCTGGGTAAGTCCAATGATCTGGAGAGTAGGTGCTGCAACTCTGCTGAGGCTCAGAGCCCTGTTGGCACATAGACAGTCCAAATTCTCCCAAGTATACACCAACCACAGTGACAACCACAGGTTCAGTGAAAGTGCCAGAACAGGCATGCATAAAGAGGTCACATCTTAGTCCCACTCCATCACACTCAAGAGCACTAATTCGAAAGTAGGGCCACTGGCAAGGCACTGAATGCCAGAGCAACTTGTCCTGAGTGAAGGACCTGGGTGTCTCCTTAGCCCTCAGGAGCACCACAACCTGGAGTTGTATCTACTTTTGACTGTCTCTGAGTCCCTGCTGATGTGTGCATAAGTGTGATCCCTCTGATGAGTTCCTGTCTCATTTGAAGTGTCTTAGTCATATAAACTCATTTGTCTCTACCATTTCTCCCTTTTAGTCAAGGTCTTTTTTTTAGATGCATCACTAACTGATGCTTGGTAATAATCCCTTGGTGCCAGGGAGGTTCATCCCTAGGAGACATGTCCCATACTGGGGGAAGGTAATGTTTTTACCTGCTGAATTTTTTCTTAGAGAGTGCCCACATTTGAGCAATGTAGATGGTCTCAGGAGGTATCTCCTAGCCATTGTGCAGCTCTAGGCTTAGTTGAAATTTCAAGCAACACAGGCTCATAAGCATATTCATCAGTATACAGGGTCCATCATTGGATCTTCCTTCTTCACTGGTTTTTGCCATTGTACTTGGGGGATTGTTGCTACTCCATCGGGGAGTACAACAGAGTTTTCTGGAATGGGGACTCAGTTCCTCAGTAGTCATGTGAACTCTACCACCTATGTCAATACCCAATGAACATCTGAACATATCTATATACCCTATATGTATGCCCTGGAGAACTCTTTCTCACCCATGCATCCCTCTTCAATGATACCACATGTCAGTGCTCCTCTCTTGCCTCAGTTGAACCCCTCTGTGACCCGAAATTTCTTAAAAATTGAAGTCTAATATATTGCCAAATTAAATTAATAGGAAAATAAAACGGTAATGATAGATTTGAAGATTAGAAATATACATTAATTTAGAAAAACTAAAATAAAGTGAAAAAATAAATTGGAGTTTTAAAAATGAAAAATACCGTAAGAAAAAGTTTTTTTAATATTTTGCCTTTCATCACTGTAATAGGTGTTACCCTGTGTGTACAGTAGCAAGGCAATCTCTCCCATTTCTTCCTCACTGGCTACAATGTTGTTGTTTTTTATTATTATGTCTTCACAAAGTTTTAGGTCACAGTAAAGTCACATATAGAATATAGGGAACCCCCATATACTCAACATTAAACCCTTTTCTCCCTATCCCAGCAATGATGTTTTTATATGTGGTTGTTATGTTGACCAAAGAAGAACTCAGAAATAGATTCTCCCTTCTGTAGTCAAGTTATTTTTGACAAGGTGGTAAAGCCTTTCCAGATGGACCAGAACAGTCTGTTCAACAAATGGTGCTGAGAGAACTGGGTATACATACCTAAAAGAAGGAAAGAACATCCTTATCTCACATCTTATACAAAAATTAACTTAAAATAGTTCAAGGACCTAAATATAAAAAGTAAGAACCATAAGTCTCCTAGAAGAAAATGTAGGAAAATATCTTTAAGTTCTTTTGGTAAGTGGTAGTTTATTAAACCTTACACCCAAAGCATGAGCGAAAAAAAAGAAAAGAAAATGATAAATGGGATCTCAAAATTGGAAACTTTTGCATCTCAAAGAGCATTATCAAAGGGAGAAAAGGTAGCTGAATCAATGGGAGAAAATATTTGGAAATTACATATCCAGTAAGGATTTAACATCCATGATATTTAAAGAGACCATACAATTCAACAATTAAAGGACAACCTACGCGATTCAAATATCGAAAAACATGAATAGGTAATTGTCCAAAGAAGAAATACAAATGGCAAGCAAACATATGTAAAAATGTTCAACTTCACTAGCGATTAGGAAAATGCAAATCAAAACTACAATGAGATATTATTTCACACCAATTAGATTGGTCACAATTAGAAACTACAAGTGTTGGAAAGGACTGATTATTAAAAAATCAGAAAACTACAAATGTTAGAGAGGATTTGCTGTTGGTGGGAATGTAAAATATTACAACCATAGTGGTTGATTGTTTAGCAATTCCTAAGTAAGTTGAATATAGATTTTCCAATTTACACAGCAATATCACTACTAGGTATACTCCCAGAAGAATTGAGAACAGTGACATGAACAGAATATTGGCATTGTTTATAATTCCAAGAGATGGAATTAACTTTGATGTCCATCAAATAATGAATAGATTTAAAAAATTGTAGTGTATACACACAATGGAATATTATGCAGCTATAAGAAGATATTAAATTCTGAAGCATATGATATCATGGGTGAACATAGAGGACATTATGTTGAGTGAAGTAAGCCAGACACAAAAGACAAATACTGTATGACTGCATTATTATAGACTGAATATATTGTGGAGATAATAATTAGATACAGGTCACCAGGAAATAGGAGGATAGAAAATGGAAAGCTGAGGTTTAATCTGTGCAGAATTGGTAAAATGGTTATAAATCTTTGGAAATGAATAGAAATGGTGAAATATCATCATAATGTTTGTAACCAGCAGAGCTATTATATGGGTATGACTGGCTGAAAAGGAAAGCCTAAGGCATATTATTAGGTGGTAAAATAAAAAATGTAGCATGGGGCTGCATAACATATTAAAATCTCATTTGAAATATGATTAGGGGTAATATTGCATATAAGACATTTTATAAAATGCTAATTTAAATAAAATAGAGGCACAACCAGAATAATGGCTATGTATGGCAGGGGAAGAAGAATAGAGTTTGAAAAGTGATGAATTTTTTCTTTGTCTTTTTTTCCTATTAATATTGTCATTGTTGTAATGAAAATACTCTAATAATGATTAAAGTGATAGATGCACAACTATGTGATTATAACAAATATATTTGATTGTGAACTTTGGATAGATTTGTACTTTATTAATACATGTTAATAACATTGATTTGTTTAAAAAAACATATCAATTAAAGTCAAAGCATTTTATTTTTTAAAAAAGAAAGTTACCTGGTAATTGTTTTGCTAATAGTAAATAAATAAGGACAAATAAATTTATTCGTGTATTGACTTTATCTTCATTAAAGTAAGATTATCAATAAAATTGTTATGAACCTTTAAAAAAACTGCACCTGCCTACAACATGGGAGGCCCCAGGTTTGGTTCTTAGTGTCTCCTAAAGGAGATAAACAAGACAGAATGATGATATAATGGGCTGGCACAGCATGTTGATACAATAAGACGACAGATTGGAGAGATGCAATGAGCAAACACAATGAGAGACTTTACAAGTGGGAAGCGGAGGAGGCTCAAGCCATGGGGCACCTCCCTCCCACATGGGATGTCAGTGTTTTGGTTCCCAGTACCTATGAAAATAGTAAGAAGACAAGCATACTACGAATAGACACAGAGATCTGACAGCAAGCACAAACAATGAAAGGGAGGGAGAAATATAATAAGTCTTTAAAAAATATTAATTTGTTACTCCCTCAGTCATTTGCACAGCTGTTTTCTTGGAAGATGCAACAGTCCAATTCAATATTCAAGAAAGAGTCTTTCTAAGTCAAGGAAACAATTCTGAATGTTTACCTGAGACACTAAGCCTTTATTTTGCACATATCTTGGGTTTTACTTAAATTTATATGTAGACATACTGTCCAAGGTGTATATATTTGATTATGTAGATCCACTATATTTAATTCCCAGAGTAATGATAAAATCATCCTAGCTTTGTTAATTCTCCTTTCAGTTTTTTGTCAATAATATATTTTTTTGGATTACTGAAGATCTAAATTTCTAAGCATACGTTTTTAATTAATATTCCCTTCATGAGGGAAGGTATATCAGGCAAGAAGCTAAAGTTTTTCTAATCTGAATAATTTTTCCAATTTTCTTGTATTTTTGATAACTTAAACATTTAAAAAGAATAAAATGCTTTAGATTACATAAAAATTACATAAAAATATAGGGAATTCCCATACACCTCAACACTCTAAATCCCAAACTTTTTGAGATTAATAACATCTTTTATTAACGTGGTAAATTTGTTATAATTGATGAACACATATTGAAGCATTGTACTGATGAAGGACTAGAGTTTACACTATAGTTTATATTTTCCCAGCTCAATTTTATAGGTTTTGACAAAATGTATACTGCCCTGTATCTGCCATTGCAATTATACGCATGACAATTCCAATGTCTCCAAAATGCACTCATTTTGCTCTTACTCTTCCCTCTCCCTCCAACTCAGAAATTCTGGTGACCACTGCCTTTGTATCAATGATAAATGTTCTTCCATTGCTAGAATAATAGTAAGTCTATTTTAGTCCATAGTTACTTTCCCCACTTATGTTTGTTCATTCCTCAAACTTGAGGATTTTGGAATGGTGATGTCCACCCTTCCTCCAAGGGTGAGAGTGAGCTTAGATCCCATGGGGCAGATAGATAGAACTGTATTGCTTGCAGTTGAAGACATTCTCCACTTCCAGGGTGGGTATTGCCCATCATCATCCTTTTTTTTACTTGTCCTGGGTTAGTACAGTGAATTGGAGAGTAGGTATTGCAACTCTGCTCAATTGGCATAAGAACAAACTAAAAATTTAGGCCTCTGGGACATATATTTAGCAAGTAAAGTGCTACTATAGGCTCAAATAAAAGGGACAGGAGAGCCCTGTGTAGAGAAATTATAATGAGTCTAATTCTGATACACTGAGGAGCATATATTCTAAAGTAAGCCTCATTGAGAGAGTGTCAAATTCCTGAAATTGTCTGCTCTGCCTATCGAATCTAGATGTCTCTAAAGCTCTCAGGAGCTCCCTTGCTTTGGACACTGTTTACGGTGGCAGTCAATGAGATGCTCTTGAGATATGCATAAGGCTAACCTCTGGAATGACCTCCTAAATCAGTTAAAAATCTCAACCATAAAAATAATTTGTATTTAACATTTCCTTTTTCGATTCAAGTCTTTTTTCCAAATGCATCACTTGTTGATACTTGGTAATAATCCCTTTGTGGCAGGGAGGCTTACCTGCAGGTGACATGAACCATGATAGGGAGAATGTAGTGAGTTTATTTGCTGAGTTTGGTTTAGAGAGAGGTCTCATTTGAGCAACAAGGAGGCTTTCAGGAGGTAACATTTAGGCAATATATAATACTAGACTATGTTTCAATTTCACATGAAAAGGTTCTTAAGTACAACCATCAATATCAAGGGTTGGGTGTAATGGTCTGTCCTCCTTCACTAGACACTGTCTATGCATTTGGAAGATTCTTGATCTTCTATTAGACAGTGTAGCAGGAATTCCCAGTATGGGAATTCAACGTGCTTTTTGTTATTGTGTGGGTCCTCCACCCACCAAGAGGATGCCCCATGACCACTTGAACCTATTCATAGACCCTAGAGGCATGCCCTACATTGAAACTTCCCACCAATGTTGCCCCACTGCCACAGTTGTGACACTTCTGTAATAAGAAACATCCCCCTAAACAAAGCCAAACTATAAACAATGAGTAAAAAAGAAATAAAATAATTAAAATATCATGTAAAATTAAAAAGAAAAAGAATAATAAATTTAGAAATATTGCATCATTCATTGCTGTAAGGTCTGGTATCTTTTAGGTATATTGACAATTTCTTCTCTATATCCCCCAAGCGTCTTTTTTTTTTTTTTTTTTTTTTTTTTGAGCTTCATATTCAAAGAAGCTTAGGTTACAGAAAAGTCAAATAGAAAATATACAGGGACGGCGGCCCCGGAGCCCCGCGCTAGCAGCTGCCCCAGCCGCACCGCGGTCGCACAGCCGGCTGTAGAGCGGCGCCGGGGCCGAGCCTGGCGCGCGTGGGCCGCGGCATGTGCCAAGCGGGCAGCGGCTGCCGAGCCGGGGGGCAGCGAGAGCACAGGCCCCGTCGGAGTGGCCGCCCGAGCAGCGCCGGAGACGGGAGAACAGCCCATCTTCACCACCCGAGCCCACGTCTTCCAGATCGACCCGAGCACCAAGAAGAACTGGGTGCCCGCCAGCAAGCAGGCGGTCACTGTTTCCTACTGCTACGACGCCACGAGGAACAGCGGCCGGATCATCAGTGTGGACGGAGCCAAGGTGAGCATCAACAGCACAATCTCGCCAAACATGACCTTCACCAGGGTCGCCGAAGTTCGGGAAGTGCGCCGACAGCAGGGCCAACACGGCTTGGGCTTCTCCTCCGAGCTGACGAAGTTTGCAGAGAAATTCCGGAAAGTGAAAGAAGCTGCCAGAATAGCGAGAGACAAGTCGCAGGAGAAAACTGAGACTTTAAGTAACCATTCCCAACGTCCAGCGTCTATGGGACCGAGGACGAGAAGGCCTCCCACGCCGGCCCTGCCGACGCCCACCCGAACTCTGAGAAGGAGAAGCTCAAGATCGCCTGGACCCAGAGCGCCGCCAGCGTGAAGAAAGGGGAGACGGAGCTGCAGACCCTCCGGGAGAGCCGCGCCCGCCTGACCGCGGCGCTGCCGGAGTCGGCGGCCAGCGTGGAGCAGTGCAAGGGGCAGTGCTCCATCTGCAGAGACGAGAACGACCGGCTCCGGAACAAGACTGACGAGCTGGAAGAGCCGTGCAGCGAGACAGGCCGCGAGAAGAACACCCAGCTGCGGAAGAGGATTGGGGAATTGGAGTCGGAGCTAAGGGCAAAGGAGACGGAGTTGAAAGATCTCAGAAAACAACTCCTACCTCAGCCAGGCCGGAGCGTGAATACGTGTCTGAGAAGTTAGAGGCAGCGGAGAGAGAGAATCAAAACGTGGAAGACAAAGTGCGGTCCCTGAAGACGGACTTTGAGGAGAGGAAGTACCGCCAGCGCCACCTGCAGGTGGAGCTCAAGAACTTCCTGGAGCGCTCCAGGGCAAGACCGACGACCTCCGCGACTTCGGCGCCGACAGCGAGGGCGGCCAGCCCCGGGCGGCCGCTGTTGGCGTTGCTTCTGTAAATGCAGGCGCAGTCCGTCGTGTTTCCAAACCAGCTGTGCCGTCCACGCAGTCCTCCTCAGAATAGAAATCTCCTCTGACTCCTCTGGCCTTGTGAGGGTGTGGGCAACTGGAAGATTCTGCCTAAGGAATCCAGAACAAGGCCTACCTTAAACGTTTATGCAGTCAGAGCAGGGGCATTTTTATCTTTCTTAAGAGCTGTTGCGACCATACAGAGTATTTTCTAATCCAAACACGAACACCCTTTACACCACGCCATTTTGTTCTTTTTATCTAGTAGCGTTCAGAGTATTTGAGCGTCCACCAGGCACCCGTCCGTGGGAGCTGGAAGGTCAGAACGCACTCTCGGTGAATACTGAGATGCTAAATAACAACTGCTTTTAGAGACTTGTGCAGAGAAAGAAGACCGGTTTCTGGTGGGTGCGTTTTCTGGCATGGGGATTGCTTGTATCCACGGCACCCCCAGTTTGTACGGTTGCGACAATGTTCCTTTTCTTGGTTTTAATTTCCCAACAGATGACTGTGCTATGGGAACAGCACACAGTGAGGGCGCCTAGCACAGTGTCTGGCCAGAGTAGGTGCTTAAATTTGTTCCATGACAAAAAAAAAAAAAAAGAAAATTTACAGGATTCCCTTATATCCAAATCCTTCCCACACACCCCTATTAATAAAATTTTACATGTTTATGATGCAGTTGTTGCCATTGATGTACAAATATTGAAGCATTGCTACTAACAATGGTCAGTGGTTTATATTATGGTTTACATTTAACCAGTACACTTTTATAGGTTTTGAAAAAAATTAAAATGACCTGCATCCATCATTGCAAGATTATTCAGAACAATTCCAATGCCGTAAAAATGCCCTATGTTCCATCTATTCTATTCTTCCCTCCCATTCCCCTTGGCACCTATGATATCCACAAAGTTTCAGTTTTTGAAGAATAAGGTTTATAATTACATGCAATAATATTGAGTCTTGATATATTGGTGTGTTTTCTTTTATGAAGCACTGCCAATTTTCTCAAGAGGCTCATGCCCTTCTACTTTGGAACATAGAAGGACTACCCAGGGTAGGAGTATATTTTCTTGTTTATTGTATGGGTCTCCAACCAATGAGATAACACCTTATGACAAGGGGAGCAATTCCATATTCCACAGAGGATTGCCCCAGGTGCCCTATCCCACATATGCCCCCCCCCAACTTCCTGCCACTAACCTTCCCCTGCCGTATTTCCCAAAAGAGTATTCGCACAATTGCAGTTTTGACAACAGACATACAAAACGCCAGAGCTTGCCTGCCCTTTCCTCCAGCCATACCCCCAGTTCCATGGAGAGTCAAACCCAAGCCCCATCTTTTACACCTTACATTCTTGCATTCTTAAACTCGATCATATCACTGCACCAGTATCACTCCAATCTACTGCCCAAACACCTTTTCCCACCTAATCACAGATTTTGTCTGTGTTGACTATTTGCCCACCACCTTCTACTCCCTTTCTCTCTCCTGTAAACTTCTCTTCCAGACTCTAGCTCATCTGCTTACTTTGCTTAAGTCATATAATTGAGGTCATGCAATATTTGTGCTTCTGTGACTGGCTTATTTCACTCAGTATAAGGTCTTCAAGGTTCAGCCATGTTGTCTCATGTGTGAATAGTCCATTCCTTATTAGAACTGAATAATATCCCATTGTATATAAATACCATAATTTGGTTATCCATTCATCTGTTGATGGACACTTTGTCTGCTTCTAACTTTTAATAATAGTAAATAATGCCACTAAGATATTGTTGTGCATATATCTTTTCATGTCCCTGCTTTTGATTTTTCTGTGTATATTTCCAAAAGTGGGATTGCTGGTTTTATGGCAGTTCTATGGTTAGCTTCTTGAGGACTTGCCACACTGACCTCCATTCTATATTCCCACCAGCAGTGGTTGAGGGTTCCCATTCCTCCACATCCTCCCACAAATTTTTATGCCTCTGTTTCATTAATAGCCACCAGTCTAATAGGCTTAAAATCTCATTGAAGTTTTGATTTACATGTCCCTAATAGCTAGTGATGTTGATCATCTTTTCATGTGTATTTTAGTCATCTGCATTTCTTCGTTGGAGAATTGTCTATTCAGATCTCTTGCCCATTTTCAGTGTTGCTTTTTTTTTTTCTTTTAATTTCCAGGATATAGGCTTTCTTAATATATGCTGGATATTAGGATTTTATTGGATAAATTTACCAAATTTTTCTCAAACTGAGTAGGCTGCCTTTTCACTTTCCTCAAATTCCTTTAAGGAAAAACATTTCTAATTGTGGGGAGTTCCCATTTTATCTATTTTATTTTTCATTGCTTCTGCATTGGGTTTAAAGTTTATGAAACCATTTCCTACTAAAAGACTTTGTAGATGTTTCCCTACATTATCTTCTAGGAATTTTATGGTCTTGGCTCTTCTATTTACGTCTTTCATCCATCTTAAAGATTTAATTTATTTATTTCTCTTCCCTTCCCCCCATTGTCTGCTCTCTGTGTCCATTTGCTGTGTGTTCTTCTGCATCTGCTTGCATTGTCAGATGGCACTGGGAAATTGTGTCTTTTTATTGTTGTGTTATCTTGCTGCATCAGCTCTCCATGTGTGCGGTGCCACTCCTGGATAGGCTGCACTTTTTTCATGTGGGGCATCTCTCCTTGTGGGGCACACTCCTTGCACATGAGGTTCCCCTACTTGGGGGTGCCCCTGCATGGCATGGTACTCTTTGTGTGTGTGGCAGCACTGCACATGAGCCAGTTTACCACATGAGTCAGGACACCCTGGGTATTGAACCCTGCATCCTCCATATGGTAGGTGGATGCTCTATCAGTTGATCTGCACCTGCTTCCCTTGAGTTAATTATTGTGTAGGTTTTGAAATGGTATTCCTCTCTCATTCTTTCAAATATGGATTTCCCGTTCTCCAAGAAACATTTTTTAATATAGTTTTTTTATTTAAAAAATACTTAAATTGCATAGATTCTACATAAAAATATAAGGAATTCTCACATACCCCACCCCCTCTACCCACCCAAATTTTCTCACATTAACAACATCTTACATTATTGTGGTACATTTGTTAAAATTGAGGAACACATTTTGGATCATTGCTACTAAGCATGGATTACAGTTTACATTGTAGTTTATACTCTCTGTCATGTAATTTTGTAAGTTCTGACAAAATATAGAATGGCTTGTTAAATAAAAATAATAAAATAGAAAAATGAAAAAAAAAAAGGGAAGAGGACTTGGCCCAATGGATAGGACGTCCACCTACCGCATGAGAGGTCCGCGGTTCAAACCCTGGGCCTCCTTGACCTGTGTGGAGCTGGCCCATGCACAGTGCTAATGCCCGCAAGGAGTGCCGTGCCATGCAGGGGTGTCCCCCATGTAGGGGAACCCCATGCGCAAGGAGTGCGCCCCGTAAGGAGAGCTGCCCATTGTGAAAGGAAGTGTAGCCTGCCCAAGAATGGCATTGCACACATGGAGAGCTGACACAACAAGATGATGCAACAAAAGGAAACACAGATTCCTGGTGCCACTGATAAGCATAGAAGCAGTCACAGAAGAACATACAGTGAATGGACACAGAGAGCAGACAACTGGGGGAAGAGGGGAGAGAAATAAAATAAATGAATGAATGAATAAATAAATAAATAAATAAATAAATAAATAATGGTTTGTATCTTTCATTTCATTGTAATTCAGGACAATCTCCAAGTCCTAAAAATATCCCCATATTACACCTGTTTTTCTCTCTTCCTCCCTTCAGAACCTCCAGTGACAATTGCCTCCACATCAATGATAAAAATTTTTCCATTGTTATCATCACAAAACGTCTATACTGGAATATCAATAATCTACTCTAGTCCATCATTCATTCACAAATGCTGAGGATTCTGAGGTGGTGATGCCCAATCCACTTCTAATTGAGAGGAGGCTTTGATCCCATAGAACAGATGAATGGGAAGGCCTTGCTTGCAGTTGCAGATTCCCTCTGTTCCTTGGGATATTTGTTGTCCATCATGATTTCCTTGTTAGTTGTCATGGGTGAGTCTAAAGAACTGGAGACTTTGTGTTACAACTC
Organism: Dasypus novemcinctus; assembly: GCF_030445035.2. Lineage (NCBI taxonomy): Eukaryota > Metazoa > Chordata > Mammalia > Cingulata > Dasypodidae > Dasypus > Dasypus novemcinctus. Next base: position 9,868,572 of record NC_080694.1, on the reverse strand, counting down.
CATTGAAATGCAGGGCCTAGCTGGCACATGGACAGCACAAGGTTATAGGTCTCTTTGACATACACCTGTTAACTCTAGCACTAACTATAGGTTCAAATAGAAGGGGCAGAAGAGCCATGTATAAGGAAACCACAAGTGAGTCCAACTTTGTCACACTGGGAAGCATAAATTCCCAACTAGCGTCCACTGGCAAGGCACCAAACCCCTGAGCTGTCAGGTTTGCCTATAGTGCCTGGATGTCTTCACTATTTAAGGCAGAATTTACTTTGGCAGTCAAAGAGGTAGTGCTGAAATATGCATAGGCATACTCTCTGGAATGACCTCCTGGTTCACTTTGAAGTCTCTTAGTCATATAAATGCATTTGTCTTTGCCCTTTCCCACTTTTGGTCAATGTCTTTTTCCAGTTGCATTGCTAGTTGGTGCTTGGTAGTAATCCCTTGGTGCCAGGGAGACTCATCCCTGGGAATCATGTCCCACACTGAGGGGAAGCATTTTTATATGCTGAGTTCAGCTTTGAGAGAGGCCACATTTGCAAAACAAGGAGGCTCTCAGGAAGTAACTCTTAGGAATCCTATAATACTAGGATAACTTTCAATTTTAAAAGTCAAGGTTCATAAGTACAGTCATCAATATCAGGGTCATCAATGGTCATCTTCCTTCACTAGTCATTGCTCTGTTCTTGGGGGACTCTTGCTTTTCCAGCAGGGAATGTGGCAGAGCTCCCAAGGATGGGATTTTGATATTTTTTCTGTTGTATGAATTTCTGCCCACTGCGACAATATCCCATGAATGTTTGAAAACTTTTATATGCCTTATAGGTATGCCCCAGGTGAACCTCATTTCATGCATCCCCCATCACTGACACTTTTCACCAGTGATCAACCCTCCTCATAGTTGTAAACCTTATGTGATCCAAGTTTTTCAAAAATGAAGATAATAGCCAGACAGATTTAATAAGAAAATTAAGTAAAAATGAGTTTTAAAAATAAAATACAAAAAATTAAAAATAATTATAATAATAATTTTAAAATGTAAAATTAAATATTGATATATTTTTCACTGTAAGATGTTTTCTTGTATGTACAGTGACATTTTATTCTGTTTACTCTCCATGTCTTTTTTTCTCTTTGTCTTCAAAGATGCTTTATGTTACAGAGTAGTCATGTACAGAATATAGAGGATTCTCCCCCCATTCCCCCTTTCCTCCTTTCTCCTATTAATAAGATTTTACATGTGGAGGATATATTTGTTTCAGTTGATATATAAGTATTGAAACAATGCTACCAACAATGGTCAATGATTTACATTTTGGTTTACATTTTGTGTCATAAAATTTTATTAATTTTGATGAAATTTAACATGGCCTGGATCCATCATTATGTTCCCAGAGCAGCAAAGCAAGAAAATGACAGAGTTTGAGGCCCAGAAGATTATTTTCCATGAATTTTTAACTCTGTTTTACTGACACATGAAACTTCATTCTAGAAACCTAAAATAAGTGATTTTTAAATAATAAAATTATTTTATTCTGTATTCAAGCTGTGAAAGAGAAATAAAAGCAAGAAAATGTTTAATATTGCAAGCAGGAGCCCAGCCTGAATGACACTCCTATCCTACCTTCTGCTATTTAGCAGAGGTTCTCTATGTTACATGTGAAAAAGGGAACAAGGAAAGAAGAATGTGAAGCCTAGTGGCATGGAGAATGTTCCATTTTAAGTAAAAAGTTGAAGGTGCAAGAGTAAGTGCATCTGGAAATTTACATCCACCATTTGAAGTCATCAAGGAAAATAGAGAAGTTAGGGGAGTATGCGCTGTATTTTATTTAAGGCTTATTAAGGGCTTAGTGTAGGGATTCTTTAAGGCATTGCATAAACATGTTAAATCTCCTGAAATTATAGTCACATTATGGAAAGGAATGTTCACAAGGAATTTGAGTGTCTCAACATCCATTAATTACTCAGATTTCACCAATATTGCATAGGTTTCCTTATGAACAGAAAATGCTTTCTTTCTGTCTCCATTGATTCAAGTTCTGGAATATGTTCAGGATTTGTGGGAAAACATAATATTTTATACAATATGAAGAATACTACATTTCAAATTACACTACTTCATAATTATTAAAAAGTAATTTCCACAAATAATATCTACTTATGATAAATTGCAAGGAAATATAGTAGTAGTCATTATTCCTATTTTCTAGAACAGGGAAGCTTAATCGTGGAAAAAATAGTAATGCCTGAATCAACAAATCAATCAATCCCTCAATCCATTGGTTTTTCAGGTAAGGTCATCACTCCCAAGATACTGAAATATATATCTATGAAAATAAAATGTCATTAATTTAAATTTTCAAATAGTACATTTGAAACAAAATGCAAGGAGATGTATATTCACCCTTCAATACCTGACCTCAAAGGAATTGTTTTATGGATTTTTGCAATATTCTCAGAGATCTTCATTTTGAAATATTTTGCTAATATTAAATTAATGGAGTGGATATTATTGTAAATATATCTTGGAGACAAATTTTCTATGGATTTAAATGATCCATTATATTATATCTAACTTGATATTTGTTCAATATCTAACTGACTGAAAGTATATTTTTAAAAACATAAATCTCTGGTGGAGATCTATAACATAATCAAGTACCATCACTTTTAACTAGTATGAGAACTTTTGGTAAAATGGCATTGCAAGTGAGGGGTTATCAGAAACTAGAAAGGTATACATTGTTTAAGGGCAATGTACTTAAGAAGTATAATGTTAGATACACTGTAATGAATTACCATAAATAGTACAGCTACTGATTGCATCTGTGTAATGAGAAGGGAAAAACCAGTGTAAGGATTTTGAAAGACGGGGAAAGGCAGAAGAATAATGGTGGCAAATTAAATGAAAGCAAGATAAAGAAGAAGATAAATAGAAAGGGATTGGGCAGAGGAGGGCTTGAAAAGGAGAATTACAAAAGAAGAATTCTGGAATGTCATAAAAAATGTAATATGGACCTATTGAGAAAGAAAAATTTGTACCCCTTTCCATGTGCCTTTAAGGAAATGAAAGACTTAACCAGTATAAAGGGGAATTAAAGAAGAGCAGAGATGTGACATCAGGGTTGAAATTCTTATAATTTTTTCCATAATTGAGGAGGAAGCCAAACACTGAAGGAACAGCCAATTGTTTTTCTGGTGTAGATCCTATTCTTATAAGATTCTTAGATGCTGGCAGGAATCAGATTTTTAAGTTTCAAATGAAAAAATGAAAAAGGCTAAAAAAAGTAGGAGAAAAATAAAATGTGTAATTAATAGATCAGCATTTCACAATCAATATTTCAACAAGGAAACCTAAACATTTATGCAAGTTCAAGAACATATAGTAAAGAATAAGAAAGAAGATGGTATTTAATGTGAAACATTGGCATCAATGCTAGATGAGAGAGAATAAAGGCTAGAGGAGTTAATTAGCCATAGACATGGAGAGTTCTTTTCATTTTAAAATAGCAAATAAGGGATAAAAGTGAGTGAAAATACATAGCAATAATTTTTATTGAAATAAGTTTTAGCTAAGATATCTTAGGAATGTTAAATGGGTATAGGTAAAACTATGTTGATAGTTGGAAGAGTCCGGATAACAGATATTTTACTATACTCTATGGGTTAAAAAAATTATAATAAAATTATAATAAATTATCCTCACATAATGTAGGGAAAGGGTAGGAAATCTGGCATAATGTAGAAATTGGTTTGAATATTCTTACTTAGCATTTTGCACTCAATATGTAGGAAATAGGTGGAGTGATGTTTCATATCTGGATGACCATGATTTAAAGTTCAAAAAATGGCTCCTGCAATACTTGACAAGCTGTGATGGGATCATAAAATAAATGGTCAATTGGTAGGAGGGGCTAGGATTGGTGTGGTGGTAAACAGTTAAGCTCATTAGGTTCAGGAGGGATTGACTGATTTGTTGATTCAGGCATTATTATTTTCTCCACAATTAATCTTCCCTGTTCTAGAAAATAAGAATAATGACTACTACTATATTTCCTTGCAACTTATAAGTAGATATTATTTGTGGAAATTATTTTTTAATAATTATGAAGTAGTTTAATTTGAAATGTAGTATCCTTCATGTTGTATAAAATATTCTGTCTTCCCACAAATCCTGAATATATTCCAGAATTTGAATCAATGGAGACAGAAAGAAAGCGTTTTCTGTTCATAAGGAAACCTATGCAATATTGGTAAAATCTGAGTAATTAATGCATGTTGAGACACTCAAATTCCTTGTGAACATTCCTTTCCATAATGTGACTTAATTTCCCATGTTGATGAGTTGAGATGTAAAATGATTCAAAATTAATTTTATTGCCTATTTACAATTTTAGAGGTCCTAACATGAGTACTAAGGGATAGTCATATTATGTGTCAGCATAGAAACAACACAAATATTTCATTTTGATTTTTATCTTATAAAATTACACATATGCTGATAGACGAAATCTGGCTGCTTAACACTATTTGCTAAAGCTGCCAAATGGGTTTCTTTCCAATTGTTTTCCTTTAAATATAGAGGCTGTTAGATTAGAAGAGCTTTATATTAAAATTTCCTGTACTATTTATGCCATTATAAAACAATCATTTATTCATTCATAAATTTATGATATCCCAAATGCGTAAATAATTATAACTTTTATGTTAATTAAAAAAGAAATGTCTGACAAAGGTGTGGTTTTTAAGATAGATCAATAATATTTCACCTGGTTTTCATAATATGGAGGGATAGATTTTCAATGAAAACATTTTACTTGAAGCAAAAAATTTAATTTACAAACTATTTTTCAGTGGTAAATTCAGAACATTTCAGATTATTTGTTAGTACATATTCAAATACTCTTTACAAAATATAAAATTATGTAAATTTATCTCTATTTCAATTATAAAGCTTCCAATTAATTATTTTAATATACTAAGAAATAATATGGTGGAAATACAAATTTAAGTAGAACTTCATATAGGTTTTTCACATTTGATGGTCCATAATTCCTCCAGTAATGCTTGATAAATGCCAATGGTTTCTAGTGTGTGGGAAATAATTAGCCATATTGGACAAATATATCTAAAACTTATGCAATATTTCATAATGCAGTGTGCAGTTTCTTGATCTATACATTGGCAACACTATAGCACAAAGTGAAAACAGTACTACCATTACATTTAGTTCTATGATTGTTATTATCCCAGTGTTTTGATGTTATCCTTAATGGTGAAATAACAGACTTTGCAAACTATATGCTGTGTGCATTAATTTTATTGCTGAGCAATTTGACTAAAATGATACTATTGTTATTAGAGATGGTATCTAGGTATCTAGATTCTTGGCTTCATCATGGGAAAGAATTCAAGGATGAGCCATAAATTAATTAAACAAGCAGGTAATTTATTGAGGAATAAGACAAGAGAACAGAAATACATTTTCAGAGAGATGAAGGTGGGCATTTTCAAGACAGGAAATTCAAAGTTCTGCCCTAGGTCCCTTGTTTTAAGGGCTGATTTGCAAGGGCTTAGGGTGTTCCCAGCATGGCAGCCTCTTGATGGCTACTTGTTCCATGTGGCCACAAGCCTGCTTCTTTTATGGGGTGGGTGGATTATTTAAACATGTGTTAGAGCTTTTGCTTCTTAATTCCCAGGTGGAGAGGTTGTTGCTGTGATATATAACAATTTTAAAATAATTGAAACCATGATTATAAGCACTCTATTGCCATCCAACGTCATGTAGAAAATATTGCCAAATTTCCAGGAACTCTATACAATTTTTAAATATTTATATGAACACCTTATTTATACATCTCTGATTAACAAAAGTTTAGACAATACCTTTTAATTTTTGTAACACTTTCTAAACTCTTTTCAGTTAACTCATAACATATGAAATAAACTTCATTATTTTTTTACTTTACTTTTTACAAGGGAAATAAATCTTTTACAAAAGTTTGAAGCAAGATGTATTTTAGGGTTGGCTTTGATAAATAAAATGTTAAAAGTTGTAAGGTTTAAATACTTTTTTTTTTAAAGAAGAAAAACTTGTTTTTCTACTCAACTAAGGGCATGACATGTATCATAAAGTACTTGAAGCCATTTTGATAAAACAGGGTCTCTGCTTTGTATACTGATTATTCAGGAGAATATTGTGTATGACTTTCTATTGAAACAGATGAATTCTTGAAGAAATTTTCTCACTTTAACAGAGAAAAAGCCAAACTACATTTGCATGTATATATTTATACTATTTCATACTAAGGCTTTGAAAACTTTATAGATAGACCTATTAAATTTTACCCAAATTTTACCAGAAAGATTCCTCTTCTGTGAACTTTCTGTACTTTTTGTATTCATTTAGGATTTGTATTATATTTTTCTTTTTCCTAATAGTCATTTTATTTTTGGACAAAATTCCTTTTTTTTTTTTTTTAATAAAAAGAAAAACATTCATCTCTTATACCTTGCATACTTAAGTTAACAAAATGGTTTTGGAAACTGCCTCCAAACAAACCTCTTACAACATTCAATTACTATTAAAATTAAACTTTTCAGAGTGAGGACTTAATTTAATTATGTGCAAGCTCATCTAACTCCATTTTGAAAACTTAGTAACATCAAATACTGAAACACTGTTAAGTTCATAGGGAACATCTGCTTTCCTCAGTTTACTATTTTATCAGTACCTTAGTGAGCTATATTATGAAAATTCCAAAATTGTGAATAACCTATAAAGCATACTGATTGTCAGGTTCTGGAACACATTATAATTGTTTAATTTGTTTCAATAATAATTTTTTTAAATAGTTTTATGGCTTTCAAGGACTTTTTAAAGTGAAATTTGATAATTGGGTTATTAATTACTTTCATTTTAGGGCAGTTCAAAGTTTAAATTGGGAATGACTATGACTTAAATTTCTGGCCTGCTTGATAAATGTTTTAAGCTAAACTTATATTTCCTTATCTTGTCACAACCAGCTCTTCCCTACTTCCTACATAGAGAAACAGGCTCTAGGGAGTCTGAGCAAATTAAGGAGCTTAGGAAAAACAGTTTTTCCTTCCTCAATTCTTATCTTCAGATTTCTATATGACCTTTTTACCCTGCTTAGCTTTTCTAATTTGGGCTCCAGGAATATTCATTTAATATAAGGACTTATTTAATTCAGCAATTTGATTAGAGCTCTTTTAAGGACTTTTAAGTACTAGTTTGATATTTCATCCTGAGGTGTTGAAAATATACACTAAGCAAATAAGCAGACACAAATAGTTAGACACAGAAAGACAAAACTCACTTATGTTACCCTTAGTTCTTATTCTCTTTCAAAGTAAGTTTAATTAAAAATTAACATTATATTTAAAAGATCTTTTGAAGGCTTTTTTTGATTATTTTAACCTGTACTATTAGCATGCAGCTTTCCACAAATTTTTTTTTTTAGTATTTGCCTTATAACTAAATTATTCCCAATCTTAAAAATACAATGTAAAACATTTTCTTTTACTTTTAGAGCTTTGCTTATCTCCCTCTTTGACTTTGACAGACATTGGCTAAGCAACACAAATTGCTTATAATTCACTGAAGTTATTGAAATCTTAGAGAGTAATGGTTTCTCCCATGAACTGCTTCTTTTAGGATTCTCTGTGCTTAAGGAGGCAGTTCCCATACCTTCCAGTCCTCAGAAATAAGAGGATTCCAGCAGCTGCTGGACTGGAAGAGTAGATATCCAACCCTGAGTGCCAAGGATTTCACTAGGCAGCATTTTCCTCAAAGGTCACTCTGTGCCTTTGCCCAGAGTAGGTAAATAGGAATTTACCCCTAGATAGTCATGAGAGGAATTAGGGCTATTTACACCAGTGGAAAGATGGGAGACAGGGGTAGTTACCATCACAAAGATGAAGGTAGTTCTGATATACCACAAGCAAAGGCAAACTCAGTCCAGAATTAACATCACAATAGCAAGTCTAGGTTAAATCCACCCAGTTACAGCAATTTTAGATATTATCCTTTGCTGTTTCCTAATAGAAAGTTATCTACACAATGATCATTTTTTCAAATCCTAATTACAGTTTTTAGTAAATTTTCCCTTGAAAAGAAACTGGGCACTTTTGTTTACTAATTAAGTAACCAAATTTATTTTATTGGTAAGAGTAATGATACTAAGATTCCTACTTTTCCAACACTTGAAATAATTCCATATGGTTTCTTTTATACGTTAAATCTAATGGCAAGATAAAATTGAAATTTATAGACTCATTTTTAGGTTAACTTTTGCTGTTATTTAATTTTTAACAGGCAAACCCCAAATCTAATTATGAGCTTTTAGGCAAGCAGACTGACTAAGTTAATGTCAGCACACTTTAGAACAGGAGAAAGCATTTTACACAATTACTTAGCATGGGGAAAGACCCTACCTTAGATCACCTTCATACAAAGCTCTCAGTGTTTGCCTCAGGAAGAGACCTCATCCTGAAAGCTCAGCTCTGTTCCTCCAGGAAAATCCCTGGGCAGTTACTAGGGAAAGGGCTGGAGGGTCCAGGAAAGACTTCATCCTGAGAAGAAATGATTGGGGTTGCATTTTCATTAGCTACCTCTCACAAGGGTTAAACCAATGTGGGGGATATTTAACAGTTTCTTCCCTGAGGCAACAGCACAAAGGACCTAGATTTAGAATCCCTATTCGCTCCCCTTATCAAGCACAACCAAGATGAGAGAGGTTTGGGGTGGCAGGTCAAGACCAGGCAAGTGGTTTCTACATTAGTTAAGAAATTAATGCTCTTACTAATATGGCCTGTGTGTGTATTCAAACTTATCTAATTCTGTGTTCAAGTTTGCCTAGTTTCTGAAAAGCCAGATGGAATGTGGGTGGTATGTTAATTCAAGCTTATCTGGTGTCCAAACAAATCCCCAGACCCTAAGAAACTGAAACCTGATCTAACAAAAGAAGTTCTTTTGCACCAAAAGCACTGCTCAACCCCCACTCTTAAATCATCTGCATAAAAAAGATGTGGAAATCTTACTCAGGCCTCAGTATTTTGGACAGAAGTCTGCCAGGCCCAGCCAATCATAATAAATCTTCCTTCTTAGAGAATTCTTATGTCCTGGCCTTCAATACTGCAAACACCAACTTCTCTCTGCTACCAAAACATTTCTGGGGGCCCATCCAGGATTGCTGCAAAGATCAGAGATGGTATCTTTTGGGTGCCCCTCTTGAATGCTTCCAAGGAAGCAGGGAGGGCCTAGGCAAACCCCAGCCCAGGGCACCCCTGAACCCCTTTAGTCCAAAAAACGGTTGTGGACTCTGCTTGAGCCCTCCTGGAAGAAGCAGAAGGCACTGAAGTGTTTAAGAGAGACCCTGAGAATGAAACAGAAGAACTCCCCACACCAGATTGGTAAACTCCCCAGGGGCATAGTGTAGGAAGCACTTAACTGTAAATGTTAGAAGGGGAGCCTGATCAACTATCAAGAAGACCCTAGTACTTCCAGGAATTTTGGGGGGAAGCTATCTTCTCCAGGTCTGAAAGGAAAAGAAAAGCAGGTGGCTGTGGATGCCAAGTAAAATGCAGAGACATACTTCTGCAGGGCAAGAGCGGAATCCTAATCCATGGTTCTGTGGTGACCTCATCTGGTCAAGGGCAGTGAAGGCACTCTTGGGGCTCTTCATCCATGTCGGGTTTAGACGAACCTGCTGTTTGGTTTTGGCTAATTTCAGGTTAAAAGTTTGGTGGTAGTGAGAGATGTTTCGTGGGTTAATATCCCACTTCCTCATTGGTATCCCAGTGCTTCCCACTTGGATATATCCTGGAGAATTGGTCTAAATTTGAAAAACCTTAGTTACAGAAAAGTAGATTGGTTTTTGTGATAAAGCTTAGTCTGAATATGAATTGAGTGTTGGAGAAGTTTGGCCTTTAAATTTTAATGCTGGATTGCTATTAAGCTTGTTTTGTAGACAGCAAAGGTAGACAATGAGTCCTGTTAGAGGTTTTCTCTCACTAAGTCTGCAATAATTAACAAGCTGTATCTCAGTTCCCCCTGATATGCATTAAAGAAAAATATGTCCCTCCCATAGCTTACATGGCTGAAAACATGACACTTACCCAAAGGCTGTGAAATAACACTGTATGAGTCCCTTTAGCTCAAGTCAAAAAGCTTAAAAGCAATAAAAATGAAAAATGTGAAATGATGGAAAGCTTAGAAACAACCATATGAAAAGAATAAGAATTGTGAGTCAATTTACTGAACATTATGGTTCTCTCTGTGTGCATTAACTCTTTTTGCATTTGTCTGTTTGTTCAGTGCCAGTATATATTTTCATACCTCTGGATGGTAATGTTAAATTATGTAAAATGGTAAACCTTGGTCAGGCTGGAACTCTGGGATGCCAGGTCAGTCAAAAGCAAAAAGAAAAAAGGTGCTTCTTCATTATTCCTAAAATAATAAGCATGGCTTCTTGCATACCAGCAAACTCCCCATAAAAGTCTTTCTCAGGAATCAGGAAATTAATTCCTAAGAATCAATTTCTGAGGAAATTGAACTGTGGACTTAACCTACTGCTGATCCACATGGCCACAAATCAGCCTCTGTATAAAACCCCAAATTCCAGTTAAACCAGCATAAAAAATAGATCTAATTCCCAGAAATCTCACATCATGTCTCCTTTAAAAAAAAAGAGAGAGAAAATAAACCTTGAATTTCCACTACTGTAAACTCAGTTGTGCTTATAAAAGGTTTAAATAGTGCTCAAGATACAAAAGAGCTCATATGCCATCAATTAAGATCAAAGAGTTCATAAAAATACTAAAGGTATAAAATTTTCTTTTCTGTTTTTATCTGTGCTTAACTCTGTTCAACTTTAAAATCTGCATTTAACTTTGTCAGTTTACTTATGCCTAGAAATCATATTTGGAGTTCACCTGTTAAAAACTGAATAACAGTGAAAGGTAAACTAAAAATAAATCTTTAAGTGTCAATATTGTCTTGCTAGTAAATTTAATGCATAAATTTATTTATTTGCTGAAAGAAAAAATAAAATCCAGAAACTTCACAAAGTTATTACTAATAAATTGTTTTAATTGCTTGGTTAATAAATAAATGTGCCCAAGTTGATTTTAAGTGAAAACTTTCTAGAAACTAAGAGTTAAGATGATTGTATAAATGCCTTTATATATAAAACAGCAGAAAAATAATAACTGAAATTTTTACAATGGGGTAAATGTAACCTAAATTTCAGCCATTGTAACAGTAATCTTTTTAAGTTAAAGTTAATAGATCACAAGGAATGTTACATTAAAAAAAAAAAAAACATAAGAGGTTCCCATATAACCCACTCCCCACCCCCCACCACATCATTCTTGTATATTGTATTTTTTGGAAGATATATACCTCACAAAAAATGTTACATTAAAAAACATAAGAGGTTCCTGTATAATCCTACCCTCTACCCCACTTATCTTAAACTAATTTACCTTTGTTTATGGCTACTTCAAGTCTATCTTGTGCTTGCCAAAATAATGGCAACTATAACTTAAACTTACCTTTAATTACGGTCATTTTATTACTAGCCTCACCTAGCCCTTAAACTTCAGCTATTTTAATGGTAATCTTAAACTAATTTACCTTTGTTTATGGCTACTTCAAGTCTATCTTGGGCTTGCTATAATAATGGTAATTATAACTTAAATTTACCTTTAATTATGGTTATTTTATAACTAGCCCCACCTATCCCTTAAACTTCAGCAATTATAAACTGAGTTTGCCTTTGTTTATGGTTACTACAATTCTGGCCCCATCTCTTGCCTCTGCTTATATTTCTTGACAACTTCTGCCTCTATGGCTCAGAAAAAAAAACAAATTTGAAACATCCCTGTCTCCTGTTCTATTAGTATTAGTAACCCTACTTTCTCTCATGGCTCCAAGTGTGAACTAAATTACTGCCTGGTAAAATTCGTGACCCTCAAGGTTGGGCATCCAATCTTCCATTCCAGCAATTGCAAGAGTCTTGTTATCTTTGAGGACTGAAAAGTAAAAGAAACCTGCCTTGACTGTCAGGGTTCCTAAAAGTAGCAATTCATGAGAGAAACCAGTTTCCCTGAGGCTTTGATAGCCTCAGTGAATATACACATGATTAGTCTTGCTCATCTAAAGTCTGCTAAAGTCAGAGTAAAATACAAGGTTCTAAAGCAAAGTAAAATTGTATTAGAGCATTGGGGATATTCTGGTTATGAGACTTTAATTAAAAAAACAAAATTCTTGTGTAAAACTGCATGGACATAGTGCAAATTAGAAAAAGTCTTCTGGGAAATCTTTCAAATGTTGTTTTACATTTGAACTTGTTTTGAATAAATGAAAGTTTTAAGTAAATAAAAGTTGTGTTTCTATGTCAAACTACTCATGACTGCCTGTTTGCTCAGTGTACATCTGCATACATTGGAATAATAATATCAAATTAAAAAATAATTCTTAAAAGAGCTCTATTCAAATTTTTAAAATTAAATATACAGTTACATATGTGTTAAGTATTCCTAGAACCCAAATTAGGCTTTAAAAAAAAGAGTCATATAGAAATTTAAATATAGCAACTATTGAAAAGTGAAAAAGGATTCTCATGAGCTCTTTAACCTGCCCAGGCCCCAGGACCTTCTCCTTCAAGTGTTCTGAGGGAGGGGTTAGGTATAACAGATTAAAACTCTTGTAAGCAGAAAGAATTAAGAATTAGTTTATATCCAAAAGGGGTGTAGATGCCTGTAAAGAAATACAAAAAAATTCTTCGTATAAACTATAACAGTTTTAATTTATTTAGTGTGGATATTATCTCTTTGGTTTATGAAATACCAAGTAAATAAATTAACATTATATGTATTAAATCCTTAATATGATAAAAATTCTAAGTTCATATCTAATGAAATTAAGTTAAAGAAATGTAGATCTGCCCTCTCTTAAATGCGTAAAGTAAAATCCATCAGTTGCTAATTGTAATGTAAGGTAAATTAACCAGTCTATGTGACTGAGGTTAATTATAAAGAGTTTGTAAAAGCAGCTTCTAAACTGAAGCATTTAAATGGCTAGTTCTAAGAAGCCATTATTAACTAAAAGCCTAAATTGATATTAATAGCAGAAAGTACCTTCATAGCAATAAAACCTGTCTGGAAGTCAATGTGCATATTATAGTGATAGTAATAAAAAAAATTACATAAATTCCATTGGGAATCTTCACTTTTCATTTTAAAACTAGTGAAAGTAGTTTTTCCTCTACTGCTAAAGTAAAACACCTGCTAATTAATATCTTCATGGTAAAAGTGTAAAAGTGAAAAGCAAAGTACTAAAAAGTTCATTTAATATGTAGCACATTGCATTGGAAGTGTTTAAAAGGTGTATAAAAATCAAAAGATAAACTTCAGCATTGCCTAATTCTCTTGTGTATTCAAACCAGACCTTCAATACACTGCAGGGTACTTCTCCACATGAGTTATTGGCTAAGTTGTTCACTGACCCCTAAAAAAATAAAAATATCTATTATATATCTGGTTGTGCTCCTGAAGTGGATGGAAACTACTTTGCAGTTTCAAACTCCTGCAGCAGCCAATGAGGACTCAGTATAGCCAAATGTACAATGGATATCATCTCCAGACTGGCACTATTTCATAGTGCAAAGAGTGCTTTGCACTAGGCCAGTGGAATACTGGAACCTACTTTCCTAGCTTCTGTCTAGGGTCAACAGTGCTGCAGCTTCTGTGAAGAACATACTAAGTGGAGCAATGATCACCAGAGTACTGTGAGTAAAACTTAAACACATTTGGCATTATAGCCTCCTCCCATGGAGAGATAGCATGTAGAATATTACATACCTGGAACTTAAATCTATTAATTATAGATCAAAGAAAAACTTATGCACTAAGTAGTACATTAATTAGTATTAAGTATTGTACCTATATCCTATTCTAAATATATGTCTGATGATTACAGTGATATTTCTGTTAGATCATATGCAGAAAGACATTGAACATGTTAACAGTCCTGGTAAACTTCATTCTCTAAGTAGTTAATGGACATGTCTATGAAGTAAAGGAAGGGCCACCTTGCTTGAGATCAGTGGAGCCAATAGCCCTTTTAATTTAAAAAGCCACCAAATTAGCTTATGTGCAATCTCTCACAGTCTTCACCCCACACCAGGTGAAAGATGTGCTTGAAACCAGGGGCCATCAGTAGCTTACAGGTAGCTGGTTAATTAATACCAGGCTCAACTACTAAAAACCCCTGAAGTGCAGATAAGGGTGTGTCAGACTCTCCACCAAACTACCCTACTACCAGTAAAGGGCCAGAAGTCAAATCCTGAAGGGCCCCTCCTCAACTCCTCCCTTAAAACTCTTAACCAACTTAGCTAAATGGGTTTTCAAAAAAACAGAGCCCAGTAAAGACAGTAAAAAAAATTTCCTGGAATTACTCAATTAACACCAAAAATGTAAAAAACTTTACTCTGTAGTTCTGATCACTCCCATAGCTATTGAAGTTAAAAGAATGTCCAACTTCATGCACTAAATCTTGAGTAAAACCAGCTGCCCAAGAAAGTGCCAGTTCACCAGAAGCACCTGATGAAATGTACAAATGCCAATCACTGGAAGGCCTGAAATACCTCTTTAAAAATTAGGCTAAATATTGTCTGTGTCAAAGTCAGTTGTTCCCTCTAGCTCTAGCCCAAATGCCTATTGCTAAAGCGAAAACCAAACAACATTCCCTCCAAAAAAAAAAAAAAAAAAAAAAAAAGCCTTATTTGTTTTCATCAGTAGCTTAACTGAAAAGAGAAATGCTTGGCAAATTATTCCTAACTCCATTATCTTTTAAAATTTCCAATGTTAACCAACAGCATAAAATAACTCAGGGGAAAATACTGTTTCCCATCAACTTTAAAAAAAAATGCAGCCTTTGCAAGCAGCCTTTTCTACTTCTCTAGTCCAATGTCCTCTTAATGAAACTACATATTCTCAAAATTCTAATTAAGTTTTATTTCTTCCAGAATCAATGTCTTGATAGCTGTATAAAAACTGCATTTAGCTTTGCCCAGGATACCAGATCCATCTTTCCCTATGAAGCTAAAATAGCAAGAGAATTTTTACACCTTATCAAGTAGAATCTACTGCCCCTAACTAGCAGGAAGTAGCTACAAAAGAAAAAAAATCATCTCCCTTCATCACCCCTTCAAGATTAAAGATGTGAAATTTCTGAGAAAAAAATAAATAAAGCAGGCTAGTAAAATAGAAAATCAATAGATGGATGTGAAACCTGGCAAGAGGTCCACACAGGCATCAATGACCCCCAGGAAGGCTCCTGGAAGACCCTCCCCAAGATTCTGCCCCTTGGAAGGGAACTTCCTCCTGAAGCCAAGAGGGACCCTGAATATTTCCCAAGGACTTTATTATTAAATCCTCCTGAAAAAAATTGGTGAAAAAATGAAAAGGGCAGTCAGAGTGATGAGCAGCTAAATCTCTTCCCATACTCTCATACTTCCCTACTTCCTCCTCTTAATAACAGCTAAGGTATGTGCTTTAATAAATAATGCAGTAAAAACAGCCACCCACCTTATAACTCTGAAAATAGTGATGCCAATACTTAACAAACTTAAGAATGCATCAAAGGAGAGAATAGTATGACCTGTGCATATATTGGCCTGTGCATGTATTCAAACTTACCTAATTCTGTGTCCAAGTTTACCTAGTTTCTTGAAAACCAATTAAGTGATATAGACTCTTTAGGCTTTGTGTATTCAGAAAAGATAGACTGAATGTGTATTTGAGCTTACATCCAGGTGGAATGTGGGAGGTATGTTCATTCCAGCTTACCTCATGTCCCAACAAACCAGTAGACCCTAAAAAAACTGAAATCTGATCTAACAAAGAAAGTTCTTTTCACACCAGAAGTGCTGTTTGTGGGGATCAAGCAGCACTTCTGGTGTGAAAAGAACTTTTCCTAAAAAAGATGTGGAGATCTTACTTAGGGCTCATTTTTTTGGACAGAAGTCTGCTGGGAAAGACAGGTCATAATAAATCTTCTTCTCAGAGAAGTCTCATATCCTCACCATCAATACCATGAACACTGACTTCTCTCTGCTGCCACAAAATTACCTTCCACATCAAGGTTCATCCAAGGCTCCTCCAGGTTGATGGTTTGCAGTGTTGTCCAGGGAGTCATGCCTAGTCCAGGCCCCTGCCATCCCACCCAAGGACAAAGCCCTGGTGGGTCATGGTGGCAAGTCAACTTATCCACTTCACCACACTTGAAGCATATTCCTACTGACATGGAAGCCTGAATTCTGCATGGCTCTGAGGTGGCAGGGTGCCTTCAATAGCAGGAGCTAAAGGTAAAATTGTTTCTGGGCTTTTTGCTTGCTCCTACTTGCCTGCTTCCTTTTTTGGTGCAGGGTTTGTTTGTTTGTTTTCTTTCACAAGTTTAACTGTTTTGCAAAATAATTTTCTTTAACTTGACAAGGATTATTGATTCTCTTTCATACAGGTTTAACTGGAATTCAGGGTCCCTTACAAAGGTTACTTTTGACCATCCTCTAATTTGTACTGCAGCCATTTGGTATGGCAGGAAAGAATCAGCTTTTTTTTCTTCTTAGGCTATTAGCAGATAGATATTCCTAATCCTTGAGAAGACACCCCGAGGCACAGTCTGTTGGAATGCTGGAGGCTGTACCTATTGTTCTAGGGAGAAATATGGGAGAAAGTTTCACAACATACCTGACATCCCAGACCCAGGTTGACTGAACATTTAGCATCCAAACCAAAGTGCCCAGGCTGTTCAAGTGCTGGGGAATATTTGGAGTGAGTATCCAAACCAAAGCATGCAAGTCGCTTATGTCCTGGGGAACATTTGGAGTGAGTTTCAAATCTGAAGGACCTAAAGAAGTTACATCTTGGGGGACATTTGGCCTGAGTGTCTAAACTGAAGTGCCAAAGCCACTTAAGTCTTGGGTGACATTTGGGACCCTCTAAACCAAAATGTTCAAACACTTAAATCTTAGGAGACAGAGTTGCTGCTCTGGTTGTTGATATCCCAAGAATCTCAGAACCCATGCCACCTGGTATCCCAGGAGAATCCAGGCTTGGGCAATGCCCAAATCTAGGTCCTGGACTCAAGTGTGCCAGGTCAAATTTTCTCTTTATCAGGAGTGGGACCTCCTTCAATTTGATTATTTTCCAATTGGCTAGAGATTGAAGGTCAGGGAAATTATTTGTAAGGAAACAAAGCTTTTCTTCAGACTGTTTCCACATGACACTGGATTTTTAAGGTAATTAGGACATAATTATAGGGAGTTGTAACCCAAAAATGGAGGGGCAGTTAAAGAAGTGACTCAAGATTGATTGCATGATCTGTTGGGAGGTGGGTGAAAGTTAAGCCTTGAGGTAGGCTGAACCCATTTATTTTGCATGCCTAATTAAGATTTCTTCAGAGAGGCTTATCACAATAAGGACAAGAAATTTGACATTGTGATTGACTTGAGGGTTTTGAAGCCTCAGAAGAAGGAGACAATCGAAGTTAGAGAAGGGGATTAGAGTGGGTGTAGATTTTCTGGGTTCCCATGTTCCCATTGGACTCCTGCTTTTCTCAGGGAATGTCCCAAGTCAAGTTCATGGACAGGGTCACTTGTCATCCAGAGCCTCCTTGATCTACATGGTATGGGGTCTAGAAACTACCACCTCTGATGAGGGAATGAGAGGACTCACTTAAACTAAGACTATGTCTTTCGGCAGTATGGCTAGAAATCTTTTTGGAAATGGAAAAAGACATGTATATGGACAGACACACATGTCCATGTCACCCACCTGACAAACACACATAGGCAGCCTTTGGTTAGAAGCTAAAAACTCACCAGCCTTATGTGATGGAGGAGGGGGTTTACCAGAGATGATTATCTTTTCTTCCTGCCTCACTATATGTTGTTCAAAGCAGTGTCCAGGTGTTTAGGTTCTTGTCTATCTTCTTTGTGAGAAAGAATTCAAAGATAAGCCACATATCAATCAAGCAAGCAGAGAATACATTGAGGATAGAGAAGAGAACAAAAATATACCCCCCAGACATGGGGGCATGTATTCTCAAGTGAGAAGAATGTGAAGTTCTGCCCTGGGGTCCCCTGTTTTAGGGAGTACAGGACAAAGGCTGTCTCCTGTCCTGGTATTAGCAACACTGCTTTCTCACATGAATCAAAGTGTAAACTAAATTGCTGCCTGGTGGAATTCTTAGCCCTTAGGGTAGAAAGACCACTGGAATTTTATTATCTCCAAGGACTGGGGGGAATAAAGGAAGTATCCTGCTTTAACTGTCAGTATTCCTAAGAGTAGCAATTCATGAGAGAAACCGGTCTGTCTCCCTGAGGCTTCAAGGATTAATCTTGTTGCTTATCAAAATTCTGCTAAATTCAGCGTAAAATATAAAGTTCTGAAACAAAAATGAATTGTCATAAAACATTAGGAACACTTTGGTTACAACCCATTAATTAAGAATCAAAATTCTTGTATAAAACTGCATGGTCATAGTGTAAAACTGCACAGCCATAGTGCAAATTAAGAAAAGTTTCAAGAGTCTTTGAAATGTTTTTCAGTAACACTTATTTTGTAAAAATGGAAGTTTTAAGTAACTAAAGTTATGTTTTCGTGTCAAACTATTCATGTCTGCCTATTTGCTCAAATTGTTGAGGTTAAATATGCAGTTATAAAGTAATATATATTTCTGAAACCCAAATTAAGCTAATCAGTATATAAAATAATGCAAATTATAAATAACATCAATGAGTTGTGGTTCTGTGTATATTTGTGTCTGCCCATTTGCTCAGTGTATGTCTTCATACATTAGGATAACAATATCAAATGAACAAATGAAAATTCTTGAAAGAGCTCTATTCAAATTGTTAAATATGCAGTTATATGTGAATAAATATTCTTGGAGCCAAAATTAGACCAAGCAGGATGAAAAAGTCATGTAAAAATCTGATTATAAGAACTATTGGAAAGGCCCTCCTCTTTGCAAGAGCTTTGAAGGCAGGACTAGGTATGGCAGATTAAACATATGTACTGGGCTGGGGAATTAAGAATCAGTTTGCCCTGTAATTTCCCAGTTTTAACTTTTTAACAGCCATAAAATAAGGGTAATTAGTGACTCTTGGCAAATTTCAGTAAGTAAAAAAAGGTCGATAAAAACCATGGAGTTGTAATATTTAAAAAAAAAAACAAAAAAAAAAAACATGGAGAAATCTTTCCTGGATTATGAATAAACAAATTAGGTAATTGTGTAATGTGATTTGAAACCTGGTAGTATGTTTTTAAAAATTATTCATTTTCATAACTTAAAGAAGTTTTAGCTTCCTGTAAAAAAAAAAAGGAGAGAGCATTCTTTGCATAAACTATAATGGTTTCAATTTTATTTAGCTTGAGTGTAATCTCCCATAGTTTATAAATTACCCATTAACTAAATTAACATTATATGTACAAAATCTTTAGAGTAATAAAAATTGTAAGTTCACCTTAATGAAATTAAGCTAAAGAAAAAGACTGTAGATATGCTCTCTTAAATAAAGTAAATTTCTTTGTTTAATAATTGTAATTTAATAAGTTTATTTAAATGTAAGATAACTAGACAATGTGGTTGTAGTCAATTATAAAGAGTTTGTAAAACATCTTCCAAACTGAAAATGTTTAAATAGTTCTAGTTCTAGAAGTCATTGTTAACTAAAAATTTGGATTAGCATTGGTTGCAAACAATAACTTTGTGTTAATAAAACCTGTCTGAAAGCCACCGCAAGGTGCATACTTAAGTAAATAGTAATGAAAGTTATCTTGATTCTATTGGGAATCTTCTGTTTTCAAATTAACTATGAAAAATAGTTTTTCCCTCTATTACTAAAGTAAAATATCTACTATTATCTTAATGGTAAAATTGTATAAGTAAACAGTCATTTGATATATGATGTGTTGCATTTCGTTGTTTAACATATATATAAAACAAGGAACAAACTTTAACATTGTCAAACTCTTTTGTGCATTCAAACCAGGCCTTGAATACATTACAGGTTGCCTCTCCATGTGAGTTATTGGGTAGGCTGGTCACTGACCCCTCAATTAAAAATATTTGCTATATCAGCCTCTGGTTCTGCTCCTGAAGTTGATGGAAACTATGTAGCAGTTTCAAGCTCCTGCAGTAGCCAATGATGACTCAGTACAGCCAAGTGCACAATAAATATCGCCTCCAGACTGGCACTCTTCCATAGTGCCAGAGAGCACTATGCACCAGGCTAGTAGAATACTGGAAAATCTCTAAGATCAATGATGCTGCAATTTGCTCACTGCATGAAGAACATGCTAAGTGGAGCCATGATACCAGAATACTGTAAGTAAAACTTGAACACAATTGGCATTATGGCCTGTTCCCATGGAGAGATAACATGTAAAGTATTACAAACCTGAAACTTAAAACTATTAATTGCAACTCAGAATCCTTATGCATTAGGTAATACATTAACTAATATTAAAGTGCTATACTTTTATCCTGTACTAAATATATACCTAATAATTATGTTATCTTTTATATTTTGAATCAAGTGCAAAAGTATATTAGACATGTTAAATTCCTTGTAAATTCATTTTCTAAACAGTTAATAAACATGTCTATAGAATAAGGTGGCAGTCTCAGCCAAGTTCAGTCAACTTACTATTCTACTGTACTCTACTGTGTAGCAAAAATGAGTCTTGCTTGCTAATAATGAGTCTCCTATTGAACAGTCAAAATTACCAGAAATTGTACAATTAAAACCAAAATGTAAAAAACCTTTATTCTGTAGTTCTGATCCACTCCCACAGCTAAAACAGAAAATTTCCATCTTGGTGCACTAATCATGAATGAAACCAACTGCCCAAAGGTTGCCAGTTCACTAGAAGCACATCTAACAGTGCACATGAGTGCCAATCATTAAGCAGCCTGAAATGTGTCTTCAAAACAAAGCTAAGTATCTATTGCAATTTCTCTCTGAAAATAAATAACTTAGAAATTATATACATATGTGTGTGTGTGTATGTATATATACTGTTCCCAGCAGCTTTTAAAAAGGGGTGCCGGGAAACGGACTTTGGCCCAGTGGGTAGGGCATCTGTCTACCATATGGGAGGTCTGCAGTTCAAGCCCCGGGCCTCCTTGACCCGTGTGGAGCTGGCCATGTGCAGTGCTGATGTGTGCAAGGAGTGCCATGCCACGCAAGGGTGTCCCCCGCGTGGGGGAGCCCCACGCACAAGGAGTGCGCCCATGAGGAAAGCCGCCCAGTGTGAAAAGAAAGTGCAGCCTGCCCAGGAATGGCGCCGCCCACACTTCCCGTGCCGCTGACGACAACAGAAGCGGACAAAGAAACAAGACGCAGCAAATAGACACCAAGAACAGACAACCAGGGGAGGGGGGGAAATTAAAATAAGTAAATAAATCTTTAAAAAAAAAAAAAGGGGGTGCCATCTTTTTAGACACCTAACCTTGCCTATCTCTGTAATCCAATATCCTCTTTTAAAACCGGATATTCCAATATATTTTAATTAAGTTTGTTTCTTTCAGAATGAACATCTTATTAACCATATGAAAACTTCATCCAACTTCATACAGAAGGCCAGATCCATCTTCCTCCGGTTAAAATAAAATAGAGTTTTACACCTTGTTAGGCAATGACTACAGCCCAGGGCCAGCAGGAAGCAGTTACAGAAAAGAGATCATCTCCCTTCAGCACCCCTTTAAGATTAAAGGTGTAATCTCTTTAAGGATAAAACAAAATTAATAGATAATCTGGAGCCTAACTGGAAATCTATTGAGCACTGGTGGCCCCAGGATGACTACATGGGGGCTCTGCCCATGGATTCTGCTGTCCAGAATAAAAACTTCTAAACTTCTGAACGTGTAAAAACAAAGTCCTGGATGCTACACTAATAATTGATAAGTAAAGTAATCAATCAAAACAACAAACGGCCATCCACCTAATAGCTCCAACAATAATTATGCCAAAGCTTAGCAAGTTAAGCTTCAGCATAAGGGGGGGGAAATGATGTGGGCTATAGGTGGGAGGCTCTTTATCTCTTCGGAGATAAAAACCTAATCTCTCTGTCCTGACTTGTGGGTGTGGGATGGTGAGAGGCTGCAGCTCTGCCCTTGATAACCATGGCAAGAACTCCATTCCCAGGAAACAGGTTCTCAATGCAAACTGTATAAACTTTAAATATTCAGGGAAAATGCAAACCAAATGTGCTAAAGCTTATCTAGAATGTATGACGTCCATGCTAAAAGCGTA
Organism: Dasypus novemcinctus; assembly: GCF_030445035.2. Taxonomy (NCBI): domain Eukaryota; kingdom Metazoa; phylum Chordata; class Mammalia; order Cingulata; family Dasypodidae; genus Dasypus; species Dasypus novemcinctus. Next base: position 9,846,229 of record NC_080694.1, on the reverse strand, counting down.
CCTAGGATGTGTAAGATATATGCTAATTCAAGCCTATTGAGAACTGAAACAAAAGGATGATTTGACCCTTCCTCTCTTTATAAGAGGAACTCGAAATTCTTGTTCTGGGTTCAGGTTTGAAACAGAAAGCTCCCGAGTCTGGTCAGCCATCAATAAACCATTTTTCCTTCTCAATATCATTCCTGAGTCCTGACCTTTCTATACACAAATAATTGAACCTAGTATCAAATTCTACAAGAATATACCCCAAAATCTCCCCTTTTCCCTTCTTCCCTTTTAATAACCTTTCACATGTGGATGGTACATTTTTTACAATTGATGTACAAATATTGAAACAGCTACCAACCTTGGTCAATGGTTTACATTATGGTTTACATTTTAGACCATACACTTTCATAAATTTTTGATGAAATTTAACATGGCCTGTATCCATCATTGCAATAACATGCAGAACACTTCCAGTACTCCCTAACTACCCCCTCTTCCATCTATTCTATTACTCCTTCCCCTTCCCCCTCCTTGGGGTCCACTGTGACCATCAGGCTTCACTCCTTGAAAGGCAAGATTCATAGATATTTGCAACAACACTAAGGACTTGACACACTACTCTGTCCTCCCCTATTCAGAAAACCCATGCTCTTAAAAGATATTCTCCCCTCTGTAGATAACATATCTGGTATCCCCAGTATGGAAATCCAACTCCTTCCCACTTACAAGTGTCTCCCCCGACTGATACACACATTATGACAAAATGATAACTCACACATTCTCTTGAAGACTGCCTCAGGTGCTCCCTGTGGCAAATGCCCCCCATCCAACACCCTAAACCAGTAACCCTTCTTTGTCATATTGCCAAAAGAGTTTTCTCAACATTGTAGTTTCAACCATATACACACCAATCCCCAGTGTTCACCTTTTCATTCCCCCAACCCCACCCCGCCCCAGTTCCAAGGACCGTCCAGTAATCTTAAATCCCACTTGCATCTGATGTCTATTCATTGTAGCAGCTTTGTCATAAGTTTCTCAGGATTTTCTAAACAGATCATCATATCATCAGCAATTGTGAAAGTTTTACTTTTTCCTTTCTTTTCCTAGATAGATGACTTCCATCTACCTAATTTCACCAGCTAAAATGTCTATGGAACATTGAATAACAGCAATAACAGGGGACATCCTTGTCTTGTTGCTGCCCTCAGAAAGCTTTCAATTTTTCACCATTGAGTTCTTATAAGCACCTTTCCATGTTGCAAAATCTTTCTATTCTTATTTTCTAAATCAAAGATGCTGCATTTTGTTAAATACTTTCATTACTTGAGATACTTTATATCTCTAAATATGTACATTTGATTTTATATATCACCCACAAAAAACTGAGTAAGATATGTCACAAACTTAATATCTTTTCTTCCCATATTGTTCAATTCTAAATATTTACCAATTTCCTTTGGCATATCTTCTTTGAACCATGTGTTATTTAAGTGTCTGTTATTCGATTTCTTGTATTTGAAGATCTCATTATTTTTTATTCGTGTCTCATTTTCATTCATTATCACACAGGAAATTATATGTATCATTTCAATTTTTTACATTAGTGATGTTCTGTTTTATTATTCAGTAAAGGTTTATTTTATTTATTATAATTATTTTTAGGATTGTATGTTGCTTTAATTTTTTCTCATTTATCATATTTATTATAAATTATTTCATGCAAGTTAAAATAGAATGAACCTGGGTACATCTCTTAGAATTTCACCATTCTGTTATAAAGTATTTAAGATCATCTTAGATTTAATGCATGGCATACTTGAAAATAAGAAAAATTTATTTAACCAATATCTCCAATAAGAACAATTCCATTAATATAAGTTTTGCAAAAAATTTTAATTAGAAGATGTCTAGAAATAATAAAACAATTCTTAAAACATATTCTTTAGGAGTAATTACTGGGGGAGATGTAATTCTTTTGGCCTTGGTTTCCATTTATACTCTTTGAATTTTTAACTATAAGCATTTATTATACTTATTACATAATTAAATACTCAGGGACAAAAATTTACCAAGGAATTATACCTTATTAAAAATATAATGAGTTGAATGACACATTCACATATTAATTTCACTACAATGAATGGTCATGGTTCTAGAAAATAAGGTTAATGGCTATAATACCTTCTCTTGAACTTATTTTTTTTTAATTTTTAAATTTTGTTTATTTCATTACTGTTTTTAAAGATACATAGATCACAAAAGTTGTTAGATTAAAAAATATAAGATGTTCCCATATAACCCAAACTCCACCCCACCCCACTCCTCCCACATCAACAGCCTTGCTGAGACCAGCTCAGCAAGTTTTGCTTGAAGGGAAGGTGGTGCAGAACTGAAGGAATAAAAGGACAGAAAGAAAGACACAAGAGAGAAAATAAAGATGGGACCAGGGGACTCAACAGTTTCTGGAACTGAGACCCTCAACCCTAGTTTCCATATCATATTTATTAGAAATTTCAAAGCAGTTGTTATCTATATTTATTTTCAAGACTGCTTGTTATTAAAGCTGTAGCACCTGCAATGCTGGGGAGCAGGCCATAGCAGAGTTCAAATGTCTCCACATGCAAACAATTTTCATGCTGACCAGACAGCATTCTGTCTAGTCAAGGCCGGCATTCCTAAATCCACACTTTTTATATGCATTATGGAAATGTTTCAACTTCAAGGCAGGTTTCCACATTCAAATTCAAGCTATTTTCCCACATCTCCCCCTTTTTTGTTTTTGCAAAATAGTGAAGGCAGATTTAGAGATTTCTTGCTGCTTCATACCCTGGAGGGTTTGTAGCATGCATCTGAGGACTAAATACATACAAAACAGATAGGAACAGATAATTAATATACCTCCTAGAGGACCCCTTCCCCAACTCTTAATCCATATCATAGGGCTCAGGGATCTTAATCCATCCGCAATTCCTGTCATAGTTTGTGAGGCAGAAAGCAATTGCAAATGAGCATGTTGAATGCTTGTTATTTGGGCTTGTAATTGAGAAATATCTAAGCTTAAATTGTTTTTATGACCATGCAAATGATGTTTCACTGACTTCTAAGGAATATCACTCCTATTGTGTGCATAGAGTGTCACACAACAGCTAGATATATTCCAATCACTTTGTAGGCATAGCACATATTTACAGTTTGTAATCCTTCTACCAAGCTCAAAGCTGCATTTTTACATAATCTATAACTGCAGTAAATTATACAACAACAAACGTTAAGACTTCCAACTAGCAGACATTTAATTAATAGACTTTCATTTCTCATGGGCTTAAGATTCCCAACCAGCAAGGCTATATAGGCCAGTACTTGATTAAAAATGACCTCATTTTTCCCAGTTTGTATAGTTTGAGGCATACGCAGTGACAAATTATTGTTACTCCCCAATTTTGGGCTGTGGGGCACCTGGAAATTTAACTCATAATTGCAATGTCTTCGTTGGCTCACTGTTAATTGTGGTGGCTTGCTCTGTCGGTGGCGGTGGGGTCTGGCTTCGGACGAGGAGTCGGTCCGGCAGCAGACGAGGGGTCAGTCTAATATTATGCTGAAACATTGATAAATTTCTAGGAATTTTATACACTTTTTAAGTATTCATATGAACTTTTCATTCATATGACTTTAATTAGCAGAGGGTTAAATAATCCTTTTAATTTTATAACACTTTTAAACTTTTTCCATTCAACTTACAACATATTAAAGGAACTTAACTATTTTATTTTATTAACTAATTTATTTATTAAAGGAACTAACTTTTTAGTTAAAAGAATAAATTTTTGCAATAGTTTGAAATAAAAAGATACTTTTTGGGATCTGACTTTGAGAAAGCAGATTTGAACATTATGTTCCTTTAAAAGTGATGAGACTTGCTTCTTCTTAAAAACCAAGGAAATGATAAGGTTAAACTACAAGAATCTATTCTGATAAAACAGACCTTTTTTGTGTACTGATTATTCAGAAGAAAAAATCTTTATAAACAGACCAATGACTTGAGAAACTTTGAGAAAGAACTGAATTTTAACTTTGCACCAATATACTATTTGATACTAAAGCTTTTAAAACATTGTAGATAGACCCATCAAATCTTACTCAACTTTAACAATAAAAATTCCTTTTCCATGAACCTTCTGCACATTCAGTATTCATTCAGGCTTTTTCCCACAGTTTGCTCTTCCTAATAACCAATCATTTTATCTTAGGACAAACTTATTTTCTGTTTCTTTAATAATAAAAACACATTCTATGCATCCTACATACATAAGTTACCAAAATGATTTTGAAAACTGTCTCCAAGCAAACTTCTTACAACATACAATTACCATTATCACTAAACAAACTTTTAAAAATAATGATATAGTTTAGATATATGCAAAAATAACTTTAAATACCTAGTAGCATGCAATACTAGAAACAGTCTTTAGAAACAAGATGACAGGGGAGGCTGGCTGCCCACAAGTTTTCATTCATTTAAGTTCCTTCATTTTATCTCATGAAGAAAAATAAACTATTCATTTCAATTTAGGCAAGAACCATTCTTTATGAAGACTTATAGTAATTTCATTAATCAAGACTTAAAATTTTTATCATTGTAGAATCTTATTAACATTTAAACTTATGTATTAATATAAGCACATTTAATTTTTGGCCATTTGAATAGATCTCTTTTAGAAATTTTTATTTATTAATTTATATTACCATCCAGATGTACCAAAATATACACTAATATTGAACAAACAAACACAAAAACAATTACAACACATCAACAGAAACATAAAGTTTACAACTTGACTCACAATTCTTACTTTTCTGGTATAGATGTTTTTTAAGCTCTCCATCATTTCACATTTTAAATTTTACTGCTTTTAAGATTTCTTCTAGAATCCATGTTGCCTGTAACATGCAAACTTGTTCTTGGAAACACTTTTATTAATAATCAGCAATCAGTTAGAATAATTTGAGCAGCATAAATGCAGTTAAGCTTTTATTTAGCAGTTTCGACAGACAGTTAACACACATATTTTGGATTACTACTCCTTACTGACAATATGATAGCCAGGCCCTGAGCCTCAACAGACTCCAGCTCCTACAATCTGAATTATTGGACTCACCTCACTCAGCTAAGATGGAGTTGAAGAAGGGCAACCACCACACCATGGAGCCTAGAGTGCCTACAACTGAAAGCAGGAGGATTGCATCCAGTAACCATGTGGAATCTGAGCCTCCTCTTGACATAGAGGTGCAATGGACACAACCAATCCAAGGTCCTCAGAGAAAAGGTGGCAATGGAGTGGGAAAAGTGGACATGGTGGCTGTTGGGTATGGGGAATGGCAGGAAGAGATGAGATGTGGAGGCGCCTTTGGGACTTGGAGTTGCCCTGGATGGTGCTTCAGGGGCAATCACCGGACATTGTAAATCCTCCCAGGGCTCACTGGATGGAATGGGGAGAGTGTGGGCCATGATGTGGACCAAAGACCATGAGGTGCAGAGATACCCAGAGATGTACTTACCAAATGCAATGGATGTGTCATGATGATGGGAGTGAGTGTTGCTTGGGGGGGGAGGGGTGCGGTGGGGGTGGTGGGGTCGAATGGGACCTCATATTTTTTTAATGTAATATTTTTACAAAATCAATCAAAAAAAATAAAAAAAAAAAAAGACTACACTAAGACTTGCAGTTCAGGAGTAAGCTATGGGTTCAAAACCAAAAATTCCTTTTAATAACTTGATAAAACATTTGTACTAATTTTATTAATTTGGCCAAATAGGCCCAATCAGAATCAGTATGGAAACAAAAGAGAACACCAATGTTGCCATGTTTTCCTCCTCTTCCAGAAGTTTAATTCTATTACCCCCCACTAGCCCACAACCACATTATCATGTAGGCAGCAGGGGGTTTGCACAGTTGCTGCCAGAATATTTTCCTTATCTTAGTTAACACTTTAACAGAGAGTTTTCTAACAAGCATGATTTTACTAACAATGGCCTTATTTAGCACTTTTGCCTGTATGGGACATTGTATTTGTGACTTAACCTCTCATTGTACAAGTGGCTCAACATGATTTCCCTCCATTCTGGACTTCAAGATGCCCTATTGTAAAGCTGACAACTTTGGCTGAGCTTCTCCAGGTGTGGGGGAGGGAGGAGGTGCCAGTGGAGAGGAAAGTAACTTTCTAAAGTCAGTTAATGAAGGAGCTGAAGGCAAAACAACTTTAGATTTAGTATCAAAACAGATTTAATAATAGTCCAAGTGGGTCAAATAGTAAGATGGAGCAGAAGACCTTGTACATGTAATTTTTTAACTCTTTTTTTCTACTCTTTCCTAATCACCTAATTCTAAACTTCCTATTGCTGGGAACTATAAGCAATATTTTTCTATATTCTGTAAGAATTCTAAAATATGAGACTCACTGGCCTCAGCTCCTCTTGCCTTGAAGAGTTGATTTAGGTGACAGACATATGGATGAACTGTCTCCATTTCTCATCGTAATGCTGCTAGAATGCCTGAGAGTGTCCTTACTCACCGAGGACTTGGAAGGCCTTCTAAACAATTCAGGGTTCTGCAAAATGACAACACCTTTAGTTTCACTCGAAGCAATTCTTGTTCCCCTTGAGTCTGTGTTTGGATGCCTGTTGCTGAGACCAGCTCAGCAATAGGTTTGCATGAAGGGAAGGTGGTGCAGAAATGAAGAAATAAAAGGAGAGAAAGAAAGACACAAGACAGAAAATAAAGATGGGACCAGGGGACTCAACAGCTTCTGGAACTGAGAGCCTTAACCCTAGTTTCCACATCATATTTATTAGAAATTACAAAGCAGTAGTTATCTATGTTTATTTTCAAGACTGCTTTTTTATTAAAGCTGTAGCACCTGCAATGTTAGGGAGCAGGCCATAACAAAGTTCAAACATCTCCACATGCAAACAATTTTCGTGCTAATCAGACAGCGTTCTGTCTAGTCAAGGCCGGCGTTCCTAAGCCTGCACTTCTTATCAGCATTATGGAAATGTTTCAAATTCAAGCCAGGTTCCCACATTCAAATTCAGGCTATTTTCCCACACAACCTCTTTCATAATTTTGGCACATTCATTGCATTTGATGAATACATTTTGGAGCACTGCTGCATTGCATGGATTATAGTTTACATTGTAGTTTACACTCTCTCCCAGTACATTCAGTGGGCAATGGCAGGATATATAATATCCAGCATCTGTCCCTGCAATATCATTTAGGACAACCCCATGTCCCAAAAATGCCCCCACATTACATCTCTTCTTCCCTCTCTCTGCCCTCAGCAACTACCATGGTCTCTTTCTCCATATCAGTGCGACAATTTCTTCCTTTGCTGGTCACAATATTACTGTAGTAGAATATTAGTAGTAGAATATTATTACTAATATTAGAATATTAGTAGAATCTAATCCATATTTTATTCCTCCATAATGTGGACCTTCAGAATGTGATGTCCATTCCACCTCTAAATTGGGAGAGGGCTTAGATCCCACAGAGTTGATGGATGCAATTCTCCTGTTGGCAGTTGTAGACACTCTCAGTTCCCTTCTATTGTGGTGACCACATTCATCTCCCTGTTAGCTGACCTAAGTAAGTCCAATGAACCATAAATTTGGAGTTGCAACTGTACTGAGTCTCAGGGCCCAGCTGGCACATGGACAGTCAGGGATTCAAATGTCCTGAGTATACACTAACCCCAGTGCCAACCACAGGTTTGGTAAAAGTGACAGAAGAAGAGGCATGTGTGGAAAGGTCACATCTGAGTCCAATTTCATCACACTCAGGAACACAAATTCTACTATGGAACTATTGTGATTAGTATTGGAAGAAATTGTAGCATTGATGTGGAGAAAGTGGCCACGGTAGCTGCTGATGGTAGGGAGAGGGAAGAAGAGATATGATGTGGGGGCATTTTCAGGACCTGGAGTTGTCCTGGGTGGTACTGCAGGGACAGATGCTGGACATCATATGTTCTGCCAAGGACCACTGGGTGGACTGGGGGAAAGTATAAACTACAATTAAACCACTATCCATATGGTACAGTAGTGCTCCAAAATGTATTCACCAAATGCAATGAATATGTCATGATGATGAAAGAGCTTGTTGATGTAGGAGGAGTGAGGTCAGTGGGGTGGAGGGTATAAGGGGGCCTCATATTTTTTTTTAATGTAACATTATAAAAATAAAGAAGAAAAGAAAAAGAATGATTCTCAGACTTAGAAATTGAATGTAGTATTCCATGCAAGTTTACTGAACTGTAGAGTACCTGTGATTCGTTTCCTCCCAATTTCTCCTTATGATAATAAAGATGTTTATCCTTTGTTTGTTTATATGTGTATTGGAAGAAGAAACATTTTTTTACACCACATAAACTGATCAAAAGAAAAAAAAGTCATATGATATCTCTATAGATGCAGAAAAACTTTTCAACAAAATACAACACCCTGAAGTGATTATTTTGCAGTGACAAAAACACTTCAAAAGATAGGAATAAAAGGAGACCTCCTCAACATGTTAAAGGGTATAAATGAAAAACCCACAGCTAACATCATATTCAATTGTGAAATTCGAAAAGCTTTCCCTCTGTAATCTGTAACAAGACATGGATGCCATGTTACCACTCATATTTAACATTGTGTTAGAAGTACTTGTTGGAGAACTTAGGCAAGGAAAAGATATAAAAGGCATTCAGAGTAGAAACAAAGAAGTAAAAATTTAATTATTTGTAGATGAAATGATTGTCTACATTGAAAGTCTGAGAAAACTACAACAAAGCTTCTAGAGCTTACATATGAGTTCAGTAAAGGAGCAGTTTATAAGATTAATGTGCTAAAATCAGGAACAATTCTGTACCCAATAAAGATCAATCTGAGGTGGAAACAAAGAAAAATCCCATTAACAACAGCAATTAAAAACATCAAATACCTAGGAATAAATTTAACTAAAGATGTAAATGACTTCTATACAGTAAACTGCACAACAGAGTTACAGCAAATCAAAGAAGACCTAAATAAATGTAAGAATATTCACTGTTCATGGATTGGAATATTAACATCATTAAGATGTCTATCCTACCCAAACTGATTTACAGATTTAACACAATCCCAATAAAAATTACTACAGTATATTTTAGTAAATGGAAAATTTAACTATAAAATTTATTTGGAAAGGCAAGAGAACCAGAATAGCAAAAGACATTTGTAAAGAAAAAAGTTATTGGAGTAATCACACCACCTGACTTTAAAAATTGCTGCAAAGATATGTATGTTTTGGCTACGCATGGTATTGACACAAGGATAGACATATTGACCAATGGAACTAAGATGAGAAATCTGATATAGACCCTTACATATAGAGTCAACTGATATTCAGCAAGGCCACCAAGCCCATTCAATTGGGAGGGAGTGGCCTCTTTAACAAATGGGGCCTAGATAACTGGATATCCATATTCAAAATAATGAGATGGAATACCAGCTCACACCTTATATAAAAATTAACTCAAGATGGGTCAAGTTCTAAATATAATAACTAAGACCATAAAGATCTTGGAAGATAATGTAGGGAAGCAACTTCAAGACCTTGTATTAAGAAATGGATTCATGAACTTTATGCACAAAGTACAAGCAGTGGAAGAAAAATTAGATAAATGGGTCCTCTTCAAAATTATAAACTTTTGCACCTCAAAGGACTTTGTCAAGAAAGTGAAAATCAGCCTACTCAATGGGAGAACATATTTGGTAGTCATATGTCTGATAGGAATCTAATATCCAGCAAATAAAAAGAAATCTTACACCTCAAAAATAAAAAGACAAACCCATTGAATAAATAGGTAAGTGATTTGATTAGACCTCTCTCCATAGTAGAAATACAGTGACTAAAATCACATGAAAAGATACTCAACATCACTAGCTATTAGGAAAGTGCAAATCAAACCTACAATGAGATATCATCTTACACCCATTAGACTGGTGACTTTTATAAAACCAGAGGACTACAAGTGCTGGAGAGGATGTGGAGGAAGAGAAACACTTATCCACTGCTGTTGGGAATGTAGAAGTGTACAGTCATGATGGAGGACAATTTTGCAGTTCCTCAGGAAGCTAAATATAGAACTGCCACATGATCCAGCAATCCCACTGCTGGGTGTATACCTAGAAGAATTGAAAGCAGGGACATAGACATATGCACACCAATGTTCATAGTGGTATTATTTACTACTGGCAAATCTGGAAACAATTCAAATCTCCATAAATGGGTAAAAAATCATGGTATATACACACAATGGAATATTACTCAGTTGTAAGAATGAATGTAGTATTAAAACATGGAATAACATGGATGAATCTTGAAGATATTATGTTGAGTGAAGGAAAGCAGGTATTGAAGGACAAATATTACATGACCTCACTGATATGAATTAAGCAAATTGACCAGACCCACAGACCTAGAGTCTGGAAGCTACATTCACAGGAGACAGAAAGGGAGAAGAAGTTTGTGAGCTAATGCCCTATGGTCAAAATCTATGATAAGCTGGAATTGTGTATTTGTGCAATGGATGAGTATGACAGTGATGCAGTGATAATTTTGGGTTGGGCAGTGTGGTTTTGAGGTGATACAGTGAGAACTGTGGGTTGGACTCTCCATGGAATTAGGGGAAGGTTGGGATAAATACTAGGAGAACACTGGGGATTTGCAGGTATGTGCTTGAAACTACAATGTTAGAATTGTTCTTTTAGTAATATGGCAGGGGAGGGTAACTGATTTAGTGTGTTGGATGTGGGGGTCATTTAGGATAGGGTGTACTGGGACAGGTTTCTAGGGAGTGTGTAAGTGTTCATCTTGTCATAGTATACTGTATCAGTAGGTGGAGATGCACATAGTTAGTGGGAAGATGTTGGACTCCCATCCTGCTATGTTCTCAAATAGAGTGGTGGGAGTCTCTTGAGAGCATATGCAGTACCTAGTAAGTGAGGATAGGCTGGTATGTCAAGCCCTCAGTGTTGTTGCAAGTAAGTGTGAATCTTGTTTTTCAAGGAATGAAGCTTGGTGGCTGTCACAGATCCTGAGGGGAGAGGGGTGGTATAGAATAGATGTAACATGGGGAATTTTGGGAATGATGGAAGTGTGCTACATGATCTTGCAATAAAGAATACAAGCCATGTTAAATTTCATTGAAATTTATAAAAGCATATGGCCAAAATGTAAACCATACTGTTGATCATGGTTAGTAGCAACATTTCAATATATGTACATCTACTAAATAAATATACCATCCACATGTAAAATGTTAATAAGGGAAAGAGGAAAATGGGAAGGATGTTGAGTATATGGGAATCCCCTATCTTCTGTATGTGACATTTCTGTAACCTAAAGCTTCACTGAAGACAAAACGAAAAAATTACTACATGGTCTAAGGCATGGACAAAGGATTTACTATAAAGTGAGATGTGCACCTAGGGCCTCAGGTCAGGTCTTTTTAAAGTTTCCTCCTACCCTTTCATAATGTTTTTAAAGTCTTTCCTCCTCCCCATTCATAATTTTGAGGGAGATCCCCAGCTGTTTATTGTTTTGATTGGTTGCCCCACCTGTCAGTTTTCAGGGGACGAGCCAATGGTGAAGCCTTGGCTGGGGATAGCCAGGACTTTCCCTTGACCCCAAATGGGTTTCTCATCACCAAGATCTCATGGGGAGAGGGGTAGGAAGGTGACTGAGTGAGCTTACCTGATAATATCTCCTGCAAAGAAGCGGCTTGGCAGCATTGGAGGTTCTTCAGGACCAGGCTGTTTCAGGATTTTTGCAGGTCAGGAGGTGTCTGGACATCGATTTGGTGGGAAGGTAACAGAGAAAATACGTCTACAAAATATAATTAAGACTCTTTACATGGAACTCTGGGCTGCGTGTGGAACACTGCCTCCTAGGGTGGGTGGAGCTGCGGCACCCTGAGCCACCGCAGTTTTTTGTTTTGTTTTGTTTTTTTCTCAGAGGCTCTGCAGTACTGGGGAATTCATAAGCCCTGAGCGGCCTATTGGGGGGTTAATAGGACAGGAGGCACTTGCAGACTGATTTGGGGAGACAAATGGGAGTTTTATTGTGAAGCGGGGGAATTTTTGATTGTGGAGTGGACACAAACAATAGCGCTTCCGCCTAGAGCCCTGCCCCCCCCCCAAGCCTGGCTGCCGATCTACAGTGGACTTAAATTGATAGCAATAAAGAGACGCCACCAGGGTCTGGCAGGGTGGGAGACATTTGGAAGCCGATTAGGGGAATATTTTGCAAAGCCTGGGAATTTCGGGTTTGGACTCTGTTATTAGCATTTCTGACTGGAGCCCCATCCCCAGGCCTGGCTATTGATCTGCATCATTAAATTGGTGCAGTGTAGAGGCGCTCCCAGCTGGCTGTTCTGGGGGATCAAAGGGTGGGAGGGGTCCTGAAGTCGAATTGGTGATACATCCACAGAATAGACCCCAGTGAGTGAGTGAATTGTGGGGTAAAGACACACAGGATAGAGCTTGCAGATGTGACCTCACCCATAGGGCTGGCACCCAGCTGCGGGGATCCCTGAAGGCTGTGAGGCACTGTGGTGCTCCCAGGCTTCCTGTTAACCAGACTTGAGGTTGCCAGATCTGAGTCCCCTAAACCCTGGTGGCCCACACCCCAGAGACTCACACCTCTTGAGTCCTCAATATCTCAGACTTTCCATCTCTGAATCCATCACGCCCTGAGGTCCATCTGAGGTCCTTGAATGTCCTAGCCCTCCACATTTGCGTTTATTTCTTTTTTGTTTTGTTTTGTTTTTATTTTTATTCTATTTTATTTTTTATTTTTTTCAATGTCCTGATTGCTAACATTGCATTATCCCCTAGTCTTTTCTCCCAGTGTATCCCCCAGTCTTTTTTTTTTCAGTTATTTAGGGTTTTTTTTTTATTGTTACTGTGTCTGTAGTGGTAGGTGTACATGTTTTTTTCCTTTCCCTACCTGTTCCCCACCCTTTACCCACCCCCTCTTTCTTTCTTCCTTTCTTCTCCTTTTTTTTTTCTCTCTCTCTCTTGTCCCTCATTTTCTTATTATTTTATTTGATCTTAACTATACAGTAGGTGCTGCAGGGAACACCTCACATTTCTGGGTTTCCTCATCCTCCACTGCCTCATTTCTGTGTGAATAGATTTTGGCTACCTACACTATCCCCTTTCCCCTACATCTTGATATCCTCCATCATCTACGGTCTCTCCTATATTCCACCTCCCTTTCTTTGATCCACAAAGTGTCTAACTCTTAATTTCTAATACCTTTGTTTTGTTTTCTGTCTGTTATCCACTCTTGAAACTATTGCCTTTCTTTTCTCTTTCCCTCTCTCACGAAAACAATAGCTTTCTAATTCATACCATATTCCTCCCATATTCAGTTGACTACCTCATTATAGGTACTTTACCTACTGCTATAACTCTACGCAACTTACATGAATCTAACATCCATCCTCCCAGATCTCATATTGCTGCTCTGTTAACATATATCACCAATACTACTTTACACTTTTTCCTGGCTTACACAATTGCCTTTCCCTGGCCCTAATACTTTCCTTTAAAGTGAACTCAACCAGAAATCAGAAATTAGAATACAAAGAACAAAGTGACAAAGAGAAGATATAACACTTATGCAAAAACAACAGCTAATTAATCTCCAAGACTAGCCAAAGAAGCTAAGGAACTGATTAAACCCATCAAGATAAAATGATGACCAGACAGCAATAAAAATCTACAAACCAAACCAGTAATCAGGAAAACATGGCTGAATCCAATGAACAAACTAAAAACCAGGAAGGGGAGCAGAACTTCGCAAGTAATGAAAGATCTCAGGACACTTATCACCGACAAATGTAATGAAGTAAAGGAAGAGGTTAACAACATGAAGACAACACTTGGAGGGGAAATTGCAGACATACGCAAAAAGATAACATATATGATGGGAATGAACACAACAGTTCAAGAAATCAAAAATACACTTGCAGCAAATATCAGCAGACTAGAAGAGGCAGAGCAGAGACTTAGTGATGTGGAAGACAGTATATCGGAAATCAAACAGATAGTAGAATTGGTCAATAAAAACATAGAAAAATCCAGCTAGGACTTAGGGACCTGAATGATAATGCAAAATGCTCAAACATACGTATTATAGGCATTCCAGAAGGAGAAGAGAAGGGAAAGGGGTCAGAAGGAGTGTTGCAGGAAATAATGGCTGAAAACTTCCCAAATCTACTGAAAGAGACAGATGTACATATCCAAGAAGCACAGCGCACCCCACTCATCATAAACCGAACAGGCCCACCCCAAGACATATACTTGTCAAATTATCCAATGCTCAAGACAAAGAGAAATTCTAAAAGCAGCAAGAGAAAAGAAAACCATCACATGCAAGGGAAGCTCCATAAGATTAACTGCTGATTTCTCACCTGAAACCATGGAGGTAAGAAGGCAGTGGTATGATATAGTCAAGGTACTAAAGGAAAAACAATTCCAACCAATAATACTCTATCCAGCTAAACTAGCATTCAAATATGATGGAAAGTTCAAAATATTCACAGATAAACAGAAACTAAAAGAGTATGCCAACAAGAAACATCCCCTTCAAGAAATTCTAAAGGGAGATCTGCAGGAAGAAAGGAAAAAACAGGACAGGCAGAGTTGGAGGAGAGTGTAAGAGCAACAAAAAAGACAAAAAGAGAAGAAAAAAAAAGCAAACAAAATATGACAAACACAAGTCCAATCAAAATATGGCTAATACAAATAATTCCTTGAAAGTAATAACACTGAATGTCAATGGATTAAACTCACCTATCAAAAGATTCAGACTGGGACATTGGATAAGGAAATATGACCCATCTATATGCTGTCTACAAGAGACACATCTTAGACCCAGAGACTCATGGAGGTTGAAAGTGAAAGGCTGGAAAACAATCATACAAGCAAACAATAACCAAAAAAAGGCAGGAGTAGCTATATTAATAACAGACAAAATAGACTTTAAATGCGAAACAATTATGAGAGACAAAGCAGGATACTACATTTTAGTTAAAGGGACAATCTGTCAAGAAGATCAAACAATCATAAATATTTATGCTCCTAACAAGGGCGCCGCTAAATATGTGAGGCAAATGCTGAAAAAACTAAGTGAAAGAATAGATGCATCTACAAGTATAGTGGGGGATTTTAATACACCACAATCAACTCTTGACAGAATATCTCAAAAGAGAATCACTGAAGAAACAAAACATTTGAACAGTATATTAGAGGAGCTGGATCTAATAGATATATATAGATCATTACACTCAAACACAGCAGGATATACATTTTTCTCAAGTACACATGGATCATCACCAAGATAGACCATATGCTAGATAACAAAAAAAGGCTTAATGAATTCAGAAAGATCAAAATCATACAAAACAACATCTCTGACCACAGTGGAGTGAAGCTGGAAATTTGCAAGGGACAGAGGCCCAGATTTCACACCATGATTTGGAAATTAAACAGCACACACTTAGAAAAACAGTGGGTCAAAGAGGAAATCTCAAAGAAATCAATGACTACCTTGAAACAAATAATTATGATAACACAGCATACCAAAATTTATGGGGTGCAGCAAAAGCAGTACTGAGAGGGAAATTTATAGCTATAAATGCATATATCAAAAAAGAAGAAAGAGCAAAAATAAAGAACTAACTGCACATTTGGAGGAATTAGGAAAAAACAACAAAGTAATCCAACAGGAAGAAGACGGAAGGAAATAACAAAGATAAGAGCAGAACTAAATGAAATAGAAAATAAGAAAGCATTTGAAAAGATAAACAAGACCAAGAGCTGGTTTTTTTGAGAAGATCAACAAAATTGACAAACATTTAGCAAGACTAACAAAGAAAAAAAGAGAGAAGATGCAAATACACAAAATAAGAAATGAGAAAGGCGATATCACCACTGACCACACAGAAATAAAGAGTATCATAAGAGGATACTTTGAAAAACTATATTCCAACAAAAATGAAAATTCAGAGGAAATGAACAAATTCCTAAAACACATAAGCAGCCCATATTGACGAAAGAAGAAATTGATGCACTTAACAAACCAATCACAAGTAAAGAGATAGAATCAGTCATAAAAAACCTCCCAACTAAGAAGAGACCAGGGACAGATGGCTTCACAGGTGAATTCCACAAAACATTCTGGAAAGAACTAACACCAATCCTGCTGAAACGCTTCCAAAAAATTGAAACAGAAGGAACATTGCCTAACTCCTTCTCTGATGCCAACATTACCATAGTACCAAAGCCAAACAAAGACACCACAAGAAAGGAAAATTACAGACCAATTTCTCTAATGAACCTAGATGCAAAAATACTTAACAAAATACTTGCTAATCATATTCAACAACACATTAAATGAATTATACACCATGACCAAGTGGGATTTATTCCAGGTATGCAAGGATGGTTCAACATAAGAAAATCAATCAATGTAATACACCATATAAACAGATTGAAGGGAAAAAATCACACGATTATATCTATAGATGCAGAAAAAGCATTTGACAAAATACAGCACACTTTCTTGATAAAAACACTCCAAAAGATCAGAATACAAGGAAAATTTTTGAACATAATAAAGAGTACATATGAAAAACCTACAGCCAACATTGTTTACAATGGAGAAATCCTAAAATCCTTTCCTCTAAACTCAGGAACAAGACAAGGATGTCCATTGTCTCCCCTTCTATTTAACATTGTTTTAGAATTACTTGCTCAAGCACTGAGGCAAGAACCAGATATAAAAGGCATTCAAATTGGAAAGGAAGAAGTCAAAATTTCATTATTTGCAGATGACATGATCCTATATATAGAAAACTCTAAGAGATCTACAACAAAGCTTCTAGAACTCATAAATGAGTTTAGTGAAGTCACAGGTTATAAGATCAATGCACAAAAATCAGTAGCATTTCTGTACACCAATAATGAGCAAGATCAGGAGGAAATCATGAAACAAATACCATTCACAATAGTAAATAAAAAAATCAAATATTTAGGAATAAGTTTAACTAAAGATGTAAAAATCTTATACAGTGAGAACTATACAAGACTGTTCAAGGAAATCAAAGAAGACCTAAATAAATGGAAGAATATTCCTTGTTCATGGATAGGAAGACTAAATATTATTAAGATGTCTATCCTACAAAAACTGATCTACACATTCAATGCAATCCCAATAAAAATCAACACAGCCTTCTTTAAGGAACTAGAAAAACTAAGTATGAAATTTATTTGGAAAGGAAAGAGGCCCCAAATAGCCAAAGACATATTAAAAAGAAAAACGAAATTGGAGGAATCACACTACCTTACTTTAAAACATACTACAAAACTACAGTAGTGAAAACAGCATGGTATTGGCATAAGCAGAGACGCACAGACCAATGGAATTGAATTGAAAGTTCTGATATAGAACCTCATATATATAGCCATATAATATTCGATAAAGCCACCAAACTCTCTCAACTGGGAGAGAATGGCCTATTCAACAAATGGTGCCTGGAACACTGGATATCCATATGTAGAAGAATGAAAGAGGATTACCAACTCACACCTTATACAAAAATCAACTCAAGATGAATCAAAGACCTAAATAAAAGAGCCAAGACCATAAAGGCCTTGGAAAGCAGTGTAGGGAAACATCTACAGGACCTTGTAATAGGAAATGGCTTCATGAATCTCACACCAAAAGCACGAGCAGCCAAAGAACAAATAGATAAATGGGACTTCCTCAAAATTAAAGCCTTCTGCACTTCAAAGGAGTTTGTCAAGAAAGTAAAAAAGGAACCCACACAATGGGAGAAAATATTTGGCAACCATATATCTGATAAGAGACTTATAGCTTGCATATATAAAGAACTCATATATCTTGAAAATAAAAAGATAAACAACCCATTTAAAAAATGGGAAAAAAGATTTAAACAGACACTTCTCCAAAGAATAAATACAAATGGCTAAAAAGCACATGAAAAAATGCTCCAAATCTCTAGCTATCAGGGAAATGCACATCAAAACTACAATGAGATACCATCTTACTCCCACAAGATTGGCAGCTATGAAAAAAACAGAAGAATACAAATGCTGGAGAGGATGTGAAGAAAGGGGAACACTCATCCACTGCTGGTGAGAATGGAGAAGGATCTAACCGTTCTGGAGGACAGTTTGGTGGTTTCTCAAAAAACTAACCATAGATTTGCCATACGAACCAGCAATACCACTGCTGGGTATATACCCAGCAGAACTGAAAACAAGGACACAAACCGATATATGCACACCAATGTTCATAGCAGCATTGTTCACTATCGCCAAAAGTTGGAATCAACCCAAATGCTCATCAACAGATGAGTGGATCAATAAAATGTGGTATATACACACAATGGAATAGTACTCGGCTTTAAGAACAAATACACTACAAACACACATGATAACATGGATGAATCTTGAGAACCTTATGTTGAGTGAAGCAACCTAGGCATTGAAGGACAAATACTACATGAACTCAATGATATGAAATAAGCAAGCTGCCTCAGAGAGCTAGAGACTGGAAGATAGGCTTACAGGAAATCGGGGGGTGGAGGAAGAATGTGAGCTGACATCTGCAGGGGTGAAATCTATGATGAGCTGGCGGTGAGTATGAGCACAAAGAAGAGATAAAATGGGGGCAAAGGATTGCCTTTGGGTGGGGCTTTGTGGGTTTGAGGGGGGCTGGGAATGGGTGGATGGTTAATAGTGCCCAAAAATTGGGGGGAGGGCGGGGCAACATGCAAACATAGGAGAGTGTCAGGTGTTGGTTGAGAGTAAAATGCTGAGAAAATCGTATCAAAATATAATTAGGAGGGTTACCTGTTTAGTATGTTCAGAGGGGATGATCTGATGCGGGACATACTCCTGGGGAATGTCTGAAAGCTCATTTTGCCAGGGTAGATTGTACCACTGGGTAGAGATCCAAGTAGTGAGAGTTGGGGTGGGCCCACATCCTGGGGAGGAGTAATTCCATCAAATAGAGGGAACTGTATCTCTGGAGAGAAAGGGTGGCTCCCAGGGCATTAGGGCAGTTGAGCAAGTCAGGCCCTGAACACTGTTGCAAGTATCTCTGGACGTGGCCCCTTGGGAAATGGAGATTGGCTGTCGCTGTGGGACCCAAGGGGAGGGGAAAATGGATGTTGAATGGACGGAACCAAGGTAAATGTGGGGGTAAGAGAGGAGTTTCGCGAGAGTACACAAGGATGGATATAAAACATGTAATATTACACCAAAAACATATACGGGATGACAGACTAATAATGTAAACCATAATGTAAAACATAGGATAACCAAAAATTTAGAAAACTGTATATCCTAAAGTATGGACCACAGTGTAAGCACAGATGTCACCTTTTTTAAAGCTATTATCTCAGAGTCTGTACATCAGTTTAAGTAAATATGATATGAATAAGTTATAAGATTATTACTGTGGAAGGAAAAAGGTTTTATGGTGGATGTGTGGGAGTACTGTATATTGTATATATGAATTACTGTGATCTAGGGCTCTTGTGAAGAGAAGCTCAATAATTAGGAAAAAAGAAAGAAAAAGATAGGATGTAGAATTTTTCCAAATCAATATGTATTCTAGATCTAACCTTTAAACTCATTGCTATATTCCATTTTACTAGTAAGGGAACCTGACATTATATTGGGCTTCACTTTTCAGGAAGTTTTGGATCACAGAGTGGTTCAACAATGGCAGTGGAGGAATACTGGTATGGGATGTTATTGACAGGTGATATATGGTTGTCAGGGAGTTATACAGGGCATATGTCCAGGGTGCATGGTAATGTTTGGATATACTCATAGTGGAAACAATTGAAAACAACAGCTGGGGGGGTACTGGTTACTGGCCAGGGGGGGCGCTCTGTCGTGGTCCCTAGCAGAGCAGCGGCAGTCCCCCAGGTTCAACGGTAAGAACTAGGAAGGAATGAGGGTCCAACAGTGAGCCCCTGATACTAATGACTATGCTTTGAGCCTATATGCCTGAAATAAGAACAAGGCCTAGCGCAGCACTGTGCCTGGGAATTTCCTCCTGTCAGCCTTCATGTTACTCAAATGTGGCCAGTCTCGAAGCCAAACTCAGCATGTAGACGCAGTGCATTCTCCCCAGCATGGGACATGACACCCGGGAATGAGCTTCTCTGGCACCAAGGGATCACTACCAAATACCAGCTGATGATGCAACTAGAAAATGACCTTGAATTAAAGGTTCAACGTGGACCAGCAGAATGTCCCTGTCTACATATAATAACAGGAGTTTAAAATGCTGTTTGGCCTAATGTAAGGGGGAAATGGAAAGAAGAATTGAGTTCGTATGGCTTTGAGTCTCTAAAAAAGAGTCTGGAGGTTGTCAGAAGGATTGCCCTTATGCACAACTGAGCAGAGTCTCAGAGACAGATAAAGTAGATACAACCCCAGGTATTGGTTCTTTTGAGGGCTAAAGAGACCCATGGGTTCTATGGTCATGGCAGATGGGGTTCACTGCCATGCTAGTTGGCCCTTCTTTGGAGCTGGTGTTTCTGCATGATGGAACTGGACTCAGATGGGATCTCTTTTCACAGGACTTTCATGCTACTTTACTGGAATTGTAGTTGGTGCTGGGGTTTAAGATGCATCTACGTGATTTGAATCTCTTGACTGGCAATATGATAGCCACTCCCTGAACCTCAACAGGCTTCAACTCCTATACTCTGATTTATTGGACTTAACCCCACTCAGCTAACATGGAGTTGAAGAATGTCAACCACCACACCATGGAGCCTAGAGTGCCTACAACTGAAAGCAGGGGGATTGCATACAGTATCCATGTGGAATCTAAGCCCCCTCTTGACATAGAAGTGCAATGGACACAACCAATCCAATGTCCACAGAGAAAATGTGGCATTGGTGTGGGAAAAGTAGCCATGGTGGCTGCTGGGTATGGGGAATGGGAGGAAGAGATGAGATGTGGAGGCGTTTTCGGGACTGGGAGTTTTCCTGGGTGGTGCTTCACGGACAATTACGGGACATTGTAGATCCCCCCAGGGCCCACTGGATGGAACGTGGGAGAGTATGGGCTATGATGTGGACCATTGACCATGAGGTGCAGCGATGCCCAGAGATGTACTTACCAAATGCAATGGATGTGTCATGATGATGGGAGAGAGTGTTGCTGTGGGGGGAGTAGGGGGTGAGGGCGGTGGGGTTGAATGGGACTTCATATTTTTTGAATGTAATATTTTTTTAAAAAAATGAATACAAAATTTAAAAAAATTTTTTTAATTAAAAAAGATCTCATGGGATCCCTCAGGAGGTTTCTGGATGGGGTTTCATGGCCATGTGGTCTCCCAGCCATGTTGTCTTTTTACCTTGTTGTGTTCCGGATTTTCAGCAGTTACCCATCTTCCATTTCCCTATACTAACCAGACTTAGGGCCATCAAATAAGTCAGGATATTCCTTTTTAAGATCAACTGTGCCATATAACATAAACATGGAAGTGACATCTCATTATATTATCATGTTCTGGGGACTAGGGCATAAAATCTATGGTGGAACATTTTTAGACATTTTTCTTACCACAACTATAAGCATAAATTTTCACAGTCCTTTTAGAATCAATATTCTACTGTTTTAAATGAAATGTACAAATTTTACCAATGCATAGATCAATTTCTTTCCCCTTCAAGGCTTTAGTTATCTTGAGTTTTAACATTTACATCTGTTATCAACCTCATTAGACAATGTTTTCTTTTTTGTGCTTTGACATCCGAAATGTATTAAAAGAACCAAGAATAATCTATTTTATTAGAACAGATGTAGCATTTTTGCTGCATTTTTTTAATTAAAGATATTCCAAAATTCTCTCTGATATCATTTTCCTTTGTCTGAATAACTTCTTTTAGCATATGTTACCAATTAATTCCTTTAATTTACTTTATCTGACAATGACTTTCTTTTACTTCATTCCTGTATTAGGTTATTCCAGAGATACAGAAAGGAGAAGTAGGCTGGCAAGTTTGAACTCTGCAAAGCAAACTCTTGTCTGGATTCTCTAATAAAGGTGATGTTGAAGTCCTTATTCTGAATACACCAGGGGAAAATCACTGGCTAGACATTTCAGCAAGAGCATATATTGATTTTGAGGCAGAAATGAAATCCCCAGTGCTCTCTTGTAAAACCTCAGGTTGAGTGGATGAAGGGATACCCAAATAACAAAAGGCAATCTTCCTTTGTTGATTATGGATGCAACTGAATGCTTGTAGTACAAATCCCATCTACACAATAGCTTCAGTGTAACAAGTAAGTCAGTCTTTGAGCAAGCAACTGGACACAACACTTATTCATAAAGATTAGAGAGAGATTGTTTATAGCAAGAGAGAAAATATTTAGTGCTATACTGTGAATAGTGAGGAAAGGCAGAGCACTTGTGTATAGGCTTTTACATTAAAATACAAAAAAGAAAATGTGATCACCAGCCTTGGGACAATTTATTAAGAAGTAATAGGAATACACAGAATTGAGGTTTATTGTGAAAAAGATTAAATGTTGTTGATTTAAAATAGTGTATAACACAAGAAATTGTCTAGAGGAAACCTTTTGATTTCTGGAGGTGACAGAATGAGAAAATCAAGGGAAAATAATTAGCAACACACTATCAGAAATGACAATGTACTAGTCACACTGAATGCTATTAGTGAGTTTCAAGAAAAAGAAGCACTTAAAATTGACAATTTAAATCTGGGTAGCTTGGAAATTTTGGTATAATTAATAAAAATATTGGATAATCTATAAGAGGATTTGTACGTATTTGTACATGGTAGAAGATGATACTTTCAGCTTTGAACATGCTGACATGACTATAAGAATAATATACTGAAATGAATAAGATATCTAAAATCAAAGATACAGAAATGTAAGGCTCCACTTGAAAGGAGAGGTAAAAATGAGAATGGATGTGGTCACAGGAAAAAAGAAATGTGGAGAAATATAGACTTGGGTATTGAAGGAGAGGAAAAGTGAAAGGATACTATTAAGGAAGCATATGAGAAGAAGAAGGTTGGCAATTAAGGTAAAGAAAATAAGAGGAATATCTATAGATTAATTTTAAAAATATAGAAAGAAAAAAGATATAGATATAAACATAAAATATATAGGTGAAATAGATATATTGATATAGGTAAGGTATAATTTTCCTGGTGGCTATGGAATATGGACAAAGGTAAAATGACCAAAGATCCAATATGTACTTAACATACCCATTTAGACCACTTATGCCATTGCTATTAACATTTCTCTATTTTGCTCTATTAAATGCTATTCTTGGATTATATTTTTATTTTCCCAATGGGGACATATGGATATAGCTAAATGCACAGGCACAACACTACACATCTAAGTATATGTGTGTGTGTTGTGTATGTGTAAATTTTGATATATGCATAGGCATGTGTACTATATAGATATATATCTAGAAATAGACATTCTTTCTATGAATTCTTCCAGTTCTTCCTATGAATTCAATCTAAGAGCAGTGCTAAATAACTTCTTCATCAATATTTGGTTTGCTGTAAACATGTTTTATGACATAAAACCTTTTTAAGTGCTCCTTTAACCTCTGTGTTTCTCAAGCTATAGATGATAGGGTTCAACATTGGAGTGACGACCACATACAGCATTGGGATAAGTCTGTCTTTGGCTGTAGAGTACTGACTGGAGGAAGGACGGATATAGGTAAATACTGCTGTGCCATAAAATAGACAGACCACAATGAGGTGGGAAGCACATGTGGAGAAGGCCTTGTGCTTCCCTTCAGCTGACTGCATCTTAAGGACGGTGGATATGATGTAGATATAAGAAATAAAGGTGATCAGAAAGGCACTGCACCCCAAGATTTCTGCTAAAACTAAAGCAAGCATCTCTGCCTCATATGTGGAAGAACAGGAGAGCGCCACCACTGGCAGAATGTCACAATAATACTGGTTAATCTGATTGGATTTACATAAAGACAGGCGGAATGTGAACACTGTGTGCGTAAGGGAATGAAGAAACCCAGCTGCCCAGGTTCCAGATTACAGCTGGGCACTGCGCACGTTGGTCATGATGAGGGTGTAATGAAGTGGGAAACAGATGGCCACATACCGGTCATAAGCCATGACAGCCAGAAAGAAGACCTCAGTCCCTGCCAGGGCCACCAAGAAATAAAGCTGCAAAGCACACCCAACATAAGAAATGCTTTGCTTCTCAGTCAGGAGGTTCTCAAGAATCTTGGGAACAGTAGCCGATGGGCAGAATATGTCTAAGAGGGACAAATTTGCCAAGAAAGAATACATGGGTGTGTGGCGCTTTTTCTCAGTCCCAATGGCAAGGAGAATGGTACCATTTCCCAACAAAGTGACCTGATAGACGATAGCCAAAACCACGAAGAAAGGATAGCGCACCTCTGGAAGGTCAGAGATTCCTGTAAGAATGAATTCATTCACTGTGGTGAGATTTGTCAATGTCCATCTCTTCTCTCCACATAGCTCTTTCTGGAACAAATGAAGCCAATATACACATATATATAAACACATATACACAATATATAAAAAGTCTAAGCTCCTAGTGGTTATCAATACTTGGAAAATCGTTTGGCCATGGTTGTGGATGAAATTAGATAACTATTTTCACTACAGATTTCAAATTATTAGAAGTACTGATAAAAACATCCCACACATTTAGTTTATTTGGGAATATCCCCCCTTATTTCTTTCAAAAGATGCTGGCATTTGTGATTGCACAATTCATTGAAAGTTGATGGTCCACCCCACACACACCTGCTTAGGTACTTACCTCTTTCTGCCTGATATTATCACAGCACATACACTTTTATGAATTTTCTATATCCTAAGTTCCAGGAAGATAGAAGAAGTGAATTATTCCTTGAATGTAAGTTTTAACGACTGTTGACAACTAGCAGCACAGAGTGAAAGATGGATTCATAATTCTTCAGAGAAAGAATAAATTGTGTATAATTTGTTTTGTCAAAGTGATTCTATTGGAAAGAATAAACATGCCAATACTTCTATAATTTCAAAATCATATTCACTTAAAAGAGCAACATTTTATATCTTCAAAAGGCATAGCAATACAAATTAAATTAAGCCTATTTAATATAAATAAAAACCTGTTGATAATGTCTGAAAGTGAAACCTGTAAGAAGCAGACTAGTTCTCATATATATCGATTGCCTTTCCCCTTAAATTTAAGTATTTGATCACATTTCACTTAAAATCGATATACCCTAGAACATGTGGTTTATTTATTCTTTTGTTTTCTAATTACATTTCAGTATTCTAAAAGAGCCCAATCCTCACAAAGTTTATGATTATTTACAAAAATGATTCATTTAATTGAAGGTTGGCAAACTGATATTTATGTAAATTTTTTCTATTTTAAAATTAACACCTATTATTAAAAAAAAAAAGAGACACAAGTGCGTGATAGGAAATTCAAACTGAAAAAAAAAGTAAAATGTCAAAATAAGTCTCTGGTTCTCCTGCATCACTTGCCCCTCATTTATTTTATCTCATAGAAATTTTTCATGATTTCTTGACTCAGATAAAATGCATGGCATAAATACACAAAGTATGCAAAATGGTTTCTTCAAACAAATAGAATCATTATTTTTGATAGGATTTTTATTTTTCCCCAGAAAGATTTAAAAATGAATTGTAGAGATTAATTTGAAGATGGTATTATTATTTCCTTAATGGCTCTATTTCTATTCTTTAATTTCCTTAAACAGCAAAACCATAGTTCCTCACTTGAAATAAAATAAGCTCTTTTCCATTTTGCACTGTAAATAATTGAACCTTTTAAAGAAAATTATTATCTGAAGCACAAAATGCTTAGATAACGTTATTCTATGAGAATTTGTTTGTTAATTGAGTGAATAAGGAAAGATAGAATTAAAAATATTGCAACATTAATTCTCAATTCTTAAATAGCCA
The DNA here is from genome assembly GCF_030445035.2 of Dasypus novemcinctus. Lineage (NCBI taxonomy): Eukaryota > Metazoa > Chordata > Mammalia > Cingulata > Dasypodidae > Dasypus > Dasypus novemcinctus. Next base: position 9,820,119 of record NC_080694.1, on the reverse strand, counting down.
AGATTCTGCCAAGTGGTATATAAATTATATTAATACATTGAAAAAGAGTACTGAATATGAGAAATTAAAAGCACCTTCTGCAAGACACATTAAAATCTAGAGGCAGTACACATTATGTTTTATATTAAGTGTTCATTTAACTTTAAAACCACACTTACAAAATTGACTTATTTTTTCTAAACAACAAGCATGAGAAATAAGTAAATAAGAACACAGAGGTGAGTTCTACATGATGCTACATGACCAACATTTATCATGAACAACAGTAGATTTTCCCTAAACTGTGCCTATGAGTATATACATTTACTAAGTCAAACTTTTGTTATTAGTGTTGACAGATAAAATAGAGCATTTAACTTAGACAGTCCGGAATGTAACAAAATATTTTCTTGCCTTTTTTAGTTTCAGAGGTGACATGACCAATATGAGATGACATTATCAATACAAGATGAAAGTAAAATAATCCCTCCAAAAATATGCATTAGTAAAGAAAAATTAACTCCTCATTTATATAAAGTGTTCCTATTGGAATTTGTTCCTTAATTTGTATCATGCTCCCTTTTCCCCTTTGGGTATGCAACAGTTAGAACTCTGGAGGGAATATGCTTTTCTTCTTGATAAAACCCAGTTACTTGCTATAAATTTGCATTTTTTATGATTGACAAAGTTTAAAACTATTTTTAACATATTATTGCAATCTTTTATGTTGTTCGTACTATTTACCATGTACATGAAAAATGATGTTGTTACAGCCCTTTATGTCCAAATGAATGGGATTTTGAATTTATTTTAACCTGTAATTTATAACTTTATTTCCAGCAGTGCATGGATTACCAATGACCTTGTAAACAATTATAAATTAATTACTTTATTTGAAATCACACACTTAAATATATCTTTTAAGATGTCAGTAATTCATAACAATTCTCTGAACTCCAATTAAATATCAATAAAATAATCCATGCATACTTCCATATATTTCCTTTCTTTTTTCAGAATTCTTATTTCCTATATTGGAAAATCTGGTTCCCAAAGATTTCCCTGTATTTAATCATTTTCCAAAGCTTATCATAAATACTCACGTATTTTGTAAGTACTACACTGATGCTTTCACCCCTGAGAAAAAAGTACCAAATTATATTGCAATCCTTTTTTTAGTATATATGTCACTAAATTAAAATTCATAGCATCCAATGTTGATAACTTACTGAAATGAATTCTCATTTTATTGTCTTTATTATAATAAAAATTTGATAGACAAGTAGGTTGCTTTTCATTTTTACATTCTATTTCAGGACTTGCTTTTTTCATCCATTCAAATATAATTTTACTTTTAAATTAAAAAATACGAAACACATCATAAATACATAAAAATTTATGTTCCAGAATTTTCACTGCAATCCTACCCCTCCCACTCCGTCCTTAACTAAGGCAACCTCTTTCAAATTTTGATGCATTTTGTCAGTGAAGCTTATTTCAAGTATTATTAAAAGTCTATAATATTTAAACTAGAGGATAAACTAGGGACTGTATAACATAGTAAACTCAGTGATGGATGAGGATTATGGTTAGTAGTACAATCACAAGAATGTTCTCTGAACTAGAAGCAATATATTTCAGTATTATAAGGTGTTAAGAATTTGGTGATACTTGGGGAAAACACAACTAATGCGATTAATGGACTATAGTTAACAATAATATTGTAATATTTTTGCATCATTGACAAAGAAGTAATATGTAAATGCTAAGGGTCAAAAAGAGGGGGTTATAAGAGAGTATGGGATTTCTCTTTTTGGCATAATGAAAACATTGAAAATTGAGTGAAATTATGACAGCACACTTCTGTGATTGAACAGAGCCAGAGAGTGTACATTTTGGATGTATTATACAAGAATTAAGAATGTATAGAACACTGCATGTTGTGATGAATGATGAACTGTGTTTCACAGTACAAATATGAGAATATTCTGTCATGAACAATAACAAAGGTATAATATTAATACATGGCGATAATAATGGGGTGATTTATGGAAAAACACATGAAATGTTTACTATGAACTAGAGCTAGCTGTAATATTTTGATGAGGCACTTTCCTCATTTGTAATAAATAATAACAATGCATGGTGTTGATAGTGGAGTGATGTATGGGAATCCCATATGTTATGAATGAGGATTTTTTAAGCTCACATATCTCTTACAAAAAATGTGTATGAATGAGTTGGTTATATGCTTATATATGTGTATACATATATTTATTATTTTTCTTATTTTCCTTTTTTGCATGAAAAGAGGACTGCTACACACATTATGTGCTTCTTACCATTGATATATATTTTTTTAATGTTACATTAAAAAACTATGAGTTCCCCATATAGCCCCCACCCCCTCACCCCACTCCTACCCCATCAACAACCTCTTTCACCATCATGGCACGTTCATTACATTTGGTTTTTATTTAAAAATTATGTAAATAAATGAATATTAGTTTCTAGGGTAACATACTCTTTAGTCTTTATTATGATTTGGCATTTCTTTAAATTATTCTAACTAAAATAAGAGAAGTTATAATTTATAGCACTATATTATTAATTATTAATGTAGCATTACATTTATTATTATAATATTTTATAATGTATTTAGACAGGCAAGTGCTATTGTGTAATATGTTTATTTTACATATGTATATTTATAATATTTGTAATGTTAAATTAAGGTTGACATTATGCTTGGCTTTGAGAATGATATTTTGATTGTATTGGTGATATCAGTCAAACAAAATAAAAATAAAACGTTTTTTCATAGATCAGTGATACGTGAGTCTCATCTAAAGTTCATTGTACAGTTATATTCCCAACTGTCAAATTTATAAATTATATTTCTATATTTTAAAAATCATATGTTCATTTTAATTTCATAATTTTTTTCCCATTCATCACTTACCTCAAGCTGCTGCTCATTCTGGATTCTTCTAACCTAGAAGGTATTGTTAGAACTCTAATCCCTGGATTTATTAAAATTATCATCATCATCATCATTGTCATTTAATTAGTAAAATTACCATTGAAATAAAAATTATATGCAAAGAAGATAAATTTTCTCCATTTTTCTATTCTTTTTATTTTTTTAAATTATTCTCAAATTAAATTGCAATAAAAAAGACTTTTTAAACTGTATTTTCAATGAATATTAACACATGTATAAATTCTTGTAACCACCTCCACAAGCAGGATATAGAATACTTTCCAAATATCACCTGCTTCTACTTACTTTTTTTTTTTAAGATTTATTTCTTTATTTAATTCCCCCCCTCCCCCCGGTTGTCTGTTCTCTGTGTCTATTTGCTGCGTCTTGTTTCTTTGTCCACTTCTGTTGTCGTCAGTGGCATGGAAAGTGTGGGTGGTGCCAATCCTGGGCAGGCAGTACTTTCTTTCGAGCTGGGCAGCTCTCCTTATGGGGCGCACTCCTTGCGTGTGGGGCTCCCCTACGCGGGGGACACCCCTGCGTGGCGCGGCACTCCTTGCGTGCATCAGCACTGTGCATGGGCCAGCTCCACAGGAGTCAAGGAGGCCCGGGGTTTGAACCACGGACCTCCCATGTGGTAGACGGACGCCCTAACCACTGGGCCAAGTCTGTTTCCCTGATACTTATTTTTAATCACACTATTTTCCCACCCTAACACCTGGCAAATAGAATGCTGTTCTTCTTCACTATACTTTGCCATTAAAATAAGGTCATATATTTTTTATCTCAAATTATTGCCTTTAAGATACACCTAAGTTAACCGGACATTGTAAATCCTCACAGGGCCCACTGGATGGAATGGGGGAGAGTATGGGCCATGATGTGGACCACTGACCATGAGGTGCAGAGGTGCCCAAAGATGTACTTACCAAATGCAATGGATGTGTCATGATGATGGGAATGAGTGTTGCTGGGGGGGGAGAGGTGGGGTGGGGGTGGTGGGGTTGAATGGGACCTCATATATATATATTTTTTTAATGTAATATTATTACAAAGTCAATAAAAAAATAAAATAAAGATATTGGAAGATCAAAAAAATGTATTGAAAGTTTATTCATTTTTTAATGATGAGTAGTAGTATATTATAGGATGTTCCATTGTAGGCTTTTTCTCTGTTTTGTTTAAAATATATATACATTTTATTTTCAAGTAGCTTTTGGTTACATAAATGTTACATAAAAAATATAAGGTTGGGAGCAAAAGTGGCTCAAAACATTAGACACCTCCATCCTACATGGGAGGATGGGGGGGTCCAAGGTTCAGTTCCTGGTGCCTCCTAAATATATATATAGATATGTGTGTGTGTGTGTGTATGTGTGTGTATATATATATATATATATATATGTATATATAGAGAGAGCAAGAGAGAGAGAGAGAAAGAGATAGAAGGGATGCTATTATGCCCAACTCCTACCCCTCCTACACTTTCCCATATTAACAATATCCAATATCCTTCATTAGTGTGATACACTTGTTACAATTGATGAACAAATACTGAAGCATTGCTACTAACCATGGACTAGAGTTGGAATTTTAGTTTACACTCTCTGTCCTGCACAATTTTGTAGTTTATGACAAAATATACAATGACTTGTATCCCTGATTGCAATGTCATGCAGGACAATTCCTAAGTCCTAAAAATACCCTCATATTTACCACTATACTTTCCTCTCCAATTCCTTAAAACTTTTGGTGGTCACTGTGGTTTTAAACATTCTCATATTGAAGGACTCTGGGGTTATTTGCAGTTTTTGGTTATCATAGCTAGAATGAATATAAATACATATATACACTAGTTTTTGCATGAACACAAATTTTCAATTCTCTCATATAATTACCTAGCAATGGAATATGATGGGTAGAGGTTATTAGAAACCGAAAAAAAAAATTCCCAATATGCTGTACTGTTTTACATTCATACCAGCATTAGAGGAGAGTTCCAGATGACAAACATCCCAAGAATATTTTGGTATTGTTGACACATTTTATTTCGGCTGTGGTTTCTCATGTTAGCTTAAATATGCCTTTCTATAACAGCTACTGCTGCTGAATGTCTTTTCATATGTTTTTTGTTTGTTTGTTTTTTAAAAGATACTTAGATTACATAAATGTTTCACAAAAATATAATGCTACATTAATAATTAATAGTGCTATAATTATAACTCCTCTTATTTTAGAATAATTCAAAGAAACATTAAATCATATTACAGACTAAAGAGTATGTTTCTCAAGAAACTAATATTCATTTATTTACATAATTTTTAAATAAAAATCAATGGTAAGAAGCATATAATGTGTATAGCAGTCCTCTTTTCATGCAAAAAAGGAAAATAAGAAAAACTAATAAATATATGTATACATATATATAAACATATAACCAACTCATTCATATACATTTTTTATTAGAGATATGTGAGCTTAAAAAATCCTCATTCATAACATACAGGATTCTAATACATCACTCCACCATCAACACCATGCATTATTATGGTTTATTAGAAAACTGTACAACCTAAAGTATGGACCACATAGTAAGCACAGATGTCATCTTGTTTGAAAGCTATTGTCTCGGAATCTGTACATCAGTTTCAGGAAATATGATATGAATAAGTTAAAAGATTATCGCTGTGGAAGGGAAAAAGTTTTATGGTGAATCTGGGGAAGTACTGTATATTGTATATATGAATTTCAGTGATCTAAGACTCTTGTGAAGCTGACATTAGGTTGGGATTCACTTTACAGGAAGTTTTGGCTCACAGAGTGTTTCAACAATGGCAGCGGAGCATTACTGATATAGAATGTTATTGACAGGATATATATGGTAGACAGGGAGTTATACAGGGCATATGCCCAGGGTATATAGTAATGTCTAGATACACTCATAGTGGAAACAATTAAAAACAACAGCTGGGGGGGTACTGGGCCCCTGGCTGGGGGGGGTCACTGTCGTGGGCCCTGGGGGAGCAGCGGCAGTCCCCCAGGTGCAATGGCAAGAACCAGGAAGGAAGGAGGACCCAACAGTGGGCTCCTGATACTAATGGCTATGCTTTTGAGCCTATACACATGCAATAAGAATAAGGCCTAGAGTAGCACTGTGCCTGGGAGTTTCCTCCTGACAGCCTTCATGTTACTCAAATGTGGCCACTCTCACAGCCAAACTCAGCATGTAGATGCAGTGCATTCCCCCCAGCGTGGGACATGACACCCGGGGATGAGCCTCCCTGGCACCGAGGGATCACTACCACATACCAGCTGAAGATGCAACTAGAAAATGACCTTGAATTAAAGGTTCAATATGGATCAGCAGAATATCCCTGTCTACATATAATAACATGACTTCAAAATGCTGTTTAACCTAATGTAAGGGGGAAACGGAAAGGAGAAATGAGAATATAAGGCTATGAGTATCTAAAAAAGAGTCTGGAGGTTGTCAGAAGGAATGCCCTTATGCACAACTGAGCAGAGTCTAAGAGACAGATAAAGTATATACAACCCCAGGTATTGGTTCTTTTGAGGAATAAAGAGACCCACGGGTTCTATGGTCATGGCAGATGGGGTTCACTGTCATGGCAGATGGCCCTTCTTTGGAGCTGGTGTTTCTGCGTGATGGAATTGGACTCAGAGGGGATCTCTTCTCACAAGACTTGCATGCTACTTTATTGGAATTGTAGTTGGTGCTGGGGTTTTAGATATATTTAGGGGATTTGAATCTCTGGACTGATAATAAGACACCCAGACCCAGAGCCTCAACAGACTTCAGCTCCTACACTTTGATTTATTGGACTTACTCTACTCAGCTAACATCGAGTTGAAGAAGGTCATCCACCACACCATGGAGCCTAGAGTGTCTACAACTGAAAGCAGGAGGAGTGCATCCAGTATCCATGTGGAATCTAAGCCCCCACTTGACATAGATATGCAATGGACACAACCAATCCAATGTCCACAGAGAAAATGTGGAATGGGTGTGGGAAGGGTAGCCATGGTGGCTGCTGGGTTTGGGGAATGGGAGGAAGAGATGAGATGTGGAGGCATTTTTGGGATGTGGAGCTGTCCTGGGTGGTGCTTCACAGACAATTACGGGACATTGTAGATCCCCCCAGGGCCCACTGGATGGAACGTGGGAGAGTGTGGGTTATGATGTGGACCATTGACTATGGGGTGCAGTGATGCTCAGAGATGTACTTACCAGGTGCAAAGGATGTGTCACGATGATGGGAGAGAGTGTTGCTGTGGGGGGAGTGGGGTTGAATGGGACCTCATATTTTCTGAATGTAAGTTTTAAAAATAAATAATTTTTTAAAAAATGAGGAAAGTGCCTCATCAAAATATTACAGCTAGCTCTAGTCCATAGGATACATTTCATATGTTTTTCATAGTCCATTAGCTGGCTTCTTTCAGCCTAGGTTAGTATTGCCTGCTTTTGAACTTTAGATGAGTAAAATCATATTATTGTATGCATTTTTGTTTATTTTTTCATTCTCATTATTTACCTGCAAGTAATCTATGTTGTTAATAAATAGACATAATTTGTACATTTTCTTTGCTTTATATACTTCCATTTTATAGAAATATACCCAGCTTATCTACTAATTTTGTCATTGATTGACAATTCTATTATTTTCAGTTTCACATCTCTTATACATAACACTATCGTTTGTCGTCTTATATATAGCTATATGATAATTGCGGTTTCAATTTGTATTTCCATCATGACTAATGATGTTGAATTTTACTTTTGAGAGGATGGAATTTGGAAAATACAGCAGAATATGTTATCCAAAAAGATTATACTCTATTGTGTAAACTAATATTTAGGGGTCACAATTCCTTCTGTGGACACCATTTTAAATATAAAATATTATTCTGCTAGATTCAATCAGGGTGTAAATGCCACCATTTCTTTCATAGACATGGAGTATGTAACTCACCCAGCTATTCCAGAGACTCTACTTCATAAAATCCGATGCGCTCAACTTACCTTCTAACTTTGGAGTTTTATTTCATAATCTGAATGCAACTTGTTGATGCCATTTACCTTGCTTATTACACCCATGCCCTTTTGATATGTTATTCCTACCTTTTTAGACAAAAGTGAGTAATAATGAAAGTGCATGCCACAGTTTCTTGCAAGGAATCATATAACCCAATCATAAAAAGACAAGCAGCCCAATTAAAAAATGAGCTGAAACTTGAATACATATTTCTCCAAAAGGGAAATACAAATTGTCAAAAATCTCATGAAAAAAAAAAACGTTCAATCTCATTAGTTCTTAGAGAAATTCAGATCAAAACTATATTGAGGGAAACGGACTTTGGCCCAGTGGTTATGGCGTCTGTCTACCATATGGGAGGTCCACGGTTCAAGCCCCGGGCCTCCTTGACCCATGTGGAGCTGGCCATGCGCAGCGCTGATGCGCACAAGGAGTGCCCTGCCACGCAAGGGTGTCCCCCGCGTGGGGGAGCCCCACGCGCAAGGAGTGCGCCCGTGAGGAAAGCCGCCCAGCGTGAAAAGAAAGAGCAGCCTGCCCAGGAATGGTGCCGCCCACACTTCCCGTGCCACTGACAACAACAGAAGCGGACAAAGAAACAAGACGCAGCAAAAAGACACAGAAAACAGACAACCGGGGGAGGGGGGAAAATTAAATAAATAAATAAATCTTTAAAAAAAAAACAAAACAAAAAACTATATTGAGGGAAGCAGACTTGGCCCAGTGGTTAGGGCATCTGTCTACCACACGGGAGGTCCGTGGTTCAAACCCCAGGCCTCCTTGACCCGTGTGGAGCTGGCCCATATGCAGTGCTGATGCACGCAAAGAGTGCCGTGCCATGCAGGGGTGTCCCTGCGTAGGGGAGTCCCACGCTCAAGGAGTGCACCCCGTAAGGAGAGTCACCCAGCATGAAAGAAAGTTCAGCCTGCCCAGGAATGATGCCGCACACATGAAGAGCTGACACCACATGATGATGCAACAAAAAGAAAAAAACAACTCAGATTCCTGTGCCGCTGACAACAACAGAAGAGGACAAAGAAAAACACACAGCAAATAGACACAGAAAACAGACAACTAGGGAGGGGTGGGAGAGAAATTTTTTTAAAACTATATTGGCCCACTGGATGGAATGGAGGAGAGTATGGGCCATGATGTGGACCATTGACTATGAGGTGCAGAGGTGCCCAAAGATGTACTTACCAAATGCAAAGGATGTGTCATGATGATGGGAACGAGTGTTGCTGGGGGGCGGGGGGAGAGGTGGGGTGGGGGGGTGGGGTTGAATGGGACCTCACATATATATTTTTAATGTAATATTATTACAAAATCAATTAAAAAAAACTATATTGAGATAATTTCACACCCTATAGAATAACCATTATTACAAATCAGAAAAGTATAAGTGCTAGACAGGACATGGAAAAATAGGAACACTCCTTTGCTGTTTTGGGGAATGTAGAATTGTCTACCCTTTGTGGAAGAGAGTTTGTTGATTCTTCAAGAAAATAAATATAGAACTGACATATGATCCAGCAATCCCACTACTAGAAATATATTCAGAATAAGTGAAAACAAGGATGTGAGCTGATTTGCACACCAATATTAACAGTAGCTTTATTCACAGTTGCTACAATAAGGAATCAGTCCAAGTATCCATCAATCGATGAATGGATAAACAAAATGGGCATATACATAGAATGGAATAGTCTATGGCAGAGATTCATATGGGAGAATTTTCATTGATGAAACTTTGAAGTCAATTCATGCTTCATAAAATTCATGATGTATCCTTTCCATGGTAGTTTGAGTCTTATATCGAGCCTAGAAAATTATGTTCTTAAACTGGTCCATTCCTGGGGGGTTAGGGCTTTGATTGGATTGGATTCAGTTTAGGGTCTTTGATTGGATTACTTCACAGGAACCAAAAGCTAAAATCAAAGTAACTCATAAAATTGGAGACCATCAGATGCCTCCATTATGCTCTGCCATGTGCTTGATTGTCTATAGCTATAGCTCAGGAAGAAGGCATCTCCTGACAAAGTCCTCATTTGGATATTTTCACAGCCTCAGAAATGTAAGCTTGTATCTTAATAAACCCCCATTGTAAACATTGTAAAAGCCGACCTATTTCTGATATATTGTTTTGGCAGCCTTTAACAAACTAAAACAGAAACTGGTAACAGGTAATGTTGTTCTGCTAGGTAAATGCCAAAAATTTTATAAGGGCTCTTAAAATGAGTAAAGGGAATGTTCTGGAACAACTGTGAAGTGCTTACTAGAAAAGGCTTAGATTGATTTGAAGAGAATTTTAGTGGGGATATGGGCACTAAGGGTACTTTTGATAAAGACTTAGACAGAAATGATGAGTATAGCATTGGAAACTGGAAGAAAAATGATGCTAGTTTTAAAGTGTCTGAGAACTTGGCAAAATCATGTTCTGAAGTTTCAAGGAAGGCAGACTTTGAAAGACTAGCTTGAATATTTAGCTGATGAAACTTAAAACTAAATGTGTAACCTGACTTCCCTTTGCATCTTATAGTAACTTAGGAGAGGAAAGATATAATCTGAGAACTGACTCCTAGGCACAAAGAAGCCAGATATTGCTGATTTGGAAAATTCTGAGTTTTAGAAAAGCAGCTCCACAGAGAATAGTGCCCTATGTAAAGATTTAACTGAACATGGACCTAGTCAGCCATTTCATTACAAATCAGCATTGGAAATGGAGTTATCAAGGAAAGATTTATGAAAAGTCATTGTCTGATGGTTGGGACCCCTGCATACTGCATGCAAAACCTACAAGTATTTTATGACATTTGTATGAATGGAACCACTGCAAGCCTGGAATAAAGATGGAAAGAAAAATGACTTCGAAGTAAGAACCATGGAAGCCAAGGTCTGCAAAGAAAACATCTTCTTGGGCCAAGACAGGGGCTCTGACACTACCCATGTGTGTGAAAAGGATGAGTATGCCCTGGCATTTGGAGAGGGAGGACATTCCACCCCACTATTCAGAAAGCAGTTACAACTCCAGGTTTCAGAGACGGTGAAACCCAATCCCTGGGGACTGGGTAGAGTTAGACCACCACTTCATCTTTCTGAGGGTGTTGAGTCTGCACCTCAGGTATTTGAAGTGTCTGGGAATAACTTCATTGTTTTCATAGAGTAAGGCCCAGAATTTGGCTGCTACCCTGTTCCTTAATGAGGGTGCAGCTGAGAGCATGGCTACTGGGCAAGCCTCCAGAAAGTGTGGGACTCCCATTCCATGAGGACATGAGGATAAGAGACCATGGTTCTATAGATGACTCTCAGACTTTGAAATTTAATGGAGTATTCAATGCAGATTTTCAGAACTGAGACCTGTGGCTCCTGTTTTCCTTCCAATTTCTCCCTATGGCAATGGGAACATTTATTCTATGACTGTCTCTCATTTATACATTTGAACCAGATATTTTTTATCAGTTTCACACTCTAAAGCCTGAGGGAAATTTTGCCCCAAGGTAGACTACTTAACATTGTTATTGAAATGATTTAAGGGTTTTAGAAATATTGTGATGGAATAAATGTATTTTGCATATGGAAAGAATGTATCTTTTGGGGGGCAAGAGGTTAGAATGTGGTAGTTTGAGTCATTTCTGAAACCCAGAATATTATATTCTTAAATCGGTCCATTCCTGTGTGAGTGAACTTATTGTAGATATAACTGTTTTTTTAATTAGATCACTTCAGTAAATTGTGACCCAGAGTGGGTCTTAATCATCTTACATGAGTCCTTTTAAAAGGATGAATACAAATAGAGGGGATCACAGGGACAGACAGGCTCAGAGAAGAAATTTCCAGAAGATGGCAGAAAAGACCCAGGAGCCAGATTTGAAATCAATGGAGCCCACGTAAGTAGATACTGGCAGATGATGCCATTGTGCCCTGCACATGCCTAATCACCCGTAGCTATATCTCAGGGAGAAGGCATCTCCTGAAGAAGCATTGGTTTTGATATTTTCACAGCCTCAGAACGGTAAATTTATAACTTAATAAATTCCACTCTTTAAGTCAACCCATTTCTGGTATATTACTTTGTCAATCTTTAGCAAGCAAAATAAAATTCATGATGTATACTCTGTAAATGAGAAAGGAAACTCAGTGAAAAATAAAATTCTAATTACCAAGGATCCTTAAAACCATAAGAATCACTATCTTATCCATGTCTTATCCATGTCTTATACATTGCGGTGGCTTGCTCGGTCGGTAGAGGTGGGGTCTGGCTGTGGACGAGGGGTCGGTCCAGCTCTGGACGAGGGGTCGGTCCCACTTGGGACGAAGGGTCGGTCCCACTTGGGACGAGGGGTCGGTCCAGCAGCAGACGAGGGATCGGTCTCACAAGGGGTTGCGCGGTTCGGCTGACGGGGTCGCCCGGCGAAGCCGGCGACGAAGGGGTCACCCGGAGAAGCAGGCGACGAACTGGGGACAAGGGAGGCCAGGCCCTTGTCGGGGGCTCTCAGGACTGGAGGGCGCACGGCAGAAGAACTACTGCGGAGACAAGGTAAACACGCAAGTCCACTTTACTGAGGGAGAGGCAACAGTTTTATAGGGGCTGGGGAAGGCTGATTGGTCGAAGCCACGCCCTGTTCTGATTGGTTGCCGGCGAAAGGTCAGTGGGCGGTACTGGACGGGGGAGGGGTGGTGGTTAGGGATTGGCTGTCGCTGTTGCTGGGGGAAGGGGCAGGGTTTAGGGATTGGTGGCTGCTGTTGCTGGGGTGGAGGGCAGACTTGAGTTTCCCGCCCATGCCTGGCTGTTGCTGCTGTTGGGGGGAGGGAAAAGGGCGGGCTGGATTTTTCCGCCCACACCTGGCTGTTGCTGCTGTCGGGGGAGGGGAAAAGGGCAGACTGGAATTTTCTGCCCTGCGCCTGCGCAGGGAGAAGGAAGAAGAAGGGTGCCGCCCTACAAGGCATGGGGTGGTGCCATCTGGGAGGAGGGGCGGCCGCAGAAGCATGGCTGCCGAGAAGGGGAGACCCGAGGGCACTCTATGCCCATGCCAAGCTCCCTTCAGGGGTGGCGGTGAGTCCGACCAGCCACCCCATCATGGGGGCAGCGGAACTAGGCCTACCGCGGCTGCTCCCCTGCCAGGCTAGCAAACCACACTTCAGCCCGAGGGGTGACCGCATTTCCCCCTTCTTTTCAAATAAGGACTAGGATGGCAGCAGCAACAAGTAGCTGAGGCCCAAGAGGCAGTAAGCAATGAGGGAAGCAGGGCTGAAGAGGGAGGTGAGTATGACGGGGATATAAATGTACAATTTAGGGGGCGGTATCTTGCCATTGCAAGCAAGGGTGGCCAATGTCCAATTCTTGTTGATCTCGGCGGCTATAAGATCTATCTGCTGTTAGAAGTCTAGGATGACAGTGCGTTGCAGGTAGTTGATCTCTCCTTGGCAGCGAAGACATTGTAGGAGAGGATTACTTTTTCCTGCCAGAGGCTTACTGTCCAATTAAAAGGCTGATGGCTGGGGTTGGTGAGTGCAATGGGGAGTGTGAGGAAAAGAAGGGTGACAGTTTTGGACAAGAGGATGCTTGGTGAAGTCATTATGGGAGGAAGATAAGGAGTAAAGCATAAAAGAGGATAATAAACAGAAAGGCGATGGAGAGTAGAATTCGTTGGCCGAGGTTCCAATCTTCTGGGGCGGTAGCGGCTAGACAGATGGCGGAAAATATTATCAAGAAAGCAAAGGTTATGAGGAAGAAATAAAGTATTAAAGGCTGTGGGGGAAGTGAGAAGATCATTTAGAGGATAGGGTTGAGAATGGTATGTTTAAGACAGAAGCTTTGTGGTTTGTAGGAGACTGCTTTATAAACGAAGGAGAATGAGGGCAGTAAATATAGTAATGATAGATAGGAAGATGACAGTGAGGAGGAGTCTTTGTTTAAGGTTCCAATCGTCCGGTGCAACAGTGGCTAGGCCGATAGCGAGGGTTGTTGCTAAATAGACAATGGCTGCAAAGACAAAATCATCTTCTGTTTCCTTAAGAATAACTTTTCTTTAAATACTTAGTAGCATGCAATATTAGAAACTGTTTCCTAAAAGCAAGTTGGCAGGGGAGCTTGGTTGCTGTTAATCTTTCCTGTTATAAAATTACCTTTTATTATTATTATCATCAATTCAGTTTTATATATATATATTTAAGAATGACCTTTTGGAATTAGCCATTTCATACCTTAATGTAAACTATTGAAGATAAATTTTATCTTTACAGAGCACATTCCCTTACGTAAAGTTATCACAATACCTTTTACACTTGCCGCATGCAAATTAAGTTTCAAGAGTTTATGAAAAATTGGCCATCTTACTTTAGGACAAAATACGTCTTTTTGCAAAACTTATTACATTTCCGTTAGCATTTTTACAAACTTTTAACCTTTTTAATATTCATATAAGTTTTACATTCTTTATATTATCCTGTGAAGAAAAATAAGTTATTCATTTTAATCTAGGCAAGAACAACTTTTTATGAAGACGTACAGTTAATTTTGTTAATTAAGACTTACAATTTTTTTTTAAATTGTAGATATCTTATTAATATTTAAACTTATGTATTAATATAATAAACTTAAGTATTAATATAAGTGCTTATTTAATTTTTGGCCATTTGAATAGAGCTCTTTTAAAGATTTCTAGTAATTTATATTTACCATCTGGAGGTATCACAATATACGTTGACATTGAACGAACAGACAGACAAACACAGAACAATTACAAACATTAACAGAAATATATAATTTATTTACAGTTGACTCATAATTCTTACTTTCTTGGTATAGCTGCTTTTAAATCTTTTTTTATATAGCATATCATAGATTATACCCTTCAAGATTTTTTCTGGACTTTATGTTGCTTGTAATAAGCCAGGAGGGAATCTTTTACCTTCCTGCTCCACAGCAAAAGTGACCTTATCTATAAGGCGAGTATAGGTGTCCGGGTCCCAAAGCTGACACGTGGTAAGCCACGGATTAAAGGGGAGAAGAAGGTCCCAATATACTTGGAGCTGTTTCAAAGAGATCTTACACCGGTGAGTGTCTAGGAGACCGGCGAGAGCCCGAACTTGCGGGGCTTGCTTAGCAGATAGGATGTTACCCATTGCTAATGGCCTTTTGGAGCCGATAAGAAAAGGGGCCCTTACCTTGAGAGCACGGCGATGGGAGCCGAGGTGCGCGGTGAGACGAGGGGTCGGAGCTGGTGGGGCTCCGACGGTGGTCGCGGGCCAAGAGAAGGCCCTGACGAGGGGAGGGCGGGACGACGAGCAGTGGAGCAAGGCAAAGGGGAGCAAGCACGGAGGGGAGGAGGCAGAGGTGAAGGCAGGGGTGGAGGTGCTCAGGCACGCACTCCTGAGAGTTTTATTGGCGCCTCTTAATCATAGCAGGTCTGTATAAACCCCCGACATGGAAGGAGAAAGCCATCCAGTGATTCTCCCAGACCGCCGTGGATCATATGAGGTCACCAAGGTTCAGGAGCAGCAATGCAGAGCGAAAAGATAGGGGTGAGAAGAGAGGAGAGCGTAGGGCTATGGTAGGGTTACTTCAGACGTGCAAGCGCGTGCTCCCGAGAAATCCAAGGCTCCTCTTAATCATAGCGGGTTGGTATAAGCCCCCGACATGGAAGGAGAAAGCCATCCAGCGATTCTCCCAGACCGCCGTGGATCGTATGAGGTAGCCAAGGCTCAGGTAGCAGCAATGTTGCACAAGAGAAGCCCCATGGTGAGAAAAGAGGAGGGGGGGCCGCCAGGTTATGGAGTGAGGCTGTGGTGGAGTTGCCTTGCCCCACGTTGTGCTGTGGTGGGGTTGCCTTGCCCCACGTTGGGCGCCAACTGCGGCGGCTTGCTCGGTCGGTAGAGGTGGGGTCTGGCTGCGGACGAGGGGTAGGTCCAGCTCTGGACGAGGGGTCGGTCCCACTTGGGACGAAGGGTCGGTCCCACTTGGGACGAGGGGTCAGTCCGGCAGCAAACGAGGGATCGGTCTCACAAGGGGTTGCGTGGTTCGGCTGACGGGGTCGCCCGGCGAAGCCGGCGACGAAGGGGTCGCCCGGCGAAGCAGGCGACGAAGGGATCGCCCGGAGAAGCAGGCGACGAACTGGGGACAAGGGAGGCCAGGCCCTTGTCAGGGGCTCTCAGGACTGGAGGGCGCACAGCAGAAGAACTACCACGGAGACAAGGTCAACACGCAAGTCCACTTTACTGAGGGAGAGGCAACAGTTTTATAGGGGCTGGGGAAGGCTGATTGGTCGAAGCCACGCCCTGTTCTGATTGGTTGCCGGCGAAAGGTCAGTGGGCGGTACTGGACGGGGGAGGGGTGGTGGTTAGGGATTGGCTGTCGCTGTTGCTGGGGGAAGGGGCAGGGTTTAGGGATTGGTGGCTGCTGTTGCTGGGGTGGAGGGCAGACTTGAGTTTCCCGCCCATGCCTGGCTGTTGCTGCTGTCGGGGGGAGGGAAAAGGGCGGGCTGGATTTTTCCGCCCACACCTGGCTGTTGCTGCTGTCGGGGGAGGGGAAAAGGGCAGACTGGAATTTTCTGCCCTGCGCCTGCGCAGGGAGAAGGAAGAAGAAGGGTGCTGCCCTACAAGGCATCGGGTGGCGCCATCTGGGAGGAGGGGTGGCCGCGGAAGCATGGCTGCCGAGAAGGGGAGACCCGAGGGCACTCTATGCCCATGCCAAGCTCCCTTCAGGGGTGGCGGTGAGTCCGACCAGCCACCCCATCATGGGGGCAGCGGAACTAGGCCTACTGCGGCTGCTCCCCTGCCAGGCTAGCAAACCACACTTCAGCCCGAGGGGTGACCGCAATACATGTCCCAAGTCCACAGCTATTTAGACACTCACAGTGCGTATATATATATTCACCCTATTGTGAAGCCTTGATATATAGCAACATCCTCACCAAATGTAAGTATTTTAGTCTGCCACAGTGATGTTGGTTCAAAGTACCAAAGATCTGTTGGCTTTTATAAAGAGTATTTATTTAGGGTAAAAAGCTTACAATCCCAAGACCATGGAAAGTCCAACTCAAGGTATGATAAGAGGTGCTTTCTCATGAAAGTCAGCAGCCACATGTTGAAGTAAGATGGTGTTTGGTCTATACTGGTTTTCAGCCTTCACTTCTGGGCTTTCTCTTCCTCTTGAGGTTTCATGGGCTCAGCTTTTTCCTGATCTCAGCTGTAAGCTGGAATATTGTTTGTATTTCAGGTCTTTCTATATCAGTCTTGACTCTCTTCCCAAGGTCAGCTGCAAGCTATCAGGTGAATGGGTCATCACTCCCTAGGACCACAAGATGAAAAATGACAGAGTTCACTCTCTTCTGGTGTGTCTTCTTGAGTAAGTGTCCATTTAAATCGGTCTACCAAGGGGGTGGGGACTCAACCTGAGTTTTGCCTTATTGATACAGCCCATTTAGGAGCACTACATTGATTTTATCAAGTAAAATTAATCAGAGGCCCTCACTGAATTTAGTACAATCAAAGTGTATCACACCCTGAGTAATAGATTAGTTTACAAACATAAAATTATCTTTCTGGGATTCATAAATAATCTCAACCTATCACAGTGGGTTAACCTCCAAAAGATCTGTAGCAATTAGGTATCCATAGTGTCCATATAAGGTGTCTGAATAACACAAATCACAAAAAGAGTGGAAAATCAATAACTACAATATTTTTTACAGATGCACTTAAAGAGATAAATGGAGCATCCATAAATAAATACTGTATTTATTCCACTTAAACATTCAGATGGTATGAGTTAGAGAAAACTTGTTATTTTGTAAAAGTTCTGAGAATATTAAATGTCATGCAATATATGACCTAATGTGATGTGAGTTTGTTTTTAAAGCCCTTACAAGGTTTGTAGGTTAGAAAGTGAAATAGCAAATTTCACCCGACAGTAGTACCCCAAGAAAGTTATCTTCCTTGTCATGACTACTGAAGTACAGTACACCAAATATCAGTGTATTTTCTTACAGTTTTGAAGGTTAGAAGTACAAAATCTAGTGGTAAGCAGTATCACGCTTTGTCTGATTCCTGTAGCAATCAGTCAATGGCTTGTCAATAATCCACAACTCAATCTTTGCTCTCTCCCATGAATGTCACTCTCCCTGTCTCTTCTTGTCATCATATTTCCTCTACGTAAGGATTCTAAGAATATTGGATTAAGCCCACCCTAGTTAATTATGGACTCACCTTAACTAATAGTCTCTTTGAAGTTCTATTGACATTTTTAAATTTTTAAATATATTGTTTATTTTTTAAAAGAGACTTAGATTACACAAAATGTTACACAAAAAATATAAGGGATTCCCAAATGCCCCACTCCCCACACCTCCCAACTCACCCCACATTAACAACTTCTTCCATTAGTGTGGTACATTCATTGCAATTGATGAACACATTTGGAGCATTGCCATTAAGCATAAATATTTACATTTAAGTCTACAATCACAGATCTGGGGGTGAGGAGTTGAAAAGGTCTTGGTGGAAGATGTGATTCAGTCCATACAGAAGGGAAATACTTAATGCAAAGCAACTGCAGTTTTCCTCTGTAGATGTGAAAGTGACCTAAATTTTTTAAAAGTTCCATATAGAACACTATAAAAATTGAATATAATTCAATTTTGGTCATGGTAGATAATTGTCCCCTTTACATAAAAAAAATTTTATATTTTTATGTTTTATATTTTTTGCTTATTTTTTGGTTGCAAAGTTCTGGCAATATATTATTTTGACTTATTATAAAGTAATTATAATTACTTTAAAATTTTTGGACTTTTCTAGGTTCATGTATGTAGTAGAATGTATCAGAATATCAATTTCATGGCTGAAAAATATACCTGGAAAAGATTGCCATGAGTGAAACAAGCATAGGAAAAAAAGTACTAATATTGTATGTTTTACTTACCAAAAAAAATGTGAAATAAACAAACTCAAAAGTATAGAAATTAGGTTAATGATTACTCAGAGATAGGTACAAATGCTGGGAGAATTAGGAAAGTATTGCTTAATAGATATACGGCTTGAGTTTGGATGTTGAAAAAGTTTTGATGATGATAACACAACATTCTAAATGCAATTAAAGCCACTATATTGTAAAATTAAAATATTTAAAATGGAAAAGTTCATGTTTTGTTTATGCTAAAAATAAAAATAGAAAATTAAAAATAAGAAAAATTATGGACTTTTATATTATTTTGATTTGAAAAATATTAGTGTTTAGAACACAATAATCAGGTCACCTTGCATTATTTATTATGCAAATATTCTCACTCACTGATTTGTAAATATATGTCAACAAATTCTAAATTATAATACTAATACTAAAGGTGATTCTTCTGAATGTGGCTGTTCATTTCACTTATTTCAAAATCCATGTTTCTAGACTCAATAATATAATCAAATCAAAATTTCAATACAATTTTAGGAAATTTTATTTTTACTTATAATTTTAGAAAAACTGAAATATTTTGTAAAATGTTTGCTTTACCATGAAGTAGCATATTAATTTTAAAATATCCCTATATGAAATATTACTGCTTTTTCATACTAATCCTTCTAATTCTTGTATCAAATTGCAACAATTGAAAACACACATTGCTAGATGGAACTAACACTATGGATGGGGAAAATATTACAGCGGAGAGCAGAGATGCCAAATGCTGCCATGTATCTACATTTCTAACAGCTGATTAATCCTGGATTGTTACTAAAGTGGCATCCGAATCAACCAAGAAATTAGAAGAAGCCATGTGCATCTACCTGGACAAGCAGTCTGAGGGTGCAAACACAAATGTTTAGTAGGTGCTGGGGTTTAGAGTGGTTTTCCAAGAGTAATGTACAGTAAGACTTTTCTCTTAGGCCCTAAAGACATTTGCTTAGAGTGGGCAAGGTCCTGGTTTGCAACACCACAAATGTTAACCCTTTAAAGGAGCAGGCCTTAAAGCTAATTTTGTTTTACCTCCCCATGGCTGCCTTTTTTTTTTTGGTATAGCCGTAGGACTTCTTCTCTAATAATTTTCAGAAACAAATTTTAGAACATTAGCTTTAGGTGTTACACTAAGTACTAAAATAACTCTAGGGAGAAGTTTGATTACACAAAGAGTAAAGGATCTAAGGATTTAGAAGTAACAATTATAAATCAGAACTGAGAGGCAAATGTGACTGCTGCAAGACCTTATAATTGAGGCCCTAATTTCCTTAAATAAATCTGTTTTTAGAGATTATAATTTTAATTTTTTTATTGTTTAAAAGAGTTTAGATTATTAATTATAACCTATAGTAGTTTTGTTTCATTTTACTTTTACACCTTTACATAGATTATGTTAATTAACAGGTATTTTACTTTAACATTATAGGAAAAAACTATTTTCTTAATTATTTTATGAAAACAAGATTTTCAATGGAATTAGGACTATCACCCCTCTTCCACCAACTTTACCTACAGATTGAAGTGGCAACTGACAGGTTTCTTTGTTATGAAGTTACTTTTTGTTATTAATATTAATTTTGGTTTCTACTCAATGATTTCCTGGAATTAGCTATTTATATAGACATATTTCAGTTTAGAAAATGCTTTTACAAACTTCCCATAACTATTCGTAACTACGTAGGTTAGATATTTTCATTTTAATATAAAATTCACATTTAACAGATGAAATTTAGTTTCAGAAGTCCTCTACAAGTTTTTATATTTATTCATGTCTTGTCCTATTTTTGCCTTCATGAAAACCATTTATTTTATCTTAGGAAAAGAACACAGTGCCTTAAACAAGCTTATTAGATTTTACTTACCATTGACTGTGAATCTCTTCCACAAACTCTTTAGTTCTCTCTAGTGTGTCATCTTACATCCCTATTCTGTTTTGTGACAATTAGTCATTTCACTTTAAGACAGATTTACATGATTTTTTAACTTAATTTTCTTAAGTGCAAACAATTTTCATTATTTTAAAGATCTTATAAATATGTTAATTTAATTAGTATCTGCATAAACATATGGAGATTATATTTAAATAAAATAGAAATACAGTATATGCTAGAAATATTTTTTCTTTTCCTCCATAGATTATAAAATCTTTTTAAATGATATTCTTAAAATTGTGCTCAAACTCAAAAGCCCCACTCCCCACAAACCCACTTTTCCCATATCAACAACTTCTTTCATTAGTGTGGTATATTCATTGCATTTGATGAATACATTTTGGAGCACTGCTGCACAGCATGGATTATAGTTTACATTATAGATTACACTTTTTCCCAGTCCATTCAGTGGGTTACAGCAGGATATATAATGGCCTGCATCTGTCCCTGCAATATCATTCAGGACACCTCCAAGTCCCGAAAATGCCCCCATATCACACATCCTTTTCCTTCTCCCTGTCTTCAGCACCTTCAGTGGCCACTGTCTCCACATCAGTGATATAATTTCATCAATTGTTATAATCACAATTAATTTATAATAGAATGTCAGTAAATCCACTCTAGTCCATAGTTTATTCCTAATCCTGATATTCTGGGATAATCATGCCCACTCCTTCTGTAATTGAGAGGAAGCTTCAATTCCAGATAGTTGATGAATGGAACTCTCATGCTTGTAGTTGTAGACTCTCTTGGTTCCTTGGCGTTGTGGTTGCCCATCCTCACATCCTTGTTGGTTGTCCTGAGTGTGTCCAATGAACTGGGGAGTAGATGTGGCATGTCCCTTGAAGCTCAGGTCCCAGCTGACTCATGGACAGCCAAGCATTTTAAAACAGTCATATACAATTTTTATAACAAGTGTTAATTGCTCATATAGCTATTTCACTGTTTCCAGGGAAATTTATGTAATGTATACAATTTAATTCTATACAAATTTTGAAATTTATGAAGATATTTTGTTTTTACAATTTTGTTAAATCTTTTTAAATTACATATATAGAAATTTAATTTTTTAAAGCATAGAGAGATTTTTCATTAAATGAATTATTTTATTTATAACACATAAATAATGAGCATTTAAAATATTTATTTTAGATTATAGTCTATTATTCTTATAATATTTTTAATTTGCAATGTATTGAAAAGGAACTTTGCTTTGCTTTTCCAAATAGTTTTATCTACATTTTTACTTCACTTTTATGAGCACTTTTATAATTAATTTAATTTCAATTAAATTAATTGGAAAACATTTGAATATCCAGGCTTAAAAATCTGAATGATAAGATTGAGTTCTTTATGAGTCCCATTGAATCTTCATTAGGATTTGGAAAATCTTGTTATTTAAGAAGGGGAGTTAAATTAAGTTAGAGTCCAGAGGAAGTAGACAGAAGGATTTTAAAGAGCACCAGAACCTCAGCTTCTCCAATTCTGGGACTCTAAGAGTATTAATTTATCTTTAAGCAATTTGATTAACGCTCTCTTAAGAATTTTTATTTGTTAATTTAGAATTATCATTTAGAGGTAAGAAGATATACATGAAACAAACAGACACAAAGCAAAGAAACAGAGAAGTACAGAAATAGAAAGTTTACTGATTCCCATGATGGTAGAGAAATAGAAAATAAACAGAAATAAAATATAATTCTCTTAAATGATGGCCAAAAATAGAGGTTGTGACAGAGGACCCAACCTGCATTTAGCTAAACAAATGGAATTTGACCTCAAATGAACCATAGTATGAGTTCAAAGATTGAGAGGAGCTAGTTGGGTGAGACAGGAGACAATCCCAAAGAAGATAGAACACAAAAGATTCTGCAGGTAACTTGTTCCTCTCTGGGTATCAGAGGCATCATCCAATCATCCACCTTCAGGTCCCATTTCCATACACCAAGTACTGTAATGTTGAAAATAAGACAAACATAATTAAAGGGGGTACAGAATAAGTTTATTGAGCTAAAGTTGCATTAATGCAGGAGCAGCACCAAAAAAACTTTTGCCCAAAAGTTTGAGTTGAAGGAGCAGCTTATATGGCTGCTTGACACAAAGGGAAGGTATGGGGGAATGGGATGGAATAAGTGGGAGCTGCTTTATGCTTGGTATAAATTTTACATTCTTTCTGTGCATTCCATGTGTTATAAGTCTATGTGGCTGTTTGAGCAGGGTGTCCTTGAAGCACAGTTTGTTGATTAGCATGCAGGACATTGATGTAAGGTTTTGGCTGTCTGGTGAAGAGCAGAATTTGCTGGTATCAGTTTGAAATCTTTGCCACAGCTCTTCCTCCCAGGCTGAGACAGGATTTTTTTTTTTTTAACATCACCATAAAGCATTGTTGGCATGTCAGCTTGCTTCAGTTTCCCTCTGTTTCTTCTTTATAAATCCCTGGATAAAATGGAAGCTCCAGCAAATCAAGATTGTTGGTTAAATCATTTATCATTCCAGTCTCACACTTCTAACATGTTCTAAAATGCAAAGACATAAAAGTAAAGATAAATCTGATTTTGGATATACAGGGTATAAAGTTGTAATTTGTAACAAGCACAA
Source organism: Dasypus novemcinctus (assembly GCF_030445035.2). NCBI lineage: Eukaryota > Metazoa > Chordata > Mammalia > Cingulata > Dasypodidae > Dasypus > Dasypus novemcinctus. Next base: position 9,796,632 of record NC_080694.1, on the reverse strand, counting down.
CAAAATGTGGGGGATAGAAGGGTATAGGAACAATGTATGTGTATGCCATTGAAGTTAAGTCGCTAACAAATCACATGTGATTCTTACAGATTTAGGATGTTAAATTTTTGCACCATGGGAACCACAAAAATATATGAAAAATATATTAAAATAAACATGAGAATGGATGCAAAATGTTACAATACAAAAATTCAAGTAAATATGAAAGTAGGCCTTAATGAAGAATCAACAAGAAGAAAATCTGGTTATTTGAAAGCATCAATTAAACAAACAAACAAACAAAAAACACTTATAGCTAGACTTATGAAGAAAATAAAAGAAAGATAACACACATAAATAAAATCAGAAATGAAAATGGAGATATTACTATCCAGTTCATAGAAATAAAGTGGGTTATAAGGATGCATTAAATAAGCTAATGACAGCAAATTAGTCAATAACAATTAGACAAATTCCTAATAACACTCAAACTTCCTATAGTGATTAATGAAAAACTAGAAGATCTCAAAAGAGCAATAGGTAATAAACAGATCAAATAGTAATCAAAAACCTTAAAAGGAAAGTCCCTGAGTTTTCTGTTCATTAAGTCTACATCTAGTTAGTGAAGTCACAGATATTTTCTTGACTGCCTGTAGCTAACAAAGACAAGCTATATTTTTATGTAACATTTATGTAATCTAAGAATCTTTAAAAAAAACAAAGAAGCATATATAAAAATTAAAGTAAAAAAGTAGTTTTCTCATTCTTTGCAAAATGGTTCAGCTTGACTCTTGTTTTCTTCACACTCATCAATATTATCAACTTGAGGAAATGAATAGAAACCAAAAATCTTCAAGGTAAAACTTACCAAACATTCCAATAAGACTGACCAAAAACCATGCGCAGACTCTAAAAAAAATTGAAATTAAAAAGAAGGAAACACTGACTAATTCATTTCATGAGGACCATAATACAATGTCAGATAAACATACAAGATAAAGTTTCAGAAAAATATCTCATATTAATATATATGCAAATAGCCTCAGCAAAATATTAGCAACTAAAATCTAACAACACATCAAAAGAACTATACTCCATGATCAAGTGGGATTTATTGCAATTATGGAAGTGTGGTTCAACATGAGAAAACTAATTATGTAATATAGCACATTAACAGAGTGAAGGAAAATGCAAAATATTATCATCTCAATTGATGCAACAAAGACATTAGATAAAATCCAGTACTCTTTCTAGATAAAGCACATAGAAAATAAGAAATAGAAGGACCTCCTCAACATGATAAGTTATATATGAAAAGGCCACCATAAACATCAGCTTAATGATGAAAGCCTGAAAGCTTTCCCTCTAAGATGAGGAAAAATACAAGGATACCCCCTGTCAACACTGTCATTCATTTTTGTACTAGAAGCTCTATTTGGAGCAATTAAGCAAGAGACAGAGATAAAATTTACCCAAATTAGAAAGGAAGAATTGAATTTTTTCCTTTTTTGCAGATGGCATAATCCTATATACAGAAAATCATTAAATATCCAAAACAACAAAGCTACTAGAACTCATAGATGGGAAGCAGACTTGGCCCAATGGATAGGGTGTCTGCCTACCACATGGGAGGTCCACGGTTCAAACCCCGGACCTCTTTGACCTGTGTGGAGCTGGCCCACACTCAGTGCTGATGCACGCAAGGAATGATGTGCCATGCAGGGGTGTCCCCCACATAGGGGAGCCCCATGCACAAGGAGTGTACCCCATAAGGAGAGCTGCCCAGCACGAAAAAAAGTGCAGCCTGCCAAAGAATGGTACTGCACACACAGAGAGCTGACACAACAAGACTACGCAACAAAAACAAACAGATTTCCAGGCTGCTGATAAGGATAGAAGCAGTCACCGAAGAACATACAGTGAATGGACACAGAGAGCAGACAACTGGGGGGGGGGGGGGGAGAGGAGAGAAATAAATCTAAAAAATAATAAATGAATACAGCATAGTAGCAAGATATAATATCAACACTCAAAAAGCTAGCAGTTTTTTTTCTATTAATGAACCATCTGATGAAAAAAATCAAGAAAAAAGTCCATTTACAATAGCAACGAAAACAAATATCTAGGAATAAATCTAAACAGAGTTGCAAAGGACTTGTACACAGAACATCACAATACATTGCTAAAAGAAATCAAAGAAAACCTAAATAAATGGGAGCATCTTCTATGTTTTAGAAATTGGAAGACTAAATATTGTTAAGATGTCAATTCTATCCAAAGCATTGTACAGATAAAATGCAATCCAGAAGTAGAATGAAGCTGAGGAATTCACACTTCCTGATCTTAAGCCTATTAAAAACCTACAGTATTCAAAACAGCATTATGCTGGCATAATGACAGATATTGAAGGTAATGGAATCAAACTGCAATTTCAGAATTAAACTTCAAATCTGTAGCCAACAGATATGGACAAGAGTTGTAAATCCACTCAATGTGGAAATAAAATTATCTTCAACAAAGGTGCTGGGAAATTAAACGTCCATAATGAAAAGAATGAATTTGAACCCCTACCTCAAAACATATATTTAAAAAAGGGTTAATTTCTACATAATAGAAACAGAACTATAAAGCTCTTAGAAGAAAACACAGGGAGGCATCTTCACGATTTCTGTTAGGCAATAGTTTCTTAGACTTTACACACAAAGAATGAGGAGCAAAAACAAAAAATAGATAAATGATATCTAATAAAAAATTTAAAAAAGGTTTTTATATCAAAAGATGTTATCATGAAAGTAAAGGGACAAACTACATAATTGGAAAAATTATTTAGAACCACATATTCAATAAAGGTTTAATACAAATGAACCCTACAACCAAATACAGAAAGAAAAAGAAAAGAACACAAAAAAGGACAAAATGCTTGAATAGACTTTCCTCCAAAGATGATATGTAAATGGCCAAAATGCACATGAGAAATGCTCAAAATCATTAGCCTTCAGGAAATGCAAATCAGAAATACAATGAGATAGTTCACACTTACAATTTAAAAAAATAGTGCTATGAGTACTATTTAATAAAACAAAACTACAAATGTTGAAGAGGATATGAAGAATTATAAACACTCATTGTCAGTAGAATATAAAATGGTATAGTTACTGTAGAAGACTGTTTTAGAGTTCCTCAGAAAATATTTTGAAAATTACCATATGAGACAACTGTCCCACTTCTAGGTATATACCCAAATTGAAAGCACAATAACAAACAGATTTGTCCACTTATGTCCATCATACATTATTCCAAATTATCAAAAGATGGAAGCAACCTGAGTGTACATCACCAAATTAATGGATAAACAAAATGTGGTGTGTATACACACACACAATGGAATATTATTCAGTCATGTAAAGGAATGATGCTGTGATACATGCATTGTTTTAGTTTGCAAGGTTGCAAACTAAATGGGTTGAGGATTTATTAACTAATAAGCTTACAGTCCTTAGGACATGAAAATGCCCAAATCAAGGTTCCAGCAGGAAATGTTTTTCTCCACAAAGAATAGCTGCTGGTGGCTTCGGACTGCTCTATCATGAGGCAAGGCACATTGTGGCATATCCTTGTCTTCTATTCCAGGTCTCATTGCTTCAGATTTTGGCATCTTCTGCCATTTGTTCTCTGCTTCTGTGGCCTCTTCTCTTCATACATCTGTGGATTTCTCTCACCATCCCTCTCCATGTTCAACCTATTTATAAGGGGAGAAAGAGGATTAAAACCCACACTTGGTCATGACCTAATGAAGCAAAATGATCAAAATCTCCTGCCTAAAATAGGTTTGCACTCACAGGAATGAATTAGTCCAAAGGAGGTGATTTTCTGTGGCCCTTCCACAATCAAAAACATGGGTGAAAATATGCTGAGTGAAAGAAATATGACACAAAAGGATGAATATTGCATGATCTCACTTTCATGAATGCATTAAAATAAGCAAATTCAAAGCATAAAAAACTAGAATATAGACTATCAGGTCCCGGGATAGGTGTAGGGATTGGGGAGTTAATTGTTACTTTTGGCAGAGTTTATGGGATGATGGAGAGTTTTAGTTATGGATAGTAGAGATGGAAGCACAACATTATGAATATAATTAACAACACTGAATTATGTATTTGGATGTGATTTAAAGGGGGTATTTTATTGGGCTTCAAATTTCAGGGAGTTCTGGATCACAGAGTGGTTCAACAATGGCAATGGAGGGATACTGGTATAGGATACCATTGACAGGTGATATATGGCTGACAGGGAGCTGTACAGAACATATGTCCAGGGTGCATGGTAATGTTTGGATATACTCATAGTGGCAACAATTAAAAACCACAGCAGGGGGGGTACTGGGTTCCTGGCCAGTGGTGCTCTGTCGTGGTCCCTAGGGGAGCAGCGACAGTCTCCCAGGTGCAGCGGCGGGGACCGGGAGGGAGTGAGGGTTCAACAGTGAGCCCCTGACGCTAATGACTATGCTTGTGAGATGATAAGCCTAAAATAAGAACAAGGCCTAGAGCAGCATTGTGCCTGGGAATTTCCTCCTGTCAGCCTTCATGTTACTCAAATGTGGCCAGTCTCGAAGCCAAACTCAGCATGTAAATGCAATGCCTTCCCCCCAGTGTGGGACATGACACCCGGGGATGAGCCTCCCTGGCACTGAGGGACCACTATCAACTACCAACTGATGATGCAACTGGAAAATGACCTTATACGGAAGGTTCAATGCAGATCAGCAGAATATCCCTGTCTACATAAAATAACATGACTTTAAAATGCTGTTTGACCTAATGTAAGGGGGAAATGGAAAGGAGAAATGAGTTTATATGGCTACAAGTCTCTAAAAAAGAGTCTGGAGGCTGTCAGAAGGATTGCCCTTATGCACAACTGAGCAGAGTCTGAGAGACAGATAAAGCAGATACAACCCCCAGGTATTGGTTCCTTTGAGGGATAAAGAGACCCATGGGAGTTACGGTCATGGCCAATGGGGTTAACTACCAGGTCAGATGGCCCCTCTTTGGAAATGGTGTTTATGTGTGATGAATCTGGACTCAGATGGGATCTCTCTTCATAAGACTTTCATGCTAATGTGCTGGAGGTGCAGTTAGTGTTGGGGTTTAAGATATATTTAGGGGATTTGAATCTCTGGACTGACAATGTGATAGCCAGGTCCTGAGCCTCAACAGACTCCAGCACCTACAATCTGATTCATTGGACTCACCACACTCAGCTAAGATGGAGTTGAAGAAGGACAACCACCACACCATGGAGCCTAGAGTGATTATAACTGAAAGTGGGAGGATTGCATCCAGCATCCATGTGGAATCTGAGCCTCCTCTTGACATAGAGGTGCAATGGACACAACCAATCCAATGTCCACATAGAAAAGGTGGCATTGGATTGGGAAAAGTGGACATGGTGGCTGGTGGGTATGGGGAAAGGCAGGAAGAGATGAGAGGTGGAGGCGTCTTTGGGACATGGAGCTGTCCTGGATGGTGCTTCAGGGGCAATCAATGGACATTGTAAATCCTCACAGGGCCCACTGGATGGAATGGGGGAGAGTATGGGCCATGATGTGGACCATTGACCATGAGGTGCAGAGGTGCCCAAAGATGTACTTACCAAATGCAATGGATGTTTCATGATGATGGGAATGAGTATTGCTGGGGGGCGGAGAGGTGGGGTGGGGGTGGTGGGGTTGAATGGGACCTCATATATATATACATATTTAATGTAATACTATTACAAAGTCAATAAAAAAAATAAAAAAAATAAAAAAATAAAAAAATAAAGGGGGTATTTTAGATTATAGAAATTTTAGCAAAATAAAAATTATAAAAACCTGTAAGACTTTAAAACACAAAGAGTATCATAAGGTAAACAATGGCTTCTTCAATGGAGCAATTATAATAATATTCATGATTTGATTGTACCACATATACAACCTAATAAAAGGTGTGAATAATAAGGAGTTATGTGGGAACTCTGCATTTTTTGCATGATTTTTACATAAACCTACAACTTATCTATTTTTTAAAAGGAATTATATCATTCTTTACATCTGTCAACTATCATATTTTTTGTAGATTAGTACATTTTTCTTAATAATGAATTTAAATTCAAATGGTATCTCTTATAATCCAGTTCTACCATGAAAACTTAAGTATCTTCTTGCCAGGATACTGAAATATCCCTGTAATGATTAACTTCATATGCATTATTTAGTTCTTATCTCAGTTCTTCATAATTGTCAAAGTTGGTGGTTTATAAATGAAATAAGTAATCAACTCTAAACCTGGAAAACATATGTAATAACACTTTTTAAGATATTGAGATAACAGTCAGTACAGGATTGTGATCTCTAACAGATAAATATGGTCACCTTTTCTCAACGTTTGTTTACAGTGATTTTCAGAAACAAGGATCCCACAAAGCATGAAGTCTCAATGAGTGGTGGAGACAGAATTCAGAATTTGGGGGTGTTTACAGTGTTGATTTTCTGGAAGCAGGGCACTAGATACATGTGATAGGTTTCCAGAAATATTCATGGAAGTTTCATTGACGACATGGCTGAAATTTCAGCTGTTCATGCACAGGAAAACTCTGCACAAAGACAGGCAATTAGCAATTATATTGGGAGGTATTAAACTGGAGAATTCTGGGATAAGTAAGTATTTGGATTGGATCAGAGTTGAGAGATATTGATCTGAACAGACAGAATGGAGAGGTCCCATAATGGCAATATTTTAGAGTAGGACTAAACTATTACTATAGTTAAGTTTACACTGAAACCACCCTAAAAACAAACAAACAACAACAACAAAAAAAAAAACAAAGAGAACATCAGGCCTCCCCAGGATGGAGGCATAACACCTTCCCTCTTGTTATATGGGTCCCCACCACTGATATAATACACAATGACATGATGAGCACTCACATACTTCCTAAAAGCCTGCCCAGATGCACCCTGTGACAGATGCACCCCGTCAAACACCTTATGCCAGTAACTCTTCCTTATTATACTTTCTAAAGAGTTTTCTCAACATTATAGTTTGAACCACATACCTGACAACCTCCCATGTTCTCTTGCTCCCCGACCCTACCCCTGATTAGTTGGACCATCTGACATATCTTCCCAACCCTAGCTCCCCTCAAGCCTGCAAATTCCTACCCAATAATATCCCTATGTCCCCATCTTATTGCTTCACTGAACAACTACTTACCTCCATTTTATCATAGATTTTTGCCCATGTTGGTGTTGGCTCATAACTCTCCTTTCACCCCTTATTTCCTGTAAGCCTATCTTATAATCTCTAGTTCTCTGAGATAGCTTAATTTGCTTAATTCATATCAGAGAGGTCATGTAGTATTTTTCCTTCAATGCCTGGCTGCTTCACTCAACATAAGGTCCTCAAGACTCATCCATGTTAACCCATGTATTAGTACTGTATTCCTTCTTACAGCTGAGTAGTATTCAATTGTATGTATATACCACATTTTGTTTATCCATTCACCTGTTGATGGACATTTGGGTTGATTCCAACTTTTGGCAATAGTGACTAATGCTGCAAAGATCATTGGTGTGCACATATCAGTTCGTGTCCTTGTTTTCAGTTCTTCTGGGCATATATCCAGCAGTGGAATTGCTGGGTCATACAACAAATCTATAGCTAGAATTTTAGAAACCACCAAACTGTCCTCCAGAATGGCTGGATCCTTCTACTTTCCCAGCAGCAGTGGATGAGGGTTTCCATTCCTCCATATCCTCTCCAACACTCATAATCCTCTGTGTTTTTAATAGTCATCAATATAATGGGTATAAGATGATATCTCATTGTTATTTTGATTTGCATTTCCCTAATAGCTAGTGATGTTGAGCATCTTTTTATGTGCTTTATAGCCATTTGTATTTCTTCTTTGGAGAAGGGTCTATTCAAATCTTTTGACCATTTTTTAAATGGGTTGTTTGGCTTTTTATTTTTGAGATATAGAAATTCTTTATATATGCTGGATATTAGGCTCCTATAAGATATATGTTTACCAAATATTTTCTACCATTGTGTAGGCTCTCTCTTAATTTTCCGATCAAACTGATTTGATGTGCAAAAGTCTTTAATTTTGAGGTGGTCCCATTTATCTACATTTTTCTTTTGCTGTTCGTGCTTCGGGTGTGAAGTTCATGAAGCCATTTCCTATTTCAAGGTCCTGTAGATGCTTCCCTACATTGTGTTCCAAGGTCTTTATGGTCTTGGCTCTTATCTTTGAATCTATCTAAAGCTATGTTCAGAAGTTTTTCTGTGATTCTCAATGTATTAATAAAGTGGAAACATCTAAATATCTAAAATGAATTACCTTTGCTTGTAAATTAAAATTACAGTAAAAGAAAAGTAAATGCTAAATATGTAGAAGGAAGGAAATAATCAAGAATGGTGTCATGATGTTTGTATAAAGGAAAAGAAAAATTATAAGATTTACTTACATAGACTGATAAAATTTGAGTAAATATAGTTTATAAATATCAAGAATCAAAGACAGGTTTAATCTGGATACTACAATAAATTAAAAAGAATAAGAATAAGAATCTCTATATTAAAAATAACTTAGACAACATGGTAAAATTTATATTAGATTGAAATTTCCAAATTGTAAAAGAAATTGAAATTCTTAATAATTTTATATTTATTAAAGAAATTCTATTTATCTTTTGCAAACCTCTCAACAAAGAAACACAGTGTAAATTCTCTCACCCATTTAAGAAATAAATAGTACCAAATTTACACATATGAATTAATTCATTTATGATGTTATGATACCATACCTTGATAAATATATTAGAAAAAAGGAAACCACAGAAAAGAAAAGAATAATAGCAAATCTAAATGTAAAACTCATTAAAATATATTAGAATATCATACACAACAATACAAAAAAAGGATCAAGTGTAACTCTGGAATACAAGATTTTTCAAATCCAAAGTGAATCAAGATATTTCACCATTTTGCATAGTAATTGGAAAATTATGTGGTCATCTCAGTGGATGCAAATAACCAAACATCTTAAAAACTTCAACACTCTTTTAAATATAAGGAAAGTAGAATCAAAGGATACATACACAACCTAAGAAAATTTATGCATAAACATTCTTTAGCAAACATCATGTCTAAGTGTAAAAGTTGAATATTTTCTCCCCCAAATAAAAAATTTATGAATACTCACCCTCAAAATTTACAACATTGTACTGCAGGTCTTTTCCAGTATATTAAGGGAGACAATAGCAAACTAACAGCCATTGCTTAAAGTAATTAAAGATGATAAAAATAAATTGAAATTGTTCTGTATAAATAGCTATACTGGGGACAAGTTAGAGCTGGAAATGTCACATGCAAAGAGTAGTTTTACATGGCTCAAACCTGACTGTAAAAGCTAACATTATAGTGTTTGAAATAGAAAGTTTTTGAGATTTTTTCTTTTTTGCATATTTTATCTTCTTCCTATTTTTACTGAAGAATTTACTTACAGAAAACTCATGAAGAAAGTACAATTTCATTATACACCACTTTTCTGATATATTAACATTTTGCAATAGTGAAGCATCTTTGTTATACTTGATAAAGAAGTGTTATCTTAATTGCTCTTTTAATTGTATCTCTGTTTGTACATAATGTGTATCTTTATATAATGAAGTCCAAAAATTCCATGAAACCTACTAGAACTAATAAATGAACTCAGAAAAATTGCAGGCAACATAACTAATATGCAAAATTCAGTTGGTGTTTATATATCACCAAAGAATATTACCAAATAAAAATTGAAGAAAAAAATCCTTTTGCTATTGTTCCTAAAAGAATTAAATGCCAGAATAAAGTTAACAAAGGAGGTGAAGGACATGCACTGAATCCTATAAAACACTGATGAAGGAAAAGAAATAAAACCTAAGTAAATGGCAAGACACCCATGTTCAAGAATAGGAACAGCTGATACTATTAAAATGTGACTGCCACCCAAGGCAATATACAGATTCAATGGAATGTCTATCACAATCCCAGCAACCAATTTTGCAGAAATGGAAAGCCAAAACACAAATTTCTGCACAATTACAAGGGACCTGAAAAGCCAACACAGTTTTACAAAGTAAAAACAAAGTTTTAGGTCTCACACTCCCTCATTTCAAAACTTAACACAAAGCAACATTAGTCAAAACAGTAAGGTATTGGCAAATATACAGGCCTAAAGTCAAGGGGTATAGACCTGAGAGCTCAGAAATAATTGCTCAATTCCATGGCCAACTGATATTTGACAAGATTACTGAGTATATTATATGGGGAATAAGTGGCTCAGTAAAACTGTTTCTCTACATGCAAAGTATGAAAATAGAACCCTACCTCACACCATATATAAAAATTCAGAAAAAGTGATCAAGGATGAAACATAAAAGCTAATTCCCTCAAACTCCTAGAAGAAAACATGGGTAGAGCCTTCATAAACTTTGACCTGGTTCTTAAATCTTAGATATGACACAAATGACAGGAGCAACAAAAGAAAAATAACATGGAAGTCTTCAAAATTAAAACAAAATTAAAACAAAATTAAAATAACTTTGATGCACCAAAGGACACAATCAAGAAACTAAAGACAGCTTGAATAATAGGAGAAAATAATTACTAACCTATATTTGAAAAGGTTTAATACTCCATAATACATAAAATATTGCTGCAATTCAATAACTGAAAGACAACCCCATTAAAAATGGACAAAGGACTTTAATAGATATTTCTCCAAAGAATATATTAAAGTGTCCAATAAGAAATTGTGGGAAGATGACTTTGGAGCAACAGTCAGAGGTTCAGTGCTCTCACGTAAACAATGGAGACTGAGTCAAAAGCTATCTAAGGGACCTGTTTGGGGGATCAGTAGACTAGGGCAGTGCTACACAACTCCCAGGAGGATAAGAGGCAGAAAGAAGAAAATGATGAAACAATTGTGTGTTACCAAGGACCCCATAGTGGCCAAGAAGGGCATCACTCCCCCAATCTAAGATATTAAGCTGGGAGAAAAGTCCTGGGTGAATGCAGTTGACTAAAAGGGGAACAGATGCCTTCCTCCCTGCCAGCCATTTCCAGGGACTGAGGAGGGGGACTTGGTGTCATTTCCTTCAGTGAGTTTGGTAAGCAGAGCCTGCTTTGAATCTTGGCTGTTGATATTAAACAGGGAAAAAGTCTGTGCTCCAGGAGCAATTCCCTGGCCTACTTTGTTAACTTAAACCAGGCAATTTTAAAGACTTAGAATAAGTTGAACTGTTGGGATACAGAAGTGAGAAGAGTCTTGTCCAGCAAAACTCAGATGCTTGAAGAGAAAGTACATGCATACATGGCAGATGTATGCTCAAAGAAGTTCTTTTTATTTTTTTCTTCTCCCCCTATATATTTCCACTTCTAGCCTTGATGCAGAATTAACAATGAATCATAACTCATGAATCTCTTTTCCTGGTTAATAATAAGCACATCTAACCTATTACAGCTCATGATTAAATGTCTTGTGTGTTTCAAGCAGGCCATGTTCTGAACATCACAGTTGCTTTCAACCCTTACATACTCAACAAATTTCTATGGGTTCTACATGACTTACAAGGCTCCACAGCCAGACATGATGGCAACAGTCATTTTCAACCATACGTGTTCAAAGGTTTCCTTAAACTTCCATGAGGGTCTCACAGAGGCAGCCTGGTTTGCCACATTTCCCCCTTTTTTGTTTTTTAGATGAGTCAGAAACATAAGAAACATATCATCTTTTTATTTTTCTTTATAAACTTATAGCATTGATAAAGACTGTCTGCAATTAATAATATAATGAAAGCAGATTGTGTCCAACTGTGTAGATTAAGATATGGAAGCCAATCAGAAGGGGAGAAGCATAGTAATGCAGAAGAGATTATATTAATATATCATTGACTATGTTCTTAGCAATTATGAGAAAAACAGATTTGTAATAATGCTCTTGTGATGCATTATGGGAGAAACAGTAGTAAGATTATGTTGGATGGTTTGCCTGGTTTCATTCCATAAATCTTGTGAAAGGGGGGTTACACAAATATGAGAAAAGTTATAATCACATGACAACTTAACTCTCACTGTTAAAGTTTCTTAGCATTGTCCTATCTGCATAACAGCAGCTTCTAAGGCATTGTCCTATCCACAAACCAGCAGTTTGCCTGGTTTCATTCCATAAATCTTGTGAAAGGGGGATTGCACAAATATAAGAAAAGTTATACTTAAATCTCACCGTTAAAGCTTTTTGGCATTGTCCTATCCACATAACAGCAGCTTCTAGACATAACTTCACTATCTATACTGGTTTGAATTAACAGTCCATTCAAAACATTGTCCATAAATGAATATAATTCTTGAGCAGTTTGAATTGAAGTAGTTAGAGCAACAGCAGTGGCAGCAGCCAGTACAGCAATGGCTACAAAGGAAACGATTGTGTCTATTAAGGTGCGAAGAAAGCGTTTTACTCACAATATTTCAAAAGATTCAGCAAGCAAAGTCCAACTCATCCAGGGTCATGTTCATCTCCAGCTTGAAGGTGGGAAATTAGAGACCCTTCTCAGAGAGGTCCATGATACTGTTTTATATTCCAGGCTGGTAGCCACCGAATTCCTGTAGAAGTGGAAACACGAGCATAACCCTGGCCCCAAGTAATGAGAGAGGTGGGTCCCTGCCATTCAGGGCCCAAGTTAGGATCCTCATACCCAACCAGTGGATGTGAATGAGGACACAAGGGGCTAGAAAAATGTCTTTCTATGGCAGAATGGGAATGAGCATCACAGTTCAAAAAATTAAAGGTATATAAGACTTTTTGTAACTGATCCCATGGGGGTAGATACATATTTTTCCTTTTTTGTTTTTAAGATAAGTTTTTTAAAAATGGTATGAACATATTATAATAGCTTGTTCTTGTGGATTATGAGGAATGCCAGTAAGATTTTGAATATTTCAATCCTGTAATAAACATTGAAGAGCCTGTGAAGGATACATGGGACCATTATCAGTTTTCAATGTGCAGGGATGACCCATGATGGAGAAAGCCTGAAGAAGATGTGAGCATACATGAGAAGCGTGTTCTCCAGTGTGCAAATGAGCAAATAAGTAATGCAAGAAGGAATTAATAGTAACATGAATATATTTCAGTTGACTGAGGGATAGTGAGTCACATCCATCTGACATAATTCATTAGGCTTGTAAGCCATGTGGGTTAACAGCCACTACAGTTTGTGGTGAAGTAACAGCTTGGCAATTGGCACAGCTGTGGACAATTTGTTTAGCTTGAGCTAGGGACAAATGAAACTGTTTCATGAGAGCTTTGGCATTCTGTTGAAAGAAATCATGAGATAAATGAGCTTGTTGAAAAGCAAGTGCAGAAGTCATGACTAAGCAGTCAGCTTCGGCATTCCCCTCTGTCAATTGTCCTGGGAGAGAAGTGTGAGAATGGATGTGAGGAATATAAACAGGGTTAATTCTAGCATCTAAAAGTAACTGGAGGTTAATAGTGTGTAAAATTTTGTCATCTGAAGATTTAAAAAGTGCAGTTTGAATAGTGTGGACTACTTAGAAAGTTTAAGCAGATTTGCTAACAATATTCAGAGGCTGTGAAAAAAATATTGTAAGGACATGATGACTGCTGTGAGATCAGCCTTTTGAGTGGATGAATAGCCCTACGAAGTAAATGATTGCCAGCCTTCAGGCATTTTCCAGGTAATAACGGCTTTACCAGTTTTTCCAGATCCATCCACAAATACAGTGAGGGTGTGAGGAAGGCACCGATGAAAAGTAACAGTAGGGAGAGTAAAGGGGAAGGTATGCAAGTGTTGGAGAAATTTATCGGCAGGAAGGGAGAAGTTAACATTTCCATAGAAATCTATAAAAGCAATCTGAAAATCATGAGAATGCTGTAGCAATGCATTGAACTGTGAGGTGGTAAAGGGAATGAATAATGAAGAAGTTTCTTTTCCAGTTTCCTGCAAGCAGTGATTACATCTCTTTATGATCAAAGAGGGAACAAGTTGAATGTATGGAGTAAGTGATTTCTTTGGAATATGGGATAAATAAACCCACTCAAGAATACAAAGTGCTGGAGTCAATTGGTCAATCAATCCTGTCAGGGAATGTGGTGTAAAAAGACAGAAAAAATGTATCAGGAGTTAGGGTTATGATGATGTAAATACCATTGTGAGATGGCTTGTGACACCAAGTCTAATTCAGCTTTGGCTTCATCAGTCAGCAAGTTTGGAAGTCAAATTTGTATCTCCCTTAAGGGTGTTAAGCAGATATTGTAGGTGATACATAGGAATGCTTAATGTGGATCTTATCCAGTTTCTGACTCCTAAAATATGCTGTAAATCATTCAAAATAAGCTCAGAAGGAATGGTTAACTTAGAGGCTGATGACCACATATTTCTGTTGGCTAAAATGTAACCTAAATAATGCCATGGTTCAACTCTCTGAATTTTTCTCTTGAGCAATATGTAATCCATTAATTTGGATGATGTGAAGGACTTAATGTAAAATAATCTGTAAACTTTTTTCTGTATTAGCTGCAAGTAAAATATCACCCATAAAATAATAGAGTATATCTTTTGGATGTTATTTATGAATTGGCTGTAAAATTTGATGAAATAGATATTGACAAATGGTAGGACAATTAACGATACCTTGAGGAAGCACAGTTCATTGATATCTCTGCAAGGGAGAAGCATTGTTAATAGCTGGCAAGGAAAAAGCAAATCAAGGGTGATCTTGCACAGCTAAGGGAATAGTAAAGAAACAATCTTTCAAGTCAAATATAATTAGAGGTCAATTTTCAGGGATCAAAGCAAGATTAGGGAGCCCTCGTTGTAAGGCTTCCTTGGGTTGAACATTTTTGTTAATTTGCCGAGGATAATGAACATGTCTCCATTTTCAGATTTCTTTGTAATAATAAAGATAGAAATGTTCCAGGGACTGTGGGACACATCTAGGTGAGCAAAGGCTAATTGTTCTTTCACTAATTGATATGCATGATAGTTTCTCCTCTGGTAAAGGCCTCTGATCAACCCATACAGGTTTGTTAGAGATCCACATAAGGGGCAGGGGAGCCAAGTGATCAGTGACTATTGTTAAAAATGTGGAATGGTGATTTTGGCATTCCACTGGGATAAGTCTCTTCCCCACAAATTAATAGGGATAGGGACAAAATAAGATTGAAAATGTCCTTGCTGTCCCTCTGGCTCAGTTACCTGTAACAGCATAGATCTGTTCTGTGTAGCTGTTGAACCTCCAATTCCTTGCAAAGTAAAGGAGCAGGATTCTTTAGACCAGGCAAAGCACCAAAAGGACTCTGAAATAACCAATACATCAGTTCCCATGTCAACCAACCCAGGGAACTCTATTTCATTTATGGACATTTTTAGCATAGGTTTATTCTGCTGTAGGGCTTGAGTCCAGAATTGTTGAACAATGGAACTGCCAAAGCCCTCAGTATGATCCTTAGATTTTGATTTGATAGGAAGCAAAGGAAGCAGCAAAATGTGTGTGATACACTGCCACTTTGGAACAGTTTGAAACACATTGGAAATAAGCATAATTTTATGTCTCCTGTATAATCATTATCAATAACACCAGTGTGAAAAGTGAGCCCATTAATAGTAGCACTGGATCCTCCCACAAGAAGAACAAAGATATTTTTGCATAGAGGGCCCCAGACACCTGTAGGAACCAACTCAATCTTATTCTGTTCTTTGAAAATTATTTCTTGGGTGGAGCAAAGATCAAGTCCAGCACTTCCTTGGGTGCTTGCTTTGAGGTCAGATATTGAAGACTGGGCATTTCCCAAAATTCCTTAGGTTTGCTCTGGTATGTTTTGGGAGCACTGGGAGCCCAGATTCTCTGGGTGTTTCCCAATAGTCATTGCTCTTGTCGGTCAAACCAGGATTTGCATTGATTAGCCCAATCCTTTCCCTTTTTAGGAAACTCTTGAGTGGGCAAGTGTTCAGAGGGAGAAGAATTTTTAAAAAGTACAATTCCTCTGAACATGTTCTCTTTTCCCACATTTAAAACAGGTGGCATTGGTATTAATAAGAGCAGCAAGAACTTTTGCTTTATGGATAAGTACCCACATTTTGTCAAGCCTTCAGATAATCTCTTAACACATCTTCAGTGGATTTGATAGATAACAGTACCTATTGACAATCAGCATTAGCATTCTCATAACCTAGCTGCATGAGTAATATCTAAGCAGCATGAGTATTGTCTATCTGCCTATCAATAACCTCTTTAAGCGAATCTACAAAATCCATATAAGTTTCATGGGCACCTTGTCTAATGGAGGTGAAAGATTTCTGAGGGCATTTACCTTCTGGGATAGCCTTCCATGCTTTCTGAGTAATTTAAAACATTGGATAAACAACCTCTGATCTGCTTGAGCCTGAGCCTGAGCCTGAGCCTGAGCCTGAGCCTGAGGATTGGCAAATTAGCCTATACCAAAAAGGGCTTCAAGTGTAATAGGAATCCAGTGATTATGATGATTATGAATGTGCTGCTGGTCAGCTCATTTATGATATTCAGTTAACCAAGTGCTGTATTGAGCTGATGTAGTGAGAGTACAGATTACTATTTTCCAATCTACTGGTATCATAGCATGAGCATTTGCCAAGGCTCAGAGGAGTCCCTCCATATAGGGGAGTGGATTTCATTGTTTTTCATACTCCTTTTTAATTCTTTAAAAACATTATAAGGAAGCGACCCATGAACAGGCTGCTGTTGAGGACTTAATACCACTGAATACAAACTGGCTGATAGATGCCCCTCCTTTAAGGCTTTTTAAACATTTTGCATTTGGGGAACAAAATTATGATCACATTCAGAGATATCTCTGTCAAGTACATAGGCTGTCGGAGGTACTTCTTTAGAAGCCTCAGAGAATGAAGGCACTGGTGAAGGCTCACATGGCTCAGGATCAGAATCCAATTGTACTGGCTAAAGGGCAGATTTAATTAAGCTCCAGAAGGCTAAATGCTCAACAGTAACCTGTCCTCCTGCTTCATGATGATAGTTTAATTTCTCATCCACCATTTTTAAGTCTCACAAACTCAGGATCCCCTCATTGGGAAACCAAGGACAATAATCAAAGAGACATTGGAAAAAAGACACAAGGTGATACTGAGCTACCTTACCTCCAGCAGCTTTGAGCTGCTGCAAAACCTTAAGAAATTTAGACTGTTCCTTAGATAACTGAGCTCCCATAATTACAACAAGTCATGAACATGAAATGTCCCCACTTCCCTTTCCAGGAATGTATGACTAGTCAGTTTCCCTCCTTGTCCTTCTTGCTGCATCACATCCCTGTTTTAGTGCCACTTGTTGGGGTTCAGAAGTGGGAAGAGTCTTGTCCAGCAGACTGAGATGCATGAAGAAAGAACACACATACCTGGCAGTAATATGCTTAAAGAAGAAGCTCTTATTTTTTTTTTGTTCTCCTCCCTGTATATATTTCTCTCTTTCTAGCCTTGAGGCAGAATTAACAATGAATTCTAATTCATGAATCTATTTTCCTGATTAATGATAAGGACATCTAACCTAGTATAGCTCATGATTAAATTGTCTCATTGTGTGTTTCAAGCAGGCTATATTCTGAACATCACAGTCACTTTCATCCCCTTACATACTCAACAAATTTCTATGGGTACTACATGATTTACAAGGCTCCTCAGCCAGACATGAAGGAAATGGTCATTTTCAACCATCTGTGTTCTATGTTTTCCTTGAACTTCTATCAGGGTCTCACAGAGGCAGTTTGGTTTGCCACACTGAACCAAACATCAAAGAAAAGCAGTGAAAAAATACCAGAATTAAACCAAAATATTCAAATGCCTAGACATCAGCAAACATTCCAAGAGATACAAGGAAAGAGAAAGTGATGGCACAGTCAAAAGAATTAACCAAATGTCTTGAAGAAGGACAGCATTTAATACAATTAATCCGTGCTGATTACACAACTCCCTAAATCACTTCAAAAAATGTAAAGAATATATGACTGAAGAAATAAAGGACATTAAGAATAACTGTGAGAGCATAAAGAAAAATTTAAAAATCTGTGAAGAAAAGTAAAATACCTCATGGGAATGTAAGACACAATAGATGAGAAGAAAAATACATTAGAAGCACATAAGAGCAGGTTTTTATTGTTCAAAGACAGAATTAGTGATTTCAAAGACAGAAAATCTTAACCTGAAAAGATGGGACAACAGAAAGGGAAAAAATGAAAAAAAAAAAAATGAACAGTGTTTCAGAGAACTGAATGACAATGAGAAACGCAAATATTTGCATTATCAGTGCTCCAGAAGGAGAAGAAAATGGAAAAGAGGCAGAAAGAATATTTGAGGAAATAATGGCCAAAAAATTCCCGCTATTATGAAGGACTTAAATATCAATATCCAAGAAGGACTCCAATGAGAATAAATCTGCATAGACTTACCCTGAAACACCTCCCCTTCAGAATGACAAATATCAGAGATAAACAGAAGATTCTGAAAGGAGCAAGAGAAAAAGCAAAGCATCACATACAAGGGAAACTTGAGAAGATTTAGTGAGGAATTTTACCATGATTGCATCAGTTTAGGTGTACACTCCCTCACTGTCTCCCCAAAAATGGCTGAGAAAGTGAAAAATCTTACCTGAGTGAGCTGTTTCGGGAACACACAGAAGAGGAGGCTTCAAAGCATTGATCTGGAGAGAACTGGAGAAAAAGATAAAGAACCCATGGGAAAACCATGAGTTTCTCACCACTTTGGCTGGACATGGTGGGCAGCTAAACCCCACCCTCAAGGCTGAAAGCCTTAATGAATCCCCTGACACTCACCACCCACTGAGTGGGAAGGAGAATTCTCTGGTAGGAAGAGGGCTTTGGTGAAGGGTGGTAAGGGTTTCCTATCTGTGGATTTGGTTACCTGGGCCCCTTTTAACTCAGTGCACACAAGGTGGCACTGAGGTAGCCCAAGGAAGAGGGGAGAGGGGAATCTTCTCAGGCACTGCAATACACACAACTACAGTGGGAGAGAGGAATTTGAGTAGGGAGAGGAAAGAGGTAATTGACTAGTCCAGTGCTGAAAACTATCAAAATTCCAATTCCCCTAAGGGAGGCAGTCAGTAGAGATCCTCCAAAAGC
This sequence comes from Dasypus novemcinctus, assembly GCF_030445035.2. NCBI lineage: Eukaryota > Metazoa > Chordata > Mammalia > Cingulata > Dasypodidae > Dasypus > Dasypus novemcinctus. The sequence continues at coordinate 9,777,426 of NC_080694.1, read as the reverse complement.
TTGTAAGGACCTATTTAGGGTCACCCAGGAGAATAAGGGGTCAGGAAGAAAGTCAAGTTTGGTTTCTTTGTGGTGAATTTGGTCACCACAGTCCTATTGGAATCTCTGAAGGACCTTAACATGACCAGGAGAGAGGGAATCTACTCACAGTTCACACAGGTTGTCAGGCCCAGTTGTCCTGGGAAAAAAACAATTACAATAGTAAGGGGTGGAGACAGACAGGTGCCTAATCAGCAGAACTTTGGTAACCTGCAAAGATTCTTACCTGCATTAGGGAAAGTGGGTGAGTAGCTTCTTGAAAGACTAACCAATGGAGGAATTCCCACTTTGAATATATGAGGTCTTTGGTTTGTTTCCTGGATCTTCCTAGAAAAGTGATTGACTGGGCTATCAGACATCCAGGCAATACTTCAGGACAGGGAACATATAGATATTATGTTTGTATTGGCTTATATGGATCTTATTTTTCTTTAAAAATGTTCTTTTTAAAATTTAACTTAGTCAGGGCCCACTGGATGGAATGGGGGAGAGTATGGGCCATGATGTGGACCATTGACTATGAGGTGCAGAGGTGCCCAAAGATGTCCTTACCAAATCCAATGGATGTGTCATGATGATGGGAGGGAGTGTTGCTGGGGGGGGAGTGGTGGGGTGGGGGGGTGGGGTTGAATGGGACCTCACATATATATTTTTAATGTAATATTATTACAAAGTCAATAAAATAAAATAAAATAAAAATTTTACTTAGTTTACCTTTTAAAACCCAGTTCAAAATCTGCAGAGGGCAGGCTGCAGGGTAATTGATTGATGAACATAGGCAGCCTGAGAAGCTCCTTAGGGGACAAAAATGGAAGACTGATTTTCCATGGCTTTTGTTAGTTTCCTAGTTTGTTTTTCATTTTTTATCTTCTTTCTTCTCACCCCACTTTTATATTAGGTGCTGCTGACTTGTTTCTTCTTTGTTGTGTTTCCTCTTCCTTTGTTTCCCTTTATTTGGTTACCAATTTTGTCTACCTACACTATTTATTTCCCTTCCTTCAACTTTCTATCTTCTGCTTTTTGTTTTGGTTCTTACCTTTCACCTGTTTTTGTTTGCTTTTCCATTTTTCTTATATTTATTTCTCTTTCCTTTTTTCTCTGTTTTCTTTCTTTTTTTTAAAACTTTTTTTCTGTCTTTTCTCCTTCCCTGTTTTCTCATCATTCTGGCCTTTAAATCCATCCTGTCTATTTTTCTCTATTTGGTTTCTTATCTCATTGTACTCCAGCTTTTTATTCTCATTCTTCTACACTTCTTAGTTGAGTTAGTTATTCATTTTCATATTGAAGGGACCAGATGCAGGACATTATATATCTTGTCATAACCCACTGAATGGACTGGGAGACAGTGTATACTGCAACATAAACTATAATCCATGCTGTGTAACAATGCACCAAAATGTACTCATCAAATGCAATGACTGTACCACACTAATGAAAGAAGTTGTCACTGTGGGAGAAGTGGGGTGTGTGGAAAGTGGAGTATATGGAAACCTCATATTTTTTAATGTAACATTTTGTGTAATATATGTATCTTTAAAAAAAGATAATAAAAAAGAAAAAATTATTTTCCTAGATCTTACACAGGTCATTTACTACCATTCACTATTATTATTACTATTGTTCTTTTTTTTTCTTCTTACCTCTTTACTCTTCTCTGGATATATTTTATTTCCCAAGGCAACATAGAAACAGCAAGGAAATAAAAGAAGAAGAAAAAAGCACTAAAGTGAAAAAGTATCACACACACACACAAAACAAAATAAAAGCCTAGATTAGAAAGAGAAGGTAATCAACTGAAAAACTCCATCAAGGTAACCTGATGCCTAGGCACCTACAGAAAATTACAACCCATATTAGGAGACAGGAAGACATGGCCAGGTCCAATCAAACAACTAATAAACAGGAGGAGATGCAGAACATTGAAAAACTAATCAGAGTCTGTCCACACAAATATCATGAATCAGCTTACTGAAGTGAAGGAAGAGATTAAAGATACTAAGAAGACATTGGGAGAGAACATTGAAGAAATCATAAACATACAGAAAAAGCTAACTAATATGATGGTAATGAAAGATGCAATAAAAGAAATGAAAAATACACTGGAAGCACCTAAGAGTAGATTTGAACATGCATAGGAAAGAATCAGTGATGAGGAAGACAGTACGGCTAAAATCAAACAGATTGCAGAATAGATAGATAAAAAGAAAAAATACATCATGGACACAGAGATTTGGATGTAGCAAGACACATACAATCATATATTATAGGTCTCCAGAGGAGTTAGAGAATGGAAAGAGGACAGAAGGTGTGTTGGAGAAATTAATGGCTGAAAACTTCCTAACTCTATAGACGGAGATGGATGCATGTGTCTAGGAAGTTCAGTACACACCAAACAGCATAAATCCTACAAGGCTTATTGCAAGACATATACTTGTCAAACTGTTTAATGTTCAAGACAAAGAGAGAATACTGAAAGCAGCAAAAGAGAACTATTATATAAAAGGAAAGCTGAGTAATCTTAAATATTGATTTCTCTCTGAGACCATGGAGGCAAGAAGCAGTGGTATGACATAGTCAAGGTGCTAAAAGAAAAAAACTTCCAGCCAAGAATTCTCTAGCCAGAAAAACTGGCACTCAAAAAATGAGGGAGAGTTCAAATTATACACAGAAATATAGAATTTAAGAGAGTTTGTCAAATAAACTTCAAGAAATACTAAAGGGTTTTCTGCGGGTTTAAAGGTAAACAAAACAGGACAGAGAGAGTTGGAGAAGAGTATAAGAACAACTAAAAAGAGAAGAAGAGAAATAAAAATGACATATGGCATATATAAATCTAAATAAAATATGGCTAATGTAAGTAATTTATTGACAGTAATAACATTGAATGTTAATGTATTAAACTCACTAGTCAAGAGACACAGATTTGCAGAATGGATAGGAAATATGACCCATCCATGTGCTGTCCCCCAGAAACCCACCTTAGACTAAGGGATGCAATAAGGCTAAAACTGAATGGTTGGAAAACAATTCTACAAGCATACAATAACCAAAAAAAGGCAGGAGAAGCAATAGTAATATTGGACAAAATAGACTTTTTTTTTAACTATCACACTGTCTTTCAAGGAATTTATTTTCATCTAAGTTGTCAAATTTATTGAAATAGACTTTAAATGCAAAATTATTCTAAAAGACAAAAATGGAAACTATATATTAATAAAAAGGATAACCTATCAAGAAGAAAGAAAAATCATAAACATTTATGTACCTACCCAGGGCAACTCAAAATACAAGAGGCAAACACTGGAGAAGCTAAATGGAGAAATAAATGTCTCTACAATTAGAGTGGGGATGTTAACACACCATTACCAAAATTAGACAGAACATCCCAAAAGAGAATCAATAATGAAACAAAGAGTATGAATAATGCATTGGAGGGACTGAGCTTAATAGACATATACAGAGTATTACATCACAATGCAGCAGGATATACATTCTTCTTGAGTGCACATGGAGCATTCTCCAGAATAGTCCAGATGCTTTGTCACAGAAAAAACTTTATTGAATACAGAAAGATTGAAATTATACCAAGTATTAACTGACAACAATGAAATTAAGGTGAAAATCAGTAAGGTACAGAGAAGCAGATTAGGTACAAGAATATGGAATTTGAACAACAAACTCTTGGACAAACGGTGGGTCAAAGAAAAAATCACAAAAGAAATCAGTTACTTCCTTGAAATGAATGAAAATGACAACAAAATTCATCAAAACCTAGGGGATGAAGCAAAAGCTGTACTGAGAGGAAAATTCATAGCCATAAACGTCTATATTTTTTAAAAAAGAAAAAGCTAAAATCAAGAACTAACAGCACATTTGGAGGAATTAGAAAAAGAACAACAAACTGTCCTAAAAGTAGAAAGATGGAAATATAGATTAGAGCAGAATTAAATGAAAGTAAGAAAGTACTAGAAAAAACAAACAAACCAAAAAGCTGGTTCTTTGAGAAGATCAACCAAATTGAAAAACTTTTACCTAGACTAAAAAGAAAAAAAGAGAAGTTGAAAATGCATAAATTAAGAAATGAGGAAGAAGATATCACCACAGACCCCACAGAAATATAGAATCTAGTAAGAGGATACTTTGAAAATTATATGCCAACAAAATGGACAATATAGAAGAAATGGACAAATTACTAGAAACACAGAATCAGCCTACATTGACAAGAGATTTTGTTGAACTCCACAGACCTATCACACATAAAGAAATAGAATCAGTCATCAAAAATCTCCCAACTAAGAGGAGCCCAGAACCAGATGACTTCAAAAATTAATTCTACCAAACATTCCAATCTGGTTTCAACTCTTCAAAAAAATAAAAGTGGAGGGAACATTGACTGATGCCAACATCACCCTAATACCAAAGCCAAAGATGTCATGAGAAATAAAACCTAGAGACCAATCTTCCTAATGAATGTAGTTACTAAAATGTTGAAAAAATACTTGCTAATCACATTCAACAACATATCAAATGAATTATACACCATGGCAAAATGGCTTTCATCCCTAGTGTGCAAGGATATTTCAACATAAGGAAACCAATCAATATAATCCAACCATACAAACAGATTGAAAGAAAAAAATCAAACGACCATCTCTGTAGATGCAGAGAAGGCATTAAATTAAATACAACACCCTTTCCTGATAAAAGGATGGAAATAGAAGGAAACTTCCTCAACATGATAAAGGGTCCATATGAAAAACCCACAGCTAACATCATATTTAATGGAAAACTCATAAAAGTTTTCCCTTTAAGATTGGAAAAAGACAAGGATACCCAATTTCATCGCTCCTGTTTAATATCTTGTTAGAATTAGTTGCTCGAGGACTTGGAGAAGATAAAGATAACAAAGGCATACAAATTGGAAAGGAAGGAATAAAAAGTTCACTCTTTGCAGATGATATGATCCTATACATAGAAAATACTGAGAAATCTACAACCAAGCTTTTAGAGCTTATAAATGAGTTCAATATAGTGGCAGATTATAAGATCAATACACAAGAATCAGGGGCATATCTGTAACCCAAAAATGAAATATCTAAGGAGAAAATCAAGAAAAAATTCCAATTTACAATAGCAACTGAAAGAATCAAATACCAAGGAATAAATTTAACTAAAGATGTAAATGACTTATATGCAGAAAACCACACAACACTATTAAAGTAAATCAAAGAAGACTTAAATAAATAGAATATCTGATGTACATGGATAGGACGATTAACTTCAATAAGATGCCTGTCCTACCACAAACTGATCTACAGATTTAACACAATCTAAATAAAAGTTACTACAGTATTTTTACTGAATTGGAAAAACTAATAATGAAATTTATGTGGACGGGTAAGAGGCCCCAAATAGCCAAAGATGTATTGAAAATAGAAAAACAAAATCAGAGGAATCACACTACCTGACTTTAAAATATACTACAAACCTATAGTGGTCAAAACTGCATGTTGTTGGCACAAGGATAGACATACTGACCAATGGAACGAAATTGAGATTTCTGATATAGATCCTCAAATATAGAGTCAACTGATATTTAGCAAGGCCACCAAGCCCAATCAACTGGGTAAGGATGGCCTCTTCAAAAAATTGTGCCTGGAGAACTGAATATCGATATCCAAAAGAATGAAAGTAACACCATGTCACACATCATACAAAATTGGGCTCAAGATGGACCAAAGATCTAAATATAAGAGACAAACCCATAAAAACCTTGGAAGATAATGTAACAAAGCATATACAGGATCTTGTAATATGAAATGGTTTCATGAACTTCACACCCAAAGAATGAGCAGCAAAAGAAAATATAGATAAATGGAACCTCCTCAAAATTAAATCTTTTGCACCTCAAAGGAGTTTGCCAAGGAAGAGAAAAGGCAGCCACTCAATGGGAGAAAATATTTAGTAAACATATATCTGATAGGGGCCTAATATACTGCATATATAAAGATATCCTACATCCCAAAAATAAAAAGACAACACATTTAAAAAATGAGCAAGTAATTTGAATAGACAATTCTCCAAAGAAGAAATACAAATGGCAGAAAAGCACATGAAAATATGTTGATTATCACTAGCTATTAGGGAAATGAAAATCAAAACTACAATGAGATAGCATCTTACACCCATTAGACTGGCTACTGCTAAATACCAGAGGACTAGAAGTGTTGGAGAGGAAGTGGAGGAATGGGAATTGTCATTTACTGCTGGTAGACTGTAGAATGGAGGACATTATGATAGTTCCACAGAAAAATAGCTATAGATCTGCCATATGATCCTGTATTTCCACTGCTGAGTATATATCCAGAAGAATTTAAAGCAAGGACAGGAAGAGTTATATGCACACCAATGTTCATAGTAGTAATACTTGCTATTGCTAAAAGTTGGAATCAAACGAAATAACCTTCAACAGATGAATGGATAAATAAATTGTTTTATATACATTCAGTAGAATATTACTCAGCTGCTCAGCTGGAAGAAGGAATACAGTATTAAAATATAGAATAACATGGATGAATCTTGAGGATCTTATGCTGAGTGAAGCAAGCAATACACTGAAAGACAAATATTACATGACCTCACTGATATGAATTAAGCAAATGGAACAGGATCACAGAGCTAGAGTCTGGAAAATAGATTTACTGGAAATAGAATGGGAGAAGAAGGTAGTGATCCAATGCTCAGATAGGCAAAATCTATAAGTTGGAAGTGTTTTCTTATGCAGCGGAGGGACATTACAGTGGAAGAAAATGTCACTGTACATAGAAGACAACAGAAATTACAGTGACGAAAGTCAAAATGTCAAATTTTAAAAAGTTTTTTCATTATTTCATTAGACGTCTGTTAGTTCTAATTCATTTATCATATTATTCAAGCTCTGTTTATTTATCCTCTGTCCAAATGTTAGCCATACTGAGAGTGGGGTGTGAAAGTCTCCAACTTTTATTGAAGAGACATCTATTTCTTCCCTCAGTGTGTGCCAGTGTGTGCCTTGTGTATCTTGGGGCACTCAGGTTAGGTGCATAAATATTTAGTATAATTATTTCTTCTTTCTGAATTACCCCTTTTATTAACATATAATGACCTTCTTCATCCCTTATGACAGTTTTGCTTTGGAAATCTATATAGTCTGATATTAGTATCATTATTATATTTCATTATTTTTATCCCAATTTTTTGTTTTATGTTTAAAACTGTTCTACCATTTATTCCCCCAATGTCATCCTTGTTTCATTTTGTCTTCAAAGAAGTTTTAGGTCACTACAAAGTCATATACAGACTAGAGGTGGAAATAGAGTATCATTACTCTAGCTCTTTTTTTTTTTTGGTTATTATTTCCATGGAATACATTTTTTTCAACTTTTCACTTTTAATCTGATTGCATCCTTACATCTGATGTGGGTCTCATATAGACATATATAGATGGCTCAAATTTTCTTTTATCTTTTCTATCACTCTTTTTATTTTCATTCAATGTTATTATGTAAAGCCATTACTTAAGCTATCTTTTTTGTCCTTTGGTTCTCTGTTTTCATATCATTCTTTTGTCTGTCTTACTATCCTTTAGTTTACCCTTCCAAATAATCTTCATTTCTACACTCTTATCAAAATTTCTCATACTTGTTTTTATTTTTGTTTTCCTTTCAGCCTGAAGTACCCCTTTTAGTGTTTCTTGAAATTCTTATCTTTTAGTAATACATTCCATGAGTTTTTCTTTGTGTCTGAGAACTTTGAATTCTCTCTCATTTGAAGGACATTTTTGCAGGAAAGAGAAGTCTTAGCTAGCAGTTTTTCTTTGGGTACCTTAAATACATCTTATAATTTTCTTCTCACCTCCATGATTTCTGATGAAAGGTCAGCACATAATCTCTTTTTAATTTTCTTTTATTTTTAAAAGATATTTAGATTAAATAAATGTTACTTAAAAATATAAAGGATTCCCATATGCCCTACTCCCCATGATGCCCATATTTACCCCCATTAACAACATCCTTCATTAGTGTGGTACATTCATTGCAATTGAGGAACACATTTTGGAGCATTGCCACTAAGCATGAATTATAAATTACATTGTCCTTTATACTCTCTCCCACACAATTCTGTAAGATATGGCAAGATATATAATGGCCTATTCAAATCACTTTCCCCTTTTTTAAATGCGTTTTCTTTTTATTTTGGGGATGTAGGATTTCTATACAGTGTTGCTTGCCAAAACAGCAAGATATACTTTCAAGTTCTCTTGGATCCTTTTCCAAGATAGACAATATGTTGGGTCACAAGACATACCTCAATACATTTAAAAAGATTAAAATTATACAAAACACTTTCTGTTATCATAACTGAATGAAGCTGTAAATTAATAATGTATGAGAAAAGGGAAATTCATAAATATGTGGAGATTAAATAACACACTCTTAAATAAACAGTTGGACAAAAGAAATTGCAAGAGAATTCCACAAATATCTTGAAAGGAATAAAATGAGAACACAACATATCAAAACCTATGAAATAGTGCAAAGAAAGTACTGAGAAGGAATTACAGTCAGGAATATTTACATTAAAAAAGAAAAGAGAGCTAAAATTGAAGATCTAGTAGTACAATTGGAGGAACTAGAAAAAGAGCAGCAAACTAATCCCAAACCAAGCCAAAGAAAAGAAACAGTAAAGACCACATAAGAAATAAATGAAATTGAGAACTGAAAAATAATAGAGAGAAGCAACAAAACCGAAATTGTTACTTTGAAAAGATCAATAGAATCGACAAACCCTTAGTTATACTGAGAAAGAAACAAGATGGAAATAAATGAAATCAGAAATGTGAGGGGATCATTACCACAGAACCCACAGAAATAAAGAAATCATAAGAGGATATTATGAACTACTGTATGCTATAAAACTAGACAATGTAGAGTAAATGGACAGATTGACAGAAGCAAACCACCTACACTGGCCCTAAAAGAAATAGATTTCAACAAACCACTCATAAGTGAAGTGATTGAAACAGTTATGACAACCTCCAAAAAATGAATAGCATGAGACCAGATGGCTTCAAAATTGAATTTCACAATCACTTAAAGATGATCTAAAACCAATATTGCTCAAGCACTTCCAAAAAATTTGAATAGGAAAAAATCATACAAAACTCATTCTATGAAGGCACCATCACCCTAATACCAAAACTAGATAAACAGCCTACAAAAAAAGAAAATTATCGACCAATATCCCTCACAAATATACATATAAAAATCTTCAACTAAATACTTGTAAACAGAATCCAAAAGCACATTGAAAGAATTATACACCATGATCAAGTGAATTTTATCCCTGGTATGCAAGGGTGGATCAACACAAGAAAATCAATTAGAGTAATAAACCAATTGTTAAATTAAGAAGAAAAAACATAATTCTCTTAATTGCTTCTGAAAATGTATTTGACAAAATAAAGCAGCTTTTCTTGATAAAACCTTTCCAAAAGATAGGACTAGAAGGAAGTTTTCCCAATTTGGTAAAGTGAACACATGTTAAACCTACAACTAGCATATTACTCAGTGGTGTAAAACAGAAAGCTTTCGCCCTGGGATTAAGAATAAGACAAGGATTTTCACTGTCATCATTCTTATACAATATTGTGATAGAAGTTCTAGCTAGAGCAATTTGGCTAAATAAAGAAATCAAAGGCACCCATAAAGGGAAAAATAAAACTTTCACTATTTGCTGATAGTATTATCCTATACCTAGAATCCCCTATAAAATCCAAAACAAAACTACTGGAACTTAAAGATGAGTTCAGCAAAGTGGCAGGATACAAGATTAATACACAAAAATCAATAATGTTTCTATAAGCTATTGATCTGCAATCTGAGGGAAAATCAGGGAAAATATTCCATCTATAATAGCAAATGAAATAATTAAATATTTAGAAATAAACTTAACCAAGAATATAAAGACCTGTATTCAGAAAACTACAAAACATTGCTCAAAGAAACTGAAGAAGACTTAACTAAATGAAAAGACAGTCCATGTTTATGGCCTGGAAGACAAAATACTTTAAATATGTCAATTCTACCCAAACTGATTTACAGATTCAAAGCAATCCCAAAAATTACCAATAGCTTTTCTTTTGCAGGAGTGAAAAATCCAATCATCAAATTTATTTGGAAGGGTAAGCCAAAAAGATCTTAAAAAGGAAGAATTAAGTTGGAGAACTCATTTCCTGATTTTTAAAGCATATTACCTAGCTACAATGGCAAAAACAGCATGGTACTGGCATAAAGACAGACTCATTGACTAAATGAACACAATCAAGAACACAGAAAGAGACCCTCATATCTACAGTCAGGTGATTCTTGCCAAAGGTGGTCAAGCCCTTCCAGCAGGGCCACAACAGTCTATTCAATAAATGATGCTGGGAGAACTGGATACCATAACCAAAAGAAAGAGGTGGACCCCTATCTCACACTTTCAGCAAAAATTAAATCAAAATAGACCAAGGGCATAAATATAAAAGCAAAACCATAAAACTCCAAGAAGAAAATGTAGGAAAACATCTTCAAGTTCTTGTGGTAGGTGGCAGTTTCAAAGGTTAAATCTAAAGTACAAGAAAAAAAAAAAGAAAAAAATAGATAAATAGAACTTCCTCAAAATTAAGCACACTTGCAGCTCAAATAACTTTGTCAAAAGGGTGAAATGGTAGCCAATTTAATGTTGGAAAATATTTGGTAATCATATATCATCTAAGGGTCTAATATCCTTGATATACAAAGAAATCACACAACTCAAAAGTAAAAAAGACAAAGTACCCAACTAAAAAATGGGCAAAAGACTTGAAAAGACTATTGCACAAAGAAGAAACAAAAATTGTGAAGAAACACATGAAAAAATGTCAACATCACAAGCAATTAGGGAAATTAAATCTAAACAACAATGATATATCATTTCACACCTATTACATTGACTGCTATTAAAAAGTCTGAAAATGGTAAATGCTGGCAATGTTCTGGAGAGATAGGAATAGTGATATGAACAGTATCTGCACACTGATGTTCATAGCAACGTTGTTCGCAATTGCCAAAAGAAGGAAACAACCCAGGTGCATATCAACTGATGAATAGATAAACAAATTGTGGTGTATACAAACAATGGAATATGCAGCTGTAAGAAGAAATAAAATTGTGAAGCATATGACAACATGGATGAAACTGGAAGATATTATGTTGAGTGAAGCAGGACAGATCAAAATGTATAAATCCTGTTATTGTGCTATTATGAACTACATATGTTGTGTAAACTCATTGAGTTAATAATTAGAATTTAGGTCATCTGAAAATAGAAGGAAGTTAGAGAATGGAAAGCTGAGGATTAATCTGTGCAGAATTGGTAAAAATATTGTTTGTAAATCTTTAGAAATGAATAGAAATGTTTAAAACATATCATGGTGGTTGTAAATAGCAGTGGTATTTTATGGGTGTGACAGTGGTTGAAAAGGAATCCCTAAGGCCATCTATACTACCAGAAGGAACGTTAACAACTGTAACAAGAGACCATATAAGATAGTAAAACCTCATGTAAAGCACAAATAATTGCATATATAAAACTGTTTTTGCAAACTATAAATACAAATCTACTAGAGAGAAGGAAAACTAATAGCAGCTATATATGGAAGGGGAAGCATAGAGAGATTGAGAGGTGATGAGTTTTGTTTGTTTCTTTATTATTATTGTCAGAATAATGAAAGTGCTCTGTGAATGATTGAAGTGATGACTGCACAAATATGTGATTACACCAAATATCATTTTTTGTACACTTTGGATGGATTTATTCTTTCTTAATATGTATCAATAAATTAGATTTATTTAAAAATGGCCAATAAACATGTGAAAAGATGCTTAATATTATTCACGGGGAATTGCAAATATACCAAAATGTGATACCACTTGATACCCCCTAGGTTGACTATTGCTTAAAAATAAAGCATAGAAAATTATAAGTGGTTATGATAAGGATGCAGATATATAGGAAATTTTACACTGTAGGTGACATTGTGGAATAGTACAGCTAATCTTATGTGGAAGTCACTTTGTCAGCACCTCAGGAAGTTGAAAATAGAATTGTCATATTACTCAGAAATCACACATTTAGATCTATACTCCAAAGAATTGAAAGTAGGGACCTAAACAGATGTTTGTAGCAGTATTATTTTGCAGAGGTAAAACATGGAAGCGACCCAAGTGTCTCCTGAAAGATGAATTGATAAAGAAAATGTGGAAAATACATGCACTTGAATATTATTCAGCCATTTAAAGAAATGAAATTCTGATGCATGCTAAAACAACACAGATAAATCTCAGACATTACTTTGAGTGAAATACATCATACACAAATAAGTATTGTATGCACACACATGAATTTCCTAGAGAAAGCAAATTTCTAGAGATAGGTGAATAGACCACAGGTTACCAGGGGTTAGTCCAGGGGAGAAAGGGAGTTATTGCTTAATGGGTGTAGTTTTTGTATATGTTGATGAAACAGAAGAGGTTTTGAAAATGGGTAATATCACAAATTATGAGTATAATTAATACAACTGAACTGCACATTCAAAAGTGGTTAAAATTGGAAATATTGAATTGCATATTGTTTTTACAAGAAAATGTTTTAAAAAGATAAATTGCATTATTTACTCTCCAGTTCACTGGATTCACCAAGGACAAATAACTAAAGGATGATTATGGACAACATCCATCCCCAAAACAGAGAGTACGGTGAATTGTGAGTAAGTCAGTTACATCCATCTGCCAATGGGAGCTAAGCACCCTCTCAGTCAGAAACAAAGAGAGCATCACCATCCCCAAATCCTCAAAATTGTGGAATGAGCAAACATAAGGGGAATGCAATTGTGTACCAAATTAGATTACTATTATTCTAGTAATGGAAGGACTTAAAATATTGATATAAAGGCATTGGCCACCAGAGGTCCTGAGGGTAGAGAGAGGGAAAATTTGGTGTAACAAGGCATTGAAAAATGGATAAAGTTGACACAGCCATAAAGTCTAAGAGATTTTGAAGGACATGATAGGATGACATGATGTGCAAATTGAGACCATCATGTTCATGATAGACATATATAAAAGTTGAAAAGGAAGATAGATCCAAAAATGATTAAAGAGTGTTTTAGAAAAGTGGGAGATGTCTATATGTTCCTAGATCCATTGTGATGACTGTGGTCTACAAATATAAGATGAAGAGTCAACATCACAAAGAATCAACTGCCATATCTTTCCAATGTGTAGAAATTGCAGGGGCAAATTGAGAAGTCCTCTGTAAGTAAGAGCATATGGGAACTTCCCTTAAAGATATTCATTGGTAACCAGACTTTTTACAGGAAAAAAATAGGTAATTTTAAGTCAGTATAAAATGCTCCATGAAAAACTGAATGAATTTCAAGGTAGGGTGACATGGCAATTATAGTTGGGCAGCACATCATCTGAATCCTGAGAAAACAAACCTAAACTGAACGCATAAAAAATACTAATGGAAATGATAGAAAAGTACCAGGAAATATGACTAGGAAAGCAAGGGAAGACTGATACAGATATTAGAAAATTAGGGGAAAACTCTGGTGGGAATATCTAATTTGGAAGGGGAAATTGGACAAGATTGTTTGAATAGTACATGCTGTCCAAGAACCACAGCTCACTGATTTAATATCTCAAATATCTCTCAGGAGGAGAAATCTCACAAGAAAAAAATTATATCATTTATGTGGAGACAGTCACCACCACAGTTGCTAAAGGCAGGGAGAAAGAAAAAGAGGTGAAATATGGGTACATTTTTAGGATTTGGAGTTGTCCTGAATGACATTGCAGGGACAGATGCAGGACATTATATATTCTGCCATAACCTACCAAGTGGACTGGGAGAGAGTGCAAACTACAATGTAGACTATGATCCATGCTTAGCAGCAGTGCTCCAAAATGTGTTCATCAATTCCAGTGAGTGTACCACAATAATGAAAGAAGCTGTTGTTGAGGGTAATGTGGTGGGAATAGGGAGTGGGGTATATGGGAAACTCCTATACCTTTTTAATGTAACATTTTGTGTGATCTATCTTTTAGAAATAAATAAGATATATATTTTTAGAAAGAATCTATAGCTTGAAGAAAAATATGTCTTGGCCAGAAAAGAATGATAATCACTAAACACTCAGTTCTAGACTGTTATGTGGCAGAGAAGAATGAGGATCAAAGTCAGGAACTCTAGTGAGTCTTTTTGAAAGAAGTGTGACAGGGGAAAATTCAGGAAAATTCAGAAATGTGTAATAGACCTTGATGTTTTCAAAGCTGGAAACATGGAACTTAAAGAGAAAGGGATACTTAAGAGATGATGAACGTGCAAAAAGGAAAAAGAAATCATAAAACAAAATCTGGAAATAGGTTCAGCTATCTCTGTAAATTTCCCAAATCAGGAAAATGAATGAAATAATGTAGGCAATTATTTTCCCTCATACATGCAAATATATGTCATTACCAATTTTTGCTAATCAAATATGTCTCATGAAATTAGGACTGCAATTCATGGACATTAGAAGCAGACCATCTTCATGAGCTAAAGTCCAATATATTTTCTTAATCTACTTTCCCTCAGATACAGATTTTGGTAACTGTATTGCCATTACTGTGTTCAAAGAACATCAATTTCCTTTTACTTAAATTTATATTTTATGTAGAAAGATAATGCTGTGATAATCTCTGTAATTGGAAATTTTTGTGACTAATAGGATTTTTGGCAGTAAACTATTTGTGAATCTCTGAATTAATGACTCCTTTTCACTTGAGATGTATTTCAGGCAGTGGAAACTGAGGGAAACCACCCACTTTTAACATGAAGAGATTTTTGATCCATGCAGGTTCAGAAATTAGAAGATTTATTTGGCCTTTATTTGAAAGGGAACTTTACCTTGGTGCTTTATTTTTTCCCTGTGAAACTAGTAATGGAAATTGATAATGGATTATTTCTTTCCTATGTGTTTAATTGGAATTTTTGCAAGGACAGAAATATCTCTGTATTAATAATTCTGCATACTTCGTCTGGATTATGTGGGTAAAATATTCTAGATTTGAACATATCCTGAATGAATTTTCAGCCTTTATTGCACTGAAGATTTGAAGCAAATATAGGTGAAGCATTCTGCCTAATTTTTCACTTTTCTCTGTATAAAATTGAAAAAGTTAATCATCCCAGAAAGACACCCAGAATAGCAGTAGAAATAGGGAGTGCAGCAAAGTGATGGAAGAAAAGACTTTTGAACATGTGTCTTCTGTTTTAGTGGGGAGGAAATTCCTTATGCTAATGACATTGACAATTTATTCCTACCTTATTCATTATTGACAAAAAAATACAACAAACATTGATTTGTTTTTATGCAGCTGAAGTTTAAGAGAAGTGTTGGGAACTAGGGAGGTATTATGTGTTGATAATACCTGGGCTACAAAAAGATAAGTTCATATCCTTACTTCAGCTTCTATGAATATGATCTTTTTTAGAAGACTTTTTTCCAAATAAAGATAATTAAATAAAACATAATCAAATTAAGATAAGGTCACAGAGGACTTGGGAGAACCTAATTTGATATGACTGATATTCTTATTAAAAGAGGAGAACACACATGAACAAGCTCAGAAGGGAGATGAATATGTGATGACGGAGGCAAAAGTCAGAGTTTGCTGCCACAAGTCAAGGAAAGCACAGACTGCAAGTGGTCACCAGAATCTAGGTAAAAGCAAGGAAGGATCCTCTCATAGAAACTTTAAGAAAGCATTGCCCTGACAACACCTTGATTTCAGATTTTGAGCAAATTTTCCATGATCTAAAATCAACTAGTTTGTAATTCTTTGTTATGACATTCCCAGGAAATGAATGCCAGGATCAAATTTTCTGTCTTTACAGTAATCCTGAAGTTGTTCTCAAGATCCAGGCATAGGATCATCATGTTTTTACACATCTAGGCTAGTGGATGGAGTGGTTCACTGAGGTGACAACTGGTCACCTCCATGACTTTCACCCTACACTTCATCAGCAATAAGGTTGGCATTTTTTTCTCCATGGATCTGATTTCAGAAGTGAGCTTTAAGTTTTTTCAACCCAGATGAGGGAAAGGTGTGTTATTGAATTCTTCCTAAGGTCCCAATAATATTTTTATTATCTAATTTTCCTATTTTTCAGCCTCATCATATTGTCTCTTTACACCCTCCCTAACGTTCAACTTACTAAGAAATCCATTATGAGAAGTCTATTCCTGTTCTCTATGTATTTATTAATTATTATACATTGTATTAATATTTTTCATGAGTATAAGCTGGAAGTCTTTTTCCTAGTAGTACATGTGTCCTTCCACATTGTTTATATTGTAATAGTTTTTTCTTTCATCCCTTTTTTTTAGGTACCAGGCCTGGGGATTGATCCCCAGACTTCATATGTAGGAAGGCGGTACTCAAGCACTGCACCATATTGGTTCCTATGAGTTATTTTGTTTTTATTTATTTTGGTTGGTAGTAATTTATTTTATTTTACTTATTTTTTGATAATGGTCTTTTTAAAAGATACATAAATCACAAAAAAATGCTACATTAAAAAATATGAACTTCCCACATACCCCCCTTCCCACACCCCACTCCCCCCAGATTAACAACTTCTTTCATCATTATGGCCCATTAATTGCATTTGGTGAATACATTTTGGAGCACTGCTACACCAAATGGATTATAGTTGACATTGTAGTGTACACTCTGCCTCAGTATATTTAGTGGGTTATGGTAGGATATATAATGTCCAGCATCTCTCCCTGAAATATCATTTAGGGCAACTCCAAGTCCCAAAATGCCCCCATATCTCATCTTTCCTTCCCTCTCCCTGGCATCAGCAACTACCATGACCACTTTCTCCAGATCAATTCTACAGTTTCTTCTAATACTAGTCACAAGAATTCTATAGTAGAAGAACAATAAGTTCACTCTAATCTATATTTTATTCCTCCATCCTGTGGACCCTGGGTTGGTGATGTCCACTCCACCTCTATATCTAGAGGGGACTTAGATTCCACATGGTTGATGGATGCATTTCTCCTGCTTGAAGTGGTAGACACTCTTGGTTCCCTGGTGTGGTGGTTGACCATCTTCACCTTCCTGTTAGATGACCTATGCAAGTCTAACAAACTGGATAATAGGAGCAGCAACTCTGCCAAGGCTCAGTGCATACCTGGTACATGGCCAGTCCAGAGATTGAAGTCTCCAGGGTAGACACCAACCATAGTACGAACCACAGGTTTAGAAAAGTGACAGAAAAAGCATGTGTAAAACGTTCATATCTAAGTCCAACTCCATCACACTCAGGAGCACAAATTCCCAGGTAGGGCCCACTGACAAGGAACTGAACTCCAGAGCCAACTGCCATGATCATAGAATCTGTGTGCCTCCATAGCCCTCAGGAGCACCAGTACCTAGGCTTGTATCTACTTTGTCTGCCTCAGGGACCCTACTGAGGCATGCATAAGCATGACCCTCTGATGTCCTCCTGACTCTTATAAAGACTCATAGCCATATAAGCTCATATGTCTTTACCATTTCCCCCTTTACTTCAAGGTCTCTTACTGAGTTTTATTACCAATTAGTGATTGGTAGTAATCCTTTGACACCAGGGAGGCTCATCCCCAGGAGTCATGTCGCATGCTGGGGGGAAGGTAATGCATTTAAATGCTGAGTTTGGCTTAGAGAGTGGCCACATTTGAGCAACATGAAAGCTCTCAGGAGGTAACTCTTAGGCTCCCTGCAGCTCTAGGCCTAGTTCAAATTTCAGGCATACAGGCTCATAAGCATAGTCATCAATATCAAGGGCTCATCATTGAAACACCCTCCGTTGGTCTTTGCTGTTGCACTTGGGGGATTGTTGCTGTTACATTGGGGAATGTGACAGAACTACCCTGGCTAGGAACTCAGTACTCCCTCAGTTGCCATTTAACTGTCACTACTATGATAATACCCAATATATATCTGATCATTTTTATGTAACCTATATATATGTCCTGGAGAACTCTCTCCCAACCATGTGCCCCCATCAATAATACCCCACAGCAGCATTCCTCCCCTGCTATAGTTGAAACTCTCTGTGGTCCAAAACTTCTTCAGAAATAAAGCCTAATATATAGTCAAATTCAATTAATAGGAAAATGAAATAGTATTGATAAATTTAAAGATTAGAAATAGAATACTTACTAATTTAGGAAAACTAAAATGAAGTAAAAATAAATTGGGGTATTAAAAATGAAAAATATCATAAAACTTTGTTTTTAACATTTTGTCTTTCGTCACTGTAATAGATGTTGCCCTGTATGTACAGTGGCAAGGCAATTTCTTTCACTTCTACCTCAGTGTCCACATACTTTTTTTTCTAATCTTTAATTTTCTTCAAAAAAGTTTTAGATCACAGTAATTCACATATACAATATAGGGGATTCCCATATATCCAACATCAAACCTTTTCCCCCTTCCCCAGCAATGACCTTTTTACATGTTCATGTTATATTTGCTGCAGCCGGTGTACAGATATTGAGACCTAACTATCAAACATGTTTATATTTTGATTTACATAATGGTTTACATTTTAGACAGCACAATTTTCTCAATTATTAGTGTCCTTATGTTTTACATTATAGTTCACATTTTAGCCTATAGACTTTTATACATTTTTGGTGTAATTTACCATACACTATATTCATCATTGCCTGATCTTATGGAACATTTCCATTGTCCCCCAGTTACCCTGCTTCCATCTATTCTATTCCTCTCTCCCCCTTCCCTGAGGGCCCACAGTGACAATCAATCTTCACTACTTGATGAACCAGATTCACAGATACTTGCAACAATGCTGAGGACTTGACATACTAGACTGCCCTAAATCATTGGGAGCCACCAATTCTCTTGAGAGACACAATTCCCTCTGTTTGAGAGCATCAGACCTCCCCAGGATGTGAGTACAACTCATTGTGTGGGTCTACACCCAATGATAAAACACACTGAATAAATGAGCACTCATACTCCCTAGAAGCCTGTCCCTTTGCCAAATGCCCCCCTTAAGCACCTTAAACTGGTAATCTTTCCTTAATTTATTTTCTAAAGAGTTTTCTCAATATTATAGTTTCAACCACATATCTAACAATCTCCCATGTTCTACTATTTCCCCCAACTCTCCCCCCAGTTCCATGGGCCATGTTGTTGTAGAAGACGAGAGAGGTTCAATTATTTGTGTATAGAAAGGCCAGGACTCAAGAATGATTTTGAGAAGGAAAAAAATGATTTATTGATGGCCTATTGGACTTGGACGCTTTCTGTTTCAAACCTGAGCCCTGAACAAGATCTTTGAGTTCCTTTCATACAGAGAGGAAGGGCCAAATCATTCTTTTGTTTCCATGCTCAATAGGCTTGAATTAGTATATATCTTCCACATCCTAGGTAAGCTTTTAGCATGGACTTCATACATTCTAGATAAGCTTTTAGCACATTTGGTTTGCATTTTCCCTGAACATTTAAAGTTTATAGAGTTTGCATTGATAAATTGTTTCTCCAGGACTAGAGTCTTTGCCATGGTCACCAAGGGCAGGGCTGCAACCTCTTACTGTCCCACACCCACAAGTCAGGACACAGACAGCTTAGGTCATCTACAAAGAGACAAACAGCCTCCAACCCACAGCCCACATCTATGTGACCCATCCTCCCACCCTAGTGCCCCTCAATCCCACAAAGCCTTGCCCAAAGTGATCTCTATGGCCACATCTTATCAATTCCCTGTACAAATACTTACCTCCAGCTTATCTTAGATTTGCTTGCTTGTTGTTATTGTTTTTAAAGAGTCACTGGGGACTGAACCCAGGACCACCTATGCAGGAAGTAAAAGGAGGTGCTCAGCTGCTTGAGCCACATCTGCTCCCCTTGTTTATATTGTAAATTGATATATTTTTTGTTTGCAGGAAGTAAAATTTATAATCTGTCCTCTACTATTGCTTAATATTTTCCTAAAAAGTGTTTCATAAGAAAATGAGAAAAATCATATTCTATATTTTCTTCCCATTGTACATTTACTTATTGCATTACATTTATTTCAATTATTCTGAATTTTAGAGGACATCTATGGGAGGTAGTATCTTTCACTATTCCTAAATATACAATTTAGCCATCGCCAGTTCATTAATGGTACTTTCTTTTTCCAATAAAATATGGTTCTATTTTTTCGTATATCTAATTTTGCATGGGAAAGTCATTGGTTTTAGTATTACAGAATTATTGCTCATTTTTTCTTATTTTAGATGAAATTCATCTCCATAAGAACAAATGATAACATTCATATTTGACACCAATTTCAAATGTATTTAATGTGTAAATTGGGAAAATTTATTTTCCATAATTGTCAAAATGCTTTTTAAATATTTTATCAGATTGTGTATCTTCATTTACAAAGTCTCTAATATTTTTATGTGATAAACATTTAGTTTTTTATTCCAAAGTACCATAACCCATTTTGTAATACTGCTGTTTTAATGATACTTTCAGGAAAAATGTTTGGAGAAATTAATAACCCATTTAATTAAGAAAAAGTGTCAATTGGTAAGACTGTTACTCATTTCTCAATTACCAGAAAATTGTACTGAACAGCCTAAAACAGAGCATTGAAAAAGACACATGGGTAGAAATTCTAAATAGGGCAAATATCACTATTAAAACATGAAACTCCTGCTTGCTTATAGAAATCATTATGTACACTCTCCAATTGATTAATACAAGCCAGGTGAAAATAAATATGAAGCCACCAAAGATCATTAAAATTACAAGATTTGCTGCCAAATGTGTGTCCCAAATAGTTTCCAGCTATTTCTACTTCCCACTGATGAAGTCCTCATGGTGGAGCCCTCACATGCAGCAGCATCCAACTCAGACAGCAGGTAAACCTCCAAAAATCTGGAGTAATTACTCATGCAGGGAGTTGAAGTACAGGAAGGTCTCCAAAGAACACAAAACACTTTAAAGGTGAGGATAAATTAAGAAATGTGTATAAAGGAAGACATTTTTAAAAATACAGAAAAAAGCTTTAATAAATAATATTTTCAATGAAATTAAATATGCAACTGATGGTGTGATAGCTAGAAAAAGTCAGAGAATATTACTTAACTGGTAATGCATGACCTAAAATGATATATGCTTTGTTTTTAAAATCAGTATATTTATATTTTTAAAAGTAAAATTTAGAAAATAAAATTTAAATATACCTTTAGCAATAGATCCTGCCAAAAAAAGAAGGAAAATGTTGAAAAGTAACTAGAGCTTTGCTCTGTAGAAATCCAATGCAAATTTTTGTTTTATATTAAATATAACTATTGAATACAATGCCATTTTTAATATAATTATTTTTCATTTTTATATACATAACAAATTTATGGTATTCTTTTGTTTTTAACCTTATTTTTATGATGGAAAGTTTCAAACAATATTATGCTTACAGTTTTCTTATTATTCATTTATTATTCTTTACATCTTTTTTCTTGATTTTTCAAGGTTTACATGTTGTAGAATTTATCAGAACTTTATTCCTTTTTAATGAATGAGTAATGTATCTTAAAATATTATGCTGATTGAAATAAGCCAAGCACAAAAGGAGAAATATTGTTTGATTAACAAATTCATAAAATAAAATATAATAATGGTTTCTGGAGCCAGCGGGGATGATTGGCAAGCAACATATTACTTAATGGGTACAAAGTTTCTATGAAGAAGTTTTGGTAATGGATGGGTGGTAATGAAACACCACATTACAAATGTAGATAATGAAAGTGACTTTTAAAATTAAAAAATATTGGATTTTTAGCTGGTTTGATTTGAAAAATATTGCTTTATTTGTTTAGGACACATTAATCAAATTGTTCTTCAATATTTATCAATTGTCTCCTTCCTTAGTGATTTTCAAATCTATATAAATTAATTTGTGAATTGTAATACTACTCCTACATGCCTACATGATTCTTCTGATTATAATTATTCATTTGACTCATTCACCTCAAAATCCTTATTCTGATTAGAATTAAAGTTAAGATCCATTGAAATATCAATATAATTTTAGTAAGATTTAAAAAGCTACTTATAGTTTTAAAGAACTGTAATATTTTAAAAATATATTAGTTTTGCCATGATATAGCATAATACTATCTTCAAATATCCCTTTCTGAAATTTTGAGTTTTTCTTTATACTAATCCAACTAAAATTTTTTTTTTTAATTATTGAATCTTCAATGTGAACATCTGGGAGATGTCTGAATTGTGTCACAGCAACAAAGAATACAATGCAAGAATTATTTTCTAGGTCCTGTTTCAGTCATCAAAAAATCCTATTTGATTGTTATGACTTTGTATATTCTACATCACTAGGATACAGAGAGAATCTTCACTTAGAAAACCAGAAGAGCTACAGAAATAGTTTTAGTCTCCACCTTTGATTACTGATAAACTTTGAATAATTCACATAAGCTTGGTTGTTAGTTTTTGATTTGAGGTCATCAAGGTTTATCCTATGCTTTATATTGAGATTTAGAGATTTTTACATTAAGACCTTTGGTCCATATTTAGTTAAATTTTGTATATGGTATGAGATAGAAATCCAGCTTCATTGCTTTGAGTATGGATGCCCAGTTTCTCTTCACTATTTTTGAATAAATTATTCTTTTATCTGTTATTTATTTTATTTTTAGCTAACACGTCTCCTTTCTCCCTCCTCTCCAAGTAATCTCTAATCTAATTTCCAGCTCTGCAATTTTGCAATTGCTAGTTATTCTTATGCAATATCATACAATTTCTATCCTTATGTTTCTTGCTTAATGTTTCAAGGTTCTTCCTTGTTGTAGCATGTCTCATAATTCATTATCTCTTACACCTGAATAATATTCTATTGTGTGCACGTGCCATATTTTGTTAATCCATTTATCTGTTGATGGACATTTGCATTGTTTCCAGCTTTTCAATATTGTGAATAAGACTGCTAAACATTGATGGACAATTATCTCTTCACAATTTATTTTCAATCTCTTTGTGTATATATGTACGTGTGAGGTTGTTAGGTCAAGTGATAGTTCTATATTTAACTTTTTGCAGAATCATAGTATTGTTTTTCACAGTGACCTCATCATTTTCATTACCATCAGCAAAGAAAAAGAGTTCCAATTTCTTTGCAAACTCTTATTATTTTTATTTTTCTTTAATAATAGCTATCCTTTTGGGTGTGAAATGACATTCCATTGTGGTTTTGAATGGCATTTTCTTAATTGATAATGATGTTGGCATTCTTCACGTGTTTGTTATCATTGCATGCTTTCTTCAGAAAAATATTTAACCTATCATACTAATTCTTGTAATAAATTTCTTTTCTAATCAACAGCAATCTATTTTCTTTTATCAACTGACATTTTCTTTTTGCATCCAATAAGAAATTGAACATTGTTAGAACGAAATAATACTATGACTTTAACTCTTAGCACACGGGTAAAGTTTGGAATGTCCATCGCACATTTTGGCATAATACTATAAGGTATCTTAAAAGATGCATTTGTGATTATGAGATAACCAAAGGCACAAAGAGAGTAACAGCTGCATTTTTAACATTTATTTGCTTGTTTATTTATACAAAAGAATATTAATACTTCGGGTAAACATTCCTATTACCATTGGGAGAAATTGGAAGGAAAACTTGGTCACATGTCTGAAACGATTCTGAAATCCTGCAGGGCACACTCCATTAGATTTCAAGACCTGAGAAGTCTTCTGGCCTGATGAGGTGGTAACCCCATGCCTTCTAAATGCTTGCCTAGCAGCAATGCTGTCCCAGAACATTGGGGTGAAAAATGTGTGTTTTCTGTGCACTGGGATGGCAACCAGGCTCTCTTAGAACGCTGGACACAGGCTCCTTTTTCTCAGTGCATTAGGATTCTGGTCAGACTCTCCCTAGTCCTTAGGTACAGGCTTCGTCCTTGCAGAATACTGGGGTGGTGGCCAGGCTCTCCATACAGCCTAGGATATAGGCTCTTCCCTCTCAGAAAAGTAGGGTGCCAGCCCTCTTCCTGAACAATGAGGCAGAAGGCCCACCTTCTCCAAGTTCTGGAGCAGATGACCCCTTTATGCACACTTGGTAGGGTCTGCACTCTTGAACCAAGACGATGTACTCCATTCAGACCTCAGCTTCATGGTCCTGCCACTGAAATGATTTTTCCTTCAATATTTCCCTTTCCTTTTCCATTTAGTCCAGGCTAACAGTGGTTATGTTAATACAGATCTCACACACAAAAAAAATTTTGTTGACTTTGCAGTAGACAAAATAACTTTCCACAAACCCTCCCTGGATAATTGCATTTCCAATCCTATTTGCATGAAAATTGTTGACTGGTTCCATATTCAGTTAAACCCTCACATGAAACACTATTCTCTGGGAACTCACTTTCCAGAAACTCCAAATTTCCTAAATTGACAATTTCTGGTTTTTCTCTGCCCAGGAATTAATCTCTCAACTATCCTTTTCCAGAATTTTACTATAACCTGCAAGTAGAAACTGGACTCCACTTTTGACATTTAGCTTGTAAATCTCCTCAGTTAAATATCCATGTTCATCAGTCTCAAATTCTATCTTCCATGAAACATCAGGAATCAATGCCACCAAGTTCTCTGCCACTTAAGAAAAATGAGTGCCTTTCCTCAAGTTCCAACAACACATTCATAATTTTCATTTAAGGCTTTATGGGAAGTATCTTTATCATCTATATTTCTATCACAGCACTCTAAGAATATTCTGCCATGCACCTCACATTTCTTCTAGCTTCCACCCATTACCCAATTCAAAGCCATTTACACTTTTTTTGGTATTTTCAATAGTATTACCCTATTATTATTACCCTATTGCCAATACCTGTTTAAAATTCTAGGCTGATGAAGAAAATACCATGAAGTAGCTCAGTTTAAACAATGAGAATTTATTAGCTTACAATTTAGAGGCTAACAGAAAGTCCAAATCAAGTCAGGATCAAACTGTCATTTTCTTTCCAAAGACTGTGACTCCTGGAGCTTCCTGCCAGTGATCCTTCATCTTTACTTTGTCATATGACAGTGTCTCTGGGTTCTACTAATGTTCTGCTACTGGCTCCATCTGTGATTTTCTCTCTGTCTTAATTTCATTTTCTTATAAATGACTCCAGTAATATGATTAAGTCCCATCTTGATTGATACTAGTCACATCCTAACTGAAGTAGCCTCATCAAACAGTCCTACTTGCAAGGGGGTCACATACAGAGAAATGGATTAAATTTAAGAGCATGTCTTCCTGGGGCACATACAGCTTCAAACCACCACAGGATTCAAGAATATTACTTTCCAATATTCATCAGTATTTTCCTGAATTTTTCAGTCTAGATAAATTTTATGTTGTTTTTTTTTTTTTGATGTTTGATAAATCAAAGAATATACGTTAATGTTTTTGTTTGGCTTGCTTTCATACCTTTAGTATTTAAGTGACCCATCTATATGGCTGACATACAGTTGATGCATGAATGTTTTTTTATTCTCTTTACTCTATGTGTTTCCATTTTATGAAAATATCACAATTTTTAATTATTTCCCATTTCACATCCATTATGCATGTTGTCATTAGATTCCTATATATGAATATGATAATTTGGATTTCAGTTCGTATTTCCTTGATGACTAGTGATGTTGAACTTTAGTTTTCAGATAATGGGAGGGGAAAACTTCAGTAGAATCCATCATCTCAATCTCATGAAGAATCCTACAGTATCATGCAACATGATATTGGGGAGCTCAGAACCTCCTTGGGACACCATTTAAAATATATAATATTGTGTTTCTAACTTCATCTGCAGGCCAAAAAATAACATTGCTCTCATAGATATAGAGTTTCTAACTTAATCCAGTCATTTATTAGACATTACTTTAAACCGATATGATTTTTATTACTTCCTCTTTAATATTGGAGTTTTGGTACATAATCCGGATAAAGCTTGATAACATTGATATTCTTTATTATTGCCATGATGCTCTTAAACAGGATTTATACTCCTCTTTTGACAAAAGAAAATGTGAAAAAATAATAGAAGTTCTTAACAAAATTATCTGCCAGTAAATAAATGAAAAAAGTCACCAGTTGATAGAGTACTGTTACACATTTGAAAGTTTTTCCTAACAAAGTACATAGACACATTATTCCCCAAAATATCTGCAAGTGGCACAGATATGTATGTGAAAAATCTTAAAATTCACTCATGATGAAAAGTTCTAAGCTTAAAACAAGAAACACCAATTTTTAACTCCAAATAAT
Organism: Dasypus novemcinctus; assembly: GCF_030445035.2. Taxonomy (NCBI): domain Eukaryota; kingdom Metazoa; phylum Chordata; class Mammalia; order Cingulata; family Dasypodidae; genus Dasypus; species Dasypus novemcinctus. The sequence goes on along the minus strand of NC_080694.1, from coordinate 9,750,924 downwards.
TTCAAATTTGAACATTGTTTTTCCCCATGCACCTGTAGAAGTGATGATAAAGGCTGAGTCTACCTCAGCTAGTGAATTTTAAATTAGTTGGATGTTACAGGAGGTCAATTTTCACTTATTATTAAGAGAGTAAACATGTTCATATGAATTAAACTAGAAATTTTCAAAGAAATTAAATATCTAAAAATATTAGTATATAATTATTTGAGAAAAATTTATCACTTAATATTTATAGTTTCTAAATAGAGCAATCTATTTCAAATTTAAAATAGGGGATATCTATTCATGTTTATTGTGCATTGTCAAAATTACATTACAACATGAAAAATCATGTTTTCTGAGACATTTTACAGATTCAATGTCTTAGTTCATCTTTCCCTAAAGTGTAACCCAAAAAGGGCCTTTACACAGTTAATTTACTTGACAAAGTTATTCCTCAGAACATGAGTGGGAACTGAGATAAGTGAAACAATAATTCAGGAGGAAATGTCTAGGGATTACTGTTTACTACTGTGGGGAGCTGAACCAAGTCAAAATACCAAAATAAATAAAAAGGAAATTGTTTCCCATGAAAATACATCAAAATTTAGAAGAAATTTGAAGCAAATTTAAATTGGGAAAAAATAAAGGTTAGAAGAATAAAATGAAACTAGAAATTTTAAACTTAAAACAATCACATTTAAATTTAGAACAAATGGGAAGAGGAATTAATTTATTAATAATTTGTTTAAATTTAGAAATAAATTTGTGTAAACTTAAAATATGAAAATACAAAATTTGAGGATGAAAGGAAAGATAGATTTTCATAATGTTGCTCTTTCTGGAAATGTGACGATATTATATTCCTTTTTAAAAATCAGCTTGCAATCTGTAATAACCATTGTGCTGTTTACCATCAAAAGTCACTACTATTAAAACTGATGTTATGTAATAGGTGATTGGTAACACCTGCTAAAAATATTATGTTCTTAACTTATCTCAAAGCCTGTTCTGAATGTAATATTTCATAACCCACAGTAAAGGAACTAACATTATTATAAATCTCTGACATCTCTGAGCTTATGAAAATACTCTTAACAATAAAAATAAATGAGGGACAAAAAACCTCAAACTTGGAATACCCATTTTCATTTGAATTACTACAAGAATAAAATGGAGAGGGGGGGAGGACACACTTAAGAATTGAAATAAAATGTCAGTTTTGAAACTATCATAAGTTGTCCCAAGTAAGAGAAGATAGGTACTGGAGAAGATGAATTGGAATTGAATAATACTCCCCAAAACTGGGTCCGGTTGAACTAATTTTTTGAAGATTACCACTGGAGTGGAAATGCCAAAAGAGTCCTGAAATTTCAGATACATTTAATACTGTAAAATGTGGAATCCTATGTAACAGCAATAATAGAATCAGATACATAATAATTTAAAAATAAATGAGCATATACAAATAACTTGGTAAGGTATAGCAGGTAACAGAGTCATCAACATTTTAGACATTTACATCTTTGGGGCCATTATTCCACTAAACACTTTGACAAAGGCCACCTTCATGTCCCTGTTTCTCAGGCTGTAAATGACAGGATTCAGGGTGGGAGGTAATAGAGAATATAACACAGACATAAGGATATTTAGATATGATGGGGATTTTGAGGTGGACCCTAAGTATGCAAAAAATCCAGAGGAGAGGAACAAGGTCACTACAGTGAGGTGGGGCATGCAGGTGGAGAAAGTTCTAAACCTGCCTTGAGCAGATGGAATCCGTAGAACTGTGGAGAAAATGTGAACATATGAAACTACCATTAAAATGAAACATATGAAAGCAAAACAACAGCTAGCAATAATAAACATATATTCTAAAATATAATCTTCATAACAGGAAAGTGTAAGCAATGATGGAATATCACAGAAGAACTGATGCATTATTTTGGGCCCACAGAACCTGATGGAGAATGTACCTGCAACATGAATGGATCCATAGACACATCCACTGAGCCAGGATGCTGTCACCATCTGCACACAGGCACCTCTATGCATAACGGCCTCATAGTGCAGAGGATGGCAGATGGCAGCATAGCGGTCATAGGACATACCTATAAGCAGGGCAAACTCTGTGCCAGCAAAAAATATAACAAGAAAAACCTGCAAGGCACATCCATGGAAGGAGATGGAATGACTGTTGGTCAGAGAGTTCATGATGGATTTGGGAGCAGTGACAGAGATGTAGCAGATATCAATCAAAGACAAATTCTTCAGGAAGAAGTACATGGGGATGTGGAGTTTCTGGTCAATGGTAGTGAGGGTGATAATGAGGAGGTTCCCCATCACTGCTGCTAGATAAATGAGGAAGAAGAGTGTGGCGTAGAGTCTCTGTAGCATCCAGTCATCAGGGAATCCCATGAGTAAGAATTCTGTTACAATGGTCATGTTGGTAAGTTTCTCAGGCATGCTGATTCTTGACTGTGGAAACAAACAAAAAAAAAGTGATAATTACTTCATTCAATTACATTCTTAGAATATTCATCTTTTTCTTGGTTCTACCAATGATTCTTTGCTATTCTGAGGAATGTATTCAAGGACATCACAGTAGACCTCCTCACCCTGAACAAATCACATGCTGTTTACTAGAAATGATTCATAACAGTCAAGTAATTTTTAAGGTAGTCATTAAGAATAGGTTATAATAATTTACCATATAGTCTTTTGCAATTTATGAAAGATATGAAAAGAGATTACCTCACAAGTACATAAAGAAGAGTTTCCTAGGTCTTTGATGGAATGGAGGAACACGGTAGAAATATTTATTAGAATAAGAGGTGTTAGTTATTGTTCATGATGCTCTAAATTGGCTGAAGTTTCCTGTATACTGTTTTATTGATATATTTATGGAAGAAACATTAAAACTTCCATTTATCATTCCTTTTCCATTTTTACTCTTAAATGATTGGAAATTGGAGTTGGCTAGAGAGGGGGGATTACTTAAAGATTCTTTCTATAAGTTTTTTCTGAGACAGTGATATTGTCTTTGAAAATTAAATACATGTTCTTTATATTCAAGCTTATAGCTAGGTCCCTGACATATTTAGAGAATTCAAGTTAATCGGATTATGTATTAGCTGACTTTGAAGATTCAGCTTGGTAACTGCCATCACAAATTCTACTTTCTCTGATTTATTTGTTCAGAAGCAAATTGACTTGAAAATAATTTTCTTCATTAAGGGTCCATGGTTACATTGGATATAAAAAACAAACAAAACAAAATAATCAAGGTTTTAGGTTTGGGGGGGAAAAATGAAATTAAGTAGATGAAACAATTTACCTACTTACATATCCAGATACCTAGTTTGAACAGGTTACTAGCAAAGGAAAGCTTATAGTGAATGTCTATAGGTTTCAGGCTATTTGCTTACCTAAGAAAAACACAATCTCTCTAATCTCAGAGGTGCTTTCATAAAACTGTGGTCACACTTAAAGACAGCAGTGGGACTGATAAAGGGAACTTTCCCAAACAGGAATAAAGCCTTGGAGAAATGCGACATTTGTCCAACTGGATGAATATCTCCGCTATTGCTCTGGCTGCCTCTTGCAGTCTGTAGCAACTTTCCCAAATTAGTGTCTTCTCTTCACTACCTAACAGAGGTTAACAGCATATTTATGGGTCTTGAAATTTGTGTGAGGTTACAATTTGTCTAATTAAATGAGAGTTAATTAAGTGTATTGGCCAAGAGTGATGAAAGGGAATTCATTTCCTTGAAAATTGTATCATAGACACTGAAGGATTAAAATGCTACTAACCAGGTCCAAATTTAGATTATTTGTCTGCTCAATTGGTTGCCTACTATAAGACCTATCTAATCAACAGCATATAATTTGTTTTTGAGTCTCTTCTCCCAAGAAACTATTGTGAAAATTTATATATATGGAAATAGAACAAATCAAATTCATGAACATATATCTAAAAAAACTGACAAGCTATGAGATGATTTAATAATTTTAAATTTTTTAATCAAAAGAAGAATATAGTTTCTTCTATCATAAAAATTGTACAGTCTACCAAATATATGGAAACTTAAATTTCCTTTTTTGGCCCTCAAGCCAATTTTAAAAAATGCATTTACTTTACATAATTTTCCTATGAATTTGTCACATATAGGTATGGAAAATATTTTTTTTAAGATTTATTTTTTTATTTCTCTCCCCTTCCCCCCGACATTGTCTGCTCTCTGTGTTCATTTATTGTGTGTTCTTCTGTGTCCACTTGCATTTTTTCAGTGGCACTGGGAATCTGTGTCCCTTTTTGTTCCATCATCTTGCTGCATCTGCTCTCCAAGTGTGCAGTGCCATTCTTAGGCAGGCTGAACTTTTTTTGCACAGGGTTGCTCTCCTTGCAGGGCACATTCCTTGAACATTGGGCTCCCCTATATGGGGGACACACCTGCATGGCAGGGCACTTTTTGTGCATATTAGCACTGTGCATGGGCCAGCACACCACACAGGTCAGGAGGCCCTGGGTTTGAACCCTGGACCTCCTATATGGTAGATGGATTCTCTATCAGTTGAGCCAAATCACTTCCTGGGAAATATATTTTGATATAATTGTGATCTTATGTCATGTTTCACCTGCTTATTTTTCTCTTAACATATTTGTGGAAAATTTCCCCAAATAGTTACAAAAGTGCTTAAACAATGTTTTCTAATATTTGCATGTATTTCAGAATATGTCATGCAATATTTTTAAATATCTTATATATTTCATATTATTAGCAAATTGTGAATAAAATTATTGGACATGTATTTTTCTCATATGTACAAGATTTTCTTTGAAAAATTCTCTCATGGTAATTAATTAATAAAATACATTTTGAAGTTTTGTAAATGCCAACAATTAGCCTTCCAAAAATATCTGGCAAATTTGTACTCCTGCCAAAAGTATTCCATTTACACACATGCATTCTTGCAGAGATTAGGTTTTCATTTATAATTTTTTATTAAACCACATGGGAAAAACTTTCTCACTGTGGATGCAATTTGTAGTCACATTATTCTTAGTGATGCAGATGATTCACTTATAACATATGGAAATGAAACATATTTGACAATATTAGGACAATGAAAAAAAGATGTAATTGAGTTAAATATGACAAGAAATGAAACATATATTCACAGAAAGCAATGAAGAATATCAGAAATGATAAATGAGGTTTATATGAGAAATACTATAATTGTATACCTGCTCTCCTTTTTTGCAGATTTTCTAAAATACATACTTGCATAAACTAATAATTATAACAATATATTTTGGAATGAGTAACATAGGTTGATGCAATCTGTTAAACAATAACAATGCAATGAAATGGGGAGAATGTTTCTCTATGGGAATGAATTTTCCATATTTCATTGAAAATAAATGAGTATAATTTAAAATAATTCTTATAATTTAAAACATATTTTGTCAATTGATTCATGTTAAATTGTTTCAGCATACCAGGAGTAGAGGAAAACATCTACTTGATAAAGAATACCAAAAAAAAAACAACCTATACCTATCATCTTACTTAATGGTGTTATAGTTTCCTGAGCTACTCAAGGAAATACCATGAAAAGCATTGGATTAAACAGTGGAAATCTATTCACTCGCAGATTTGAGGCTGAGCAATGTCCAAATCAAGTCTCCATCAAGGTGATGCTGCCTTGCTGAAGGCCATGATGTTCTGGGGCTGGCTGCTGGTGGTCCTTGGTCCCTAGCTTGTGGCAAGGCACAGGACAGAATCTCCTGGCCACTCCCTTTTCTTATGGCCTCTGTTAATGTTCAGTTTCTTGCTTCTTGTGACTTTCCCTCTCTGTCTGAATTTCATTCCACTTATAATGTGCTCCAGTAATAGGATCAAGACCCATTATAACTGAGGTAGCCTGCACCTTAACAAAAAATCCTCTTCAATAGGTCCTACATACAATGAGTCCACACTCACAAGAATGGATTAAATTTAAGAATATGTTTTTCTGGAGTACATAAAGTTTCAAACTGCCATAGTGAGATACTAGATGCTTTTCCCCTAAGACTGAGATCAAGACAAGAACATCTACTCTTAACCTCCCTATTGAATACCATCCTGGAAGTCTGAGCTGATAATAAGACAAGACCAGGAAATAATAAATATACAGACCAGGAAGAAAGAAACACAAGTAAATTTCTTTGCAGAGGACACAGTTATCTGTGTAGAAAATTTCAAAGAATTTATAAAAAGAGCTCCTTGACATAGTAACAATTATAGAAAATTTATAGGATACACAGTTGATATTAAAAAATTCAATTGCTTCCGTCCTTACCAAAAGTGAAAAATTAGAATTTAAAATTTAAAACAAAATACCATTTACATTTTCATCAAAAATACAAATACTTAGGTATGAATCTAACCAAATACTTAACAGGCTCCATATGAATAAATTACAAAACTCTGATGAAAGAAATCAGCATGAGCTAAATAAATGGAAATATCCCACATACTTATGGATAAGAAGACTCATTATTTATATTAATAAGTTAATATTCATTTTGTTAATATGTCATTATTCCAAACCTCATTCTGAATTTAGCAAAATTTCCATAAAAATTCCAATATTTTATATTGACAAAAGCTACCTTTCATTCCACTATTTAAAAAATCAACAAACAGGCAAAAGAATTAACTTCTTCAGTATGATAATGATCATACACAAAAGAATACACCATCAAAATGTTTGATGAATGACAATGTCTTTCCTCTAAAGTCAACAACACAATTTTACTGCAGGCCATATTAAAGGAAATTAGGTATGTAAAAGAAATTTAGAGGCCCTACTTTGAAGAAGAAGAATTAAAACAAAATCTATTCACAGACAATAAAAATTTCTAGGTAGAAAATCCTAAAGAATCCATAAATAAAATATTAAATCTAATAAACATGTTTAGCAAGTATACAACACTTACACACCAAATCAATTATATTTCCATGCAGTAGCATGAACAATCAAAAGTGAAATAGATTTTCTTGATAATGGACTTTCATGAATGAAAGGTTTGCATTTCGATGAAATTCAATTTGTGTGTAGTTCATGTCTTTGGTGTCATATCTAGTAACTCATTGCTAAATTAAAGGTCACAAGAATGTCTGCTTTGTTTTCTTCAAAAAGTTTTGTGGTTTGCCTCCTAGAATTATATTGTTGATCTATTTTGAATTAATTTTTGTATGTAGTGTGAGGTAGGAGATCAATTTTATTCTTTGTATGTCTACATACAGTTTTCCAGTACCATTTTTTACAGAATATTCTTTTCCCATTGAATGTGCATGAAACTCTTGTTGAAAAACAACTGAAAAAAAAGAAAAACAATTGACAATATGACATGGTTAATTTCTGAATCCTAAATTCAATTCTTTTTTTTCTGTATGTCTGTCTTGTGCTCATACCATGAAATTTGTATTGCTGTAGTTTGTAGTAAGTTTTAAAATGGAATGGATTATGCAATGAAATATTATTTGGTAATAAGAAATAATAAAGTGCTAAAAGATGCTATGCCATTTTGAACAGTGAAAACATTATTATGCATAGAGAAAGAAACCAGGAATAATATTGTGTGATTCTATTTATAAGAAATCTGCTGAACAGTCAAATCTGTATATTGAGAAAATATGTAGTCATTGCTAAGGGGTGGGAGGGAAGGAACTGGGAGAGGCATGAGAAGGACTGACAACAGGTATAGAGTTTATTTTTCTGATGATGAATATATTCTAAACTTAGACTCTAGTAGTGGTTGTTCAAGTCTGTGTATATAGTAAAATCATAAAATTGTACCCTTTAAATAGGTGAATTCTACTACAGTACATGTATTATATCTCAATTAAAACATCAAGAAAATAGTAGTGAAGAAGTAGAAGCCAAAAAGGAATACAGAGAACATACACAGAAAAGAACAAGCGCTGCCGACGGCCCCAGCTTCGTGGGAAGACAGTAACCACTCTGGAGGTGGTGGCCACCGGGCACTGGCACTGAAGCCAGTTTAAAATATCTACTGATAAAGCAACTTAATTTTTCCAGTTTGCTGTTTTGTTTTTTGCAAACCTTATGCTTTTTGTCCCAGAATTATTCTACAGGGAATGGTTTTCCTTTTTGTTATTCTTTTGTAGTGAACCATTTTGATTCACTTCTCATTTAATGAATTCAATGTTTGCTTATTTTTTTCTGATTACCATGAGACTGACACTTATCATCCTAAATCTATAACAATCTTGTTTGATTTAATGACTACATATCTTCAGTCCTGCCAACAGATAAATTGGCACAGATGTTCATGCCCATAGGGGTTAATTTGCACCCTTGGAACCGGACCCACACTGGAGCGCAGGCGGCTCCACACCAAGCCAGGGAGGGGGATAGTGAGCGGCCAACAACGGCAATGCAGACCGTTCATACCGTTTTAGAGTTGCCTGTACTGGATTTGGTACCCTCTCCTTTACTGCAAACTTTACGGGTGTGTGTGTTTGAACTCTGAGGAAAAAGTCTGCCAGTTTTTGACAGTTGTTCAAATATTTTGTGGGAAATGAAACTCAGGGGTGCTGCATGCTATCATCTCTTTCGACTGTAGCACAAACATCCTGTAACTGATAAGTAAAATGGGAGCCATGATATTTCAATGGGTAAATAACAGACTTTTCCACAAATAATGCTTGGACAACTGGATCTATACATGCAAATGAATGAAATTTAACCCCTAATTAGAAGAAAAATAATTAAAAATAGGATTAAGATCTTAACGTAAAAAACAGAACTGCAATTTTTTAGAAAAAAATATAAAAGCAAATCTTTATGACAATAAATTAGGCAATAGTTTATTAAATATGACATAAAAAACAAGCAACATTTTTTTGAAAAGGTAAATCATAGTTCATAAAATATGAAGCTTTTGTGTTCAAAGGACAGGAATGTGAAAAAGTAATTGATAAAATTGGATAAAATAGTTTCAATCATATATCTGATACTGAAGTTCTATATAGAATATACTGGTTTGGGATTTATATCTAGAAAATATAAAGAACTCTTTCCAATCAACAATATAGAACTATATATCCCAAATTAAAATGAAAAAAAATTGAATACATGAATCTCCAAAGATGAAATGATTACCATGCGTATAAAAATATTGTCAACCTTATTATTTATTATCGCACAGAAATATACTTTAAAATGAAGATGATGCACAAATTTAATTCAGTCATCAAAAAACTGAGAAGGCTGTTCTAGCTGACAAAATATGTTGAAGCTCTTCAGACAAAATGGGTGTAATAAAAGATGGAAGCATCAATTCACATAAAGAAAATTAAGTCAGTGGTTGTGACTCAGTGGTTGAATGCCTGTTTCCCAGGCACAAGGTTCTGGATTCAATCACTGGCACCTCCTTAAAAAAAACAGAAATGGTTAATATTTAACTCTTTTGTGCATTTTCTCAATCCTCTAACAAAATAGTTGAAATTAAAAGCATATATTATTATTATTTGATTTATAGCCAAGAAAATTAATATTTGTGACAATCATAGCATAAATGTCAGAAAATGGAAGTATAATACAGTATTTTTGCATTATATATAGTATTTTACATATATACATTTATTATGATTGGCTGTGTAAAGTAATGTGATAGGCCCATATCATAAGGCAGAACAAACATTTCAATCAATGAAATAAAGAGGAATGAATAATAAGTCAATAGTGGAGAGAAAATAAATATAAAAAAATTCAATTTCTGCAAAAAAAAAGGTAGAAAAGGAAGAAATTAGACCAAATAGAAGATAATAAATCACATGATTTTTTTAAAAAAAAACAATAGTTATATAATTGCATTAAAGCAAATGGACTGAACACTCCAAGGAAAAAATAGACTTTCTCAAATTTGATAAAATGTAAAACAAATTACATGCTGTATGAAATGGATTTGTTTTACATAAAATTATAAACAGGCTGAAAATAAAGGGGTAGATAAGACAGTGCAAATAATACTAACAGGAAAATGGGTATGGCTATATATAATATAATACAAATTAGAATTTAGGGCAAAATTATAAAAATATTTCACAAAAATGAAATGTAAAACAAACAAAATATATAAAAATCCTAAATATGTGTTTTCCTAAAAACAGATTCAAAGATTTTAAAGAGAAACTCACAAAGCTAATGTCAAAAATATGTTCACAGATAGAACTGGGCATTCCCATAATTTCTTTTCAGTAATTCATAAAATATGTAATGAAAACATCAGCAAGTAAATAGAAACTTTGGGAAATATCATCGATTAATTTGAATGAATGAAAATGTATAGATCACCACAAATTACTATTGGATAATAACATTCTTTTGAAGTTCAAATCTAACATTGCCCAATGAAGTCCAATGGGCAAGGCATAAATCAGTTCCTGATATCTTTAACATAACTGAAATCAGACAATGTCTTCAATCACAATTGAATTAATGTAGAAATCTATAAAAATATCTGGAAGATACTAAAATATTTGGAAATTTGCCACTTTACTTTTAACCAACCAATGAGTCAGACCAAATTCAAGGCTAAATTAGAATGATAAGGAAAATATATCCTATCAAAATTTGTGGAATCTATCAAAATATGTGATGCAATTTTCTGGACTTTTAATGTTTCTATGAAAGAAGAAAGATAAAAAATCAGTTACTTAAGCTTGTAGCTTAGAAGATAAAGATAGAAGCCCTTTTCAGTAAAAGACATTCTAACATATTATTAATTAAGTTAATGTCTTTTTTTTACCTGATAGCCTATATACTATTTCAAATTAACAATATGTGTGGGATTGGCAGCCATACTGGCTTGCTTTTAAAACGCTCAATTGATATCTACTGAACGGTGAATTTACCTGCTTTCTGTTTTAAAATACTGGCTAGGGAAAGGTTCCCCAGTCAGATATTATAACCATTCTCATAATACTTTTAGCTGAAGGAGATACAACCAATGTCCACTCAAACATTCCCATTTTCATCTAAACTTTCCTCTTCATCCCATCAATCTTTGCCTACCCATATTCTTCCAATCTAATTGTAGCCATTGCATATTTTTAAGGACTTCTTGTATAGGTTTTAGAACACAAGACTTTGAGCTGTCATGTTAAGGAGTACAAGAATTGGCTCTTCTCCACTCCCTAGCCTCTTTAACAACACAAGTATATATGGCCTTAAGTGCCCTGTCAAGGGAAAGGTCAAGGGACCTTGATCTTTTATCAGTTGTTTCCTGATTAGTTTGCAGGAAAATCACCACAGTTGATTCAAGATATGTTTTCCCATTGTCAGTTTTGCTGTCTGGATTAAATTGCTCCAAATTAGGGTAAATAAAGCAGATTTGTTTAAGGGTTTTTAATGCTGGAGAACTAGCAGTGACTACTATCCATCAACCCAACCTATGAACATTCTGCTTTAAGATCTTTGTTTTTCCCAGTCAATGTTTGCTTCATTCATCTTGTTTTTCAAATAACAAATTTAAAGATTTACACCATGCTAGGAAGACTCTCCTAACTCTCCTCTTTGTCTTTCCCCATTCCCTTGTAAGTCACTCTGATATTTAATTACCTAAATTTCATTATATTTTTTTCTTTTAGTAGTGGCCCTGGGGTAGCTCACTTTACCTAAAATCCAAACTTGTCCCAGCAGCAGCAACTGTCTTATCACTCTCCTTCACCTTCAATTTATTTAGTACAAATAATAATGATAACCAAGGGATTGTATATTTTGCTTGTTTCTCATTATTTTGTGTTTCTTAAACCATCCAGGGAGCCAAGTCTTCAGGACTTGATTCCATCTTTTCCAAATTTCATTGGTAAATGTTATGCCTAGGAAGTATTTGTAGCAGATCTGTAGCTCCACACTAGGAATGAACCAGTGACCATCCAGAAAGTATGGGGTCATCAACTCCTGCCCTCTCTTGCTTTCTTTTCCCATGCTGTGTTTTGTTGAATTGGTCATTCTAACGAATCCCACTTCTGCTGTTAATTGTAGTGTTTGGGAATCTCCAAGATCACCCTCACTTCTGACACCAATTGCGAGTTTGGAGTTCTCCAGGTAAAGATACTCATATAAGGCAGAACATTTGAAGGACTTAATTATTACCTCCCAGACACTGAGGGCAAAGACCAAACCTCTCTTTCAACAAAATTAGTCCTTTACAGTGCTGCTGGGAACATGACCTTATAAGGAAAGAGAAATTTAGCAGGTTATAAATATGCAGAAAGAAAAAAAGAAATCACCGTCAGTAAAATCTGGTCATAGATTTAGTCATGTTTGCAAATATCCCAAGTCGGGTACAAGGAAGGAATAATCAATGGCCCTGTCTAGAGTCCAAGCAGATTATGCATAGGTGATTATTTTCCTGCAACATGGAAAACATTTCTCATAATCAAACTTAAGAAAGGCAAATTCTGCTGATTGATTAGATTCATTGATCATGAATGTTAGAGTCACATTATCCTGGAGAACTTGAAAACCTAAAAATTTTCTTGATCTACTTTACTTTCCTTAAATACAACCATTGGAAACTTTATTATTATTATTATTCAAAGTACATATAGTTCCCTTTCTCCAAAGGCATGTCATATATTCTACATTTTATGTGTAAGGGTAATGGTGTGATATTCTTGTGAGACTGGAAATATTGTGTGGCTCATGGAATCTTTGGTAATAAGCTCATTTGTTTTCCCTGAAATAATAATTCCTATTCCACGTGAGAAGCATGATAGCCAGTAGAAGCATAGGGAACCAACAAACTCCTAAGGTATTATGAAAACTCTGACTCCAAACAGGATAAGAAGTTAAGAAACTTCTTTGGTATCTAAGTGAAAGGGGATTTTATCTTTGAGAATGTACGTGTGTGTGTTTTCTTCCTGAGAAATTGCTAATGGATTGGTCATGGATGTGCATCTCCTGTAAGTTTAATTAGAATTTTTCTAAGTGCATAGCTCACCATAGACAATTGCATGATTAATCTGGATTATAGGCTGGAGAACATTAAGGATTTGAATATCATTTCTTTTAGTACATTAGGCACTTGACGTTATTATAAGGAAAAATATATTCACTTCCTGAGCTGTACCTGGTCAAAATTGAAAGACAAGCTAGTCATCCCCATAAGACACCCAAGATAGCAGTGGTGTTAGTGGAGAGCAGGGTCATGAAAATGAGAGCAAATCACCCTGATAGAAAGAATGTTTCTTTCAGGAGGCTGACATCCTTGGCCCTGGTATACTAGGGGTCGAAGCCTACAGTTCAGTGGAAAGATAACTGTTGAATATTAGAGAGGAGCAATAAAGCATGTGTCTTCTGATTTTAGTGGTGGAACTGCATCTTAATAATAACTTTGATTCACTTCTTTGATAGAAAAAAGTGTGCTACCTGATAAGTGATAACATTGGTATTAATATTTGATTTTGCATAGCTAATGTATTATAAAAGCAGTGAGCACAAAGGGATTATTTATTTTCTTTCTTCTTCACAGTAACAGATCAGTTTGTCTGCTCACTAGATCCAGGGGTCTCACTGTGTTTCCAATATCCAGCTAGTCTGTAGGTCGTTCTGACAGTATGACATGACCCAACTGTTCACATTTAACCTCCACGTACTTCATCCCTCACTTTATTAGTGATACAGCAGGCATTTTACCCTTTATTTCTGAAATTAATTGTAAGCCCAGGGTATAAAAAGAAATTTCATTTATAATGTCCCTGTAATCACCAATACACTTTGATAAGAAATTTCCCTGACAATTTTTTCATCTTCATCCCACTGCCCATAAATAACTCTCTGAAAGAAAAATATTACAAGAATTACACCACGCCCATTTATATTTACATAAAATTTATTATGTCATCAACCATATTTTTCTAGTAGGTGGATTTTTCTTTAATTTTGCTTATATTTTTTATTAATTTACAATTTTTATTTATATGGTGTGAATGTATATTTTAATTTTTAGTTTTTAATTTTTCCTGGGAAGTTATATTCTATATCACACAATGAGGAAATTATCAAGTTTCCTTCTCATTATACTTTAATTTAGTTTATTGTATTTTAACTTTCACTTGCCCTAGGTTTTTGAAGGATTCTATGGAATGAAGTAATTCTATTTCATTGTTTTCTAAACAGTTAAGCTATTTATTATAACATAATTTGTTGAGGAGTCATTAATTTTTCCAATAAAGTATTTATATTTTTATCATATGTCAAATAATCTATAGCAGAGGAATTACATTGTGCTGGTGAGGGCTGTTCTTTTTTACTTGTTTAAGATAGATTTCAGCACCATAAGACCAAATGGTCAGCTTATTCATATATGATATCAATTTCTACTGCATTAAATATATAATTTGGGAAAATTCATCATTTTTTTTAGAATATTCAAAGTGCTTTTAACATATCCTCAGCAGATTATGTATTTGTGTGCATGAAGGCTTCACATTTTCATATGAAAAGCATTTAATTTTAATTCAGAAGTGCCACAAGAGATTGCTGCTGTAACAACTGTTTCAGGAAAATACACAAAGAGGAATTGATACCCCAAATAATACAGAAGTGAGGAGGATAAACTGTTAAACTATTACTTATGCATCAATGAATTAAAAAATTGTACTGAATAGTCCAAAAGAAATATTGAAGAAAACTCTGGGAAAGATTTGCATGAAAGAAACATAACTTATGAACCTTTGAAATGCCTGTTTGCCTCCTAAGATACGTGATGTCCCCTCCAAGGTGATGCAATAAAACTAGATGAAAAATAAATATGAAACCACCTAGCATCATGGATATCACAGGAATCACTAGCATATGCAGACCCCAAATGGTTCCCAGCTGTTTCCACACCTACATTGCATAAATACACACCACTAACAGGGTCCCACCATAAATCCATTATATGCAGCATCATCAACCCAAGAGAGAAAGTTAGCCTCCAAAAGACTTGAAACAATGGAATCACCCAGAAAGCCAATGTAGGATGTCCAGACAATTAAATAAAAAAAGAAAAGATGCAGAAAATTTATAAATAAGAAATTTTTAAAATTCTGATAATTTAATTAGATTAGTAGAGTCCCCAAAAATAGATGCTATATTAATTGAATTTAAACATGCATATAAAACATGAAATTAAACATGCAATTACTGGTGTAAAGAAGAGGAAACTAGTTGTCTAGAAGAAATGTTTGAGAATTATTACATTGAACAATATGAGACATAAAGCAAAGCATTTTTAAAGCAAAAAAATGAGACATGAAAATAAAATTATAGTAGTGTCTGACAGAAAAAAGGGAAGGGGAAATACTATTTGCAAGCAACTAGATCTGTGCTTTGAAGACATGAAATAACTTTCTAACTGGTCATCCCACATTCTCCCTCCTCTCTCTCAGTCTATTTTCAAGCACTCTCCTGCTCAGAAGTATGCAAGACACCAGACATGAGGAAGCAACCCAAGCTCATAGTCCTTAAAAATTCACTTTAGGCAGTGGCTTCCTCCCTATTTTATGTTTCATTTCGCTATTTTGTGTTCATGCTCTGTACTGGAATATTGCTGATATCATTATTTATTCTCTAACACAATACAAAAGCTCATGTCTCCTCTTAGTTCTTCCAAAATAAGTCATTCTGTACTATCGACCACCAATTGAGTTACCGCAAATATGAGTTATTCTGCTCCCCATTCCTGAAATCTAACATGCTATTGCCTCATCTGCTTTTAAATAGCAAGAAGAAAAATCACCCTTTTATTCAATTTGGTTTTACTGTATATTGCACTGAATGTAATATTATTCAACTGAATAAATGTATTTTTATTATTGTTTCTAACAATGCAAGTTAAGTTTCACCTATATCTGAATAAAAAATATTTTCTCATAGTCAATATTAAGCCTCAAATTATTTATAAACATATTCCCCTGACAAGAGTTTGCTTTTAGAGAAGTAAACATTGAAGTTTCACAACAATATTAAAACTCCATGAGTTTAGAAATAATGTAAAAATAGAGATAGGGAAGTTTGTGGGAATCAAGACAATAAAATAATAATTGACTATAATGTTGGTATATTTGAATCATAAAAAGTAGAGCAATATTACCTTTATGAATTCATACCCTATTCAAAATTAAAAGGTAAAATAATTATAATTGACGATACTCAAATTATTATATTTAATAATGAATATAGGTCATAAAATTTTAAAGGAAAAACATATGGTATATGTGAGTTTGCTCTTTTGTGAATATTAGAAAAGATCATGCTCTATGAAAAATCCATTCCTGTGGGTATAGAACCCTTTGATTGCATTAGATTCTATTAAGGGAACTTTTGATTAGATCACTTCAGGGTCTTTGATAATTGGACTATATCAATGAGGCAGGATCCAGTTTAGATCTCTGCCCTCTTCCTGGAGCTTTATATATACTGAAACTGCAAACTGAAAGCAGAAACACACAAAGACACCTGCTGTTTTACCTTTACATCCTTTCTTTCTTGGAAACAAATTGGTTGTATAATACTCTCATCAATTAGAGCAATTTTCTTCCATGGATAGAGATGAATATGTTATAATAGCATTTTTTCAATCTGAAGACAGGTGGAAAAAAAGTAATTGAATAAATTTACTCATTGACTTTGTCAAAATTATCAGGGATCTCTTTTCCATTTATTAGACCTGGGAAATATGCATGAAGTAGGAAGAGAATATCTCTACAAGCATGGTAAGGGTAAGGCCCATTCTTTCTGTTCCATCCCTTTACTGTGTTTTCTTATACATTTGTAAGCAAAGGATTATCTTCTTTGTAGGCCTTCAAAAGTCACTTTCATTCTAGAATAGCTGGGCATTCCATGCCTAAGCCTACTTAATGACTCTATGAGTTCTGTGTGATTGCTGAATTGCAGGTTTAACCCTCTGTCCAGCATAGGTTCAAGGTTAATAATATTTTGCACTTCTCATGAGCATTATATAATTAGTCTGGGATTTAACTAATAAAAATATCCAAGGATTCTGATGAGAGGGAACTTTTCCAGAGGGAACAGAAACAATAGTCTGAGTCCCTTTAACACAAGGACTTAGGGCTGCTCAGTGGGGTAATGAATATATTCCTTGGGGTTTTCTACTATAAGCATAGCACAAAGAGTATATGAATATTTTTAGGCTGTTTCTTTCTACTCATTAATATATTATATATTATCTTTTTAGTTGAAAAAGAACACTTGAATTCAAGCATTTATATTTAAATTCAGGAACACATAGTGACTCCTACTCTCTGGATCGTTGGTCTTACCCAGGACAGCTAACAGGGAGGTGAAGATGGTCAACCACCAAGAGCCAAGAGTGACTACAACTGTAAGCAGAGGAATTACATCCATCATCCATGTGAAATCTAAGCCCCCTCTTGATCTAGAGGTGGAGAGGACATCACCATCCCAGGGTCCACAGAATGGAGGAATAACGTATAAACTAGAGTGGACTTACTGATATTCTACTATAAAACTATTGTGATGAGTAATAGAAATTTTAGCATCGAGGTGGAGAAAGTGGCCACAGTAATTGCTGAGGGTAGGGAGAGGGTAGAAGAGATGTGATGTGGGGGCATTTTTGGGATTTTGAGTTGTCCTTAATGATATTGCAGGGTCAGATGCTGGACTTTATATATCCTGCCATAACCCACTGAATGTACTGGGGGATAGTGTGAACTACAGGGTAAACTATTATCTGTGTAGTGCAGCAGCGCCCCAAAATGTGTTCACCAAGTGAGATGAGTATGCAGCAATGATGAGGGAGGTTGTTAGTGTGGGAGGAGTGGGGTGGGGGCAGTGGGGGGTATACAGGAGCCTCTTATAGTTTTTAGTGTAACTTTTTGTGTGTGATGTATATATCTTCAAAAAAATACAATTTACAAAAATGATGTGGTGGGGGTGGGGAGTGGGTTATATGGGAATCTTTTATGTTTCTTGTTTCTTTATGTATTTTACTGTAACATCCTTGTGTTCTATTAACTTTAATTTAAAAAAAAAGAAAAGAAAATATAAACCATAAAAAAGAGAAAAAAAAGAACATGTTTTAAAAATTATTTCTATTTTTATGTTTCGAACACTAATATCTATAAAAATATTATCTATGTAAAATATCAAGCAATACAGAAAAACTTAAAGTGAAACTTTACTGAAATTTCATTCCCACATTTCTTCCCATAGAGAATTAGTATTGCACTTTTGGGGGTGTTTTTTCTAATATACTTCTTGTGACTTTCCACACATATTTTTGAAAATACATCCTTTGATAGTCACTGTGCATGGTTCAAAGCCTCTACTTTTACATGCAAAAATATTCTCCATGGCTTTGTACTGTTATGAAATAGCATATTGATATATTGAAGGGCATGGTCATTTCAATATTCTGAAGATTCTACTAAATTGCTTACAAATGTTTGCAAATACACAGTCCTTCCAAGGGTTGAAGTGTTTTCCATTAATCCATAAAACTATGGCAGTAGAACGTTTTAATAATCATTTAATATTTAGGAATTTCAAGACAAAACATTGAAATTTTTGTTGATAATTCAACATCATGTAAATTCATTTAGCAGTTCCTGATTATTAGAAACTTTAGGATATCATTTTTGGCTAAGTGTATTTATAATTTTTTTCATGATTTTATTTACTACTAGTATTAAAGCAGGAGGATTGCATCCAGCATCCTTGTGGAATCTAAGCCCCCTCTTGATATAGAGGTGGAGTGGACACAACCATTCCAAGGTCCACAGGATGGAGGAATAGAGTATGGATTAGAGCGGACTTACTGATATTTTATACATGAACTATTGTGATTAGTAATCGAAGAAAATGTGGCATTGGTGTGGAGAAAGCAGCCATGGTGACTGCTGGGGGTAGGGAATGGGAGGAAGAGATGAGATGTGGGGGCATTTTAGGACTTGGAGTTGTCCTCGGTGGTGCTGCAGGGACAGTTACCGGACATAGTATGTTCCACTATGGCCCAGGGGGTGGAATGTGGGAGAGTGTTGGCTATGGTGTGGATCAATGACCATGAGGTACAGCGGTGCTCAGAGATGTATTCACAAAATGCAGTGAATGTCTCATGATGATGGAGGAGATTGTTGTTATGGGGGAGGAGTGGGGTCAGGGGAGTGGGGGGTGTATGGGGACCTCATTTTTTTAAATGTAATATTAAAAAAAAATAAAGACGAAATAATTATATATATCTATACTCAATACTCTCTATATACTCATACTCTATAAAACAGTATATATTCAGGCAGTGTTTAGAATATTTTGTGATTTAATTTTGTGTATTCTACAGACTGAAAAATAAAAAATTTGTATATCATCCAATGTAGATGAGGCAGGGTCAAAATCCAGCATGCTTTCATATTGTAAAATGTAAAATGAAACTTCCATTACTTGATATTTTTATCTCCAAATATCAACAAAATATAGTTTATGATTAGATAAATTTCCTTTAAATTCAGGAAAGATTAAGGTTTAGCACCATCAACACTAGAATATTATACTGGAGATTATAATCAGTGCAATGAAAGAGAAAAAGTGCATTAAAGACTAACTGGAGGGAAGCAGACTTGGCCCAGTGGTTAGGGCGTGTGTCTACCACATGGGAGGTCCACGGTTCAAACCCAGGGCCTCGTGACCCATGTGGAGTAGGCCCATGTACAGTGCTGATGCGCGCAAGGAGTGTCCACGCAGGGGTGTCCCCCAAGTAGGGGAGCCCTATGCACAAGGAGTGTGCCCCGTAAGGAGAGCTGCCCAGTGTGAAAGAAAATGCAGCCTGCCCAGGAACGGTGCCACACACACACAGAGCAGGCGCAACAAGGTGACGCAACAAAAAGAGACACAGATTCCCATGCTGCTGACAACAACAAAAGCGGACAAAAGAAGAACACACAGCAAATCAACCCAGAGAACAGAAAACTGGAGTAGGGGGGGCAGGGAAGAGGAGAGAAATAAATAAAAAAAAAAAAAGAGAAAAAAAAAAAAGATCAACTGGAAAAAAGGAAATGAAGCTCCATCGTTTACAAATCTGTTGTCAAACAAAATAACCTGTAATCAACTTTTTTGTAAATGATAGAATTTATTAAAAATTTTCGTATAATAACAATATCAAAATTCAGTGAATAAAAAATTGAAGTGTACTAGTCTCCTGCTTCTGCCTTGTGAATATGTCTCTTTTTCTCTTTGTGCTGGTCCTGAATAGATAACAAAGATCATTTTCCCCTAAATTTCTGATTATGTTGTCTTATTTCCATCTGAAGCTCAATCTTGGTCAGATGTATAGCTTCTGGGACATGAAAGCAGCAAATGAGTGGGCAGGAGGTGTTCCAGGATGTGAAGTGAGTACACAAATGGAGAAAACCACAGGGTCTTTGTTATCACATCTTCCTCTTTCACTTTCCTCCACAGCAAGATAATTTGGAGAGAATCTTTTACAAGGTTGGAAACTCCCAACATGAAAACACCAAAATGTCATACCTTTAAGAGATGCAGGCCCATCCTCTTCACTGA
The DNA here is from genome assembly GCF_030445035.2 of Dasypus novemcinctus. NCBI lineage: Eukaryota > Metazoa > Chordata > Mammalia > Cingulata > Dasypodidae > Dasypus > Dasypus novemcinctus. The sequence goes on along the minus strand of NC_080694.1, from coordinate 9,730,341 downwards.
ATCCATTGGGAAAATTGGAGATACTGTAAAAACCCTGACCTTTGAAAAACAGTGCTATGATGTCAGATATATATTTTGTTTCTATAATTAAAACTACTCTGCTCTGATTCCCTAGGGCTTCTGGAATTTCCTCTCTGCTGCTGCTCTCAAACATTAGTCATTAAAGCAGAATCATTCAAGTCTTTGAGCTATTAGTGTGAGGCTACATAAACAAACAGCTTTAGAAAAAAGAATTTGTAGCTTTAGGAAAAAAAATTAAGTTTGTGCTGATTAGAAAAAAAAGCCAATTCTTATTATAACAGACATAAATTTAACAATAATTTCTATGATGCAAATAATTCATATAATTCTACATGTCTGGAACCATCAAAGAAGCCTGGGTTCTAAAAAGTGTAGAGTAGGATACAGTACAAACATGCCACATTTGATTGAGGAACCAATTTTGAATATCATTCCTTTTTGTTATTTTTTCTGCAATAGTTGTTCCAATATATACTATATATCATTTAATTATCATGAGTATTAGAAATCAGATATTATAATGATGCTAGATTATATATCTTTTACCTTAATTTTAAAGAATATAATGATGTTTCCCCAAATTGAAAATTTTGGAATTTGGCATGTGGCATACTTGACTGGAGGCTAGACTGTGAATTTCTGCTCTAAAAATAATGAGTTAGACTTTATGTAAATGTGATTGATATAAACCATTATGTAAATGCAATATAAGAATAATTCAACTGTGTCAAAATTGTCAACACTATTGTCTTATCAAATAGTTTTTCAGGGTCTAGAAAATTGCATGAAATTGGAGAAAACTTCTAAAGGAAATATTCTGGGAGTCTGGGAGTGATTCAAAGGTAGTATCTGAAAAATTATAAATTTTCAATTTTGACTATATTCAATTTTATAATCTTTGGTAATATTCAATAACATTCTTAGTTAAATTCGAATAAATGTAAAACATGAAAGTAATGGGCCTAGGAGATTTTATATAGTGTTACCAAACTGGGCCCCTACCTTGGTCGGATCCTCAAAATGGGTATCGCATATGGTATCACTGTCTCCAAGCAAATGAAGTCAGATTTGTTAAAGTAGAGTAGAAACATTATCTGATGAAAGAATAGAGAAAGATGAAGTCATATCCGTAAAGCACCTTCTCCTCAAAAGGAGATTAAGTTAAGGAGTTAAGGTAATTAAGAGAAGTTAGCTGGGCATGTGTAATGTTCTCTTCTTTGTGTTCAGACCTCTGAGTTCAGGTTACTTGGACATGCGTAATGGTGTCTTCCTTGTGCTCCTACCTCTCTGCTTGATTCCTGAAAATGAGCATAGCTTAAACAAAGATTGGTTTAAAGTTCCCTTGAATAATTATCTTGGTGATATTTCATTCTGGTAACACTAGGTATACCTATATAAAAATGTATTCTATGTATTCATAAACACACACATATATGAATAGCACACACTGATACTCTTTATTACAATAGATAGCATGATGTGTGCAAGGTTGGTAAAGAAAAGGATGTTATTTTAGAAAAAAGAAGAGAAATTTATAAGTCTTAGTATCATCATAGTATTCAAAGTATATTAATGTTAAAATGTAGAATGTTTGATAGTAAGAGATATGAAAATTTATATAATAGGATAAGTCTTGCACATACAATGAAGTAAAAATTTACTGTATATGGACCAGGTGGTGATGAAATTAAATCAATGTACAGAACCTGGGAGAGTGTGACATTGGAGGCTTATCTTCCTTCATCTCGAGGTAAAGCCCATTCTTATTCCCAGGTAACTGTGAACCTACAACAAAAGCCCCATAGCTAAAAGCCTTTCTAATAACCTAGGACCAACAGCTGGTAGAAAGTTAGCAATCCAAAAACAAAAGTGAAAAGAGAAAAAAACCCTTATTTTTTCCCCTGTCAATATCATTCTCCCTCTGTTCTTTTGAAGACATATGCTGACTCCCTTTCTTTTCTAATGTCTGCTTGCTTGTCCTTTTAGATGTGGGCTCATTATAGTGTTTACTGTTACTCCTTTTCTCTTCAAATGTCGACTTGAATTGTGTTCTCTTATGCTCAAATAATACAGACTTTAAAGGGTATGCAAAAGAAGTTTTTTGAGCTAAAGTTGTACTAATGCAGGAGCACCATCATAAAGAGGTTTCTACTCAAAGGGGTAAGCTGGGGGGAGTAACTTAAATGGTTGCTTGAGATAAAGAAGCGGTTGCAGGGGTTTGAGAAGAGAAAAAAAGTGCGTGATTTATGGTTAGCACCTGTTGTCTATGAGCTGTGTGGGTTATGGGACTGTTTGGGCAGGGGGTCCTTGAGGTGGGCAGGGAACTCTTGAGCAGGATGGGGAGGCAGGATTGTAGCCATCTTGTAAATGTCAGCAGCAGAACATGCTGGCGTCAGTTGGGGCCCTTTGTTCCTCTTAGGCTGAGGAAGGCGGTTTTATTATCCCCCCAAAAGATTGTTGGTATGTCAACTTACTTAAGTTAACATCTGTTTCTTCTCTGTAATTCCCTGCATAAAATGGAAACTCAAGCAAATCAAGATGGTTACACTTAATATGTGTCTTCTCACCATTCAAAGAGGAAGCTCTCTTACTTTTAGATACCGAGGTAATTCTTTGAAATATACATGCATTGTAGATGTGTGTTTTTTTACTATTAGGTACAAGCAAATCAGTTGTGATAGTCTCTAGCTTCTGGATTGTGTCAATAAACCTCATTTCTCCTGACTGTAGATCTTGAATACAAGGCAAAATCATCCTAAGGATTTAAGTGTAATTTTAAAGCATGGCATCGGTTATAATAACAAAAGCCTATGATGTAGGTAGGAATAAAAAATTAATTTGTACACAAATAGCACACTGTCTTCACCAAAGAATTTCTGAAATAAAACATCAATAATATTTAAGAAATAGTGGAGGAATCTATGAAAACCCCTGAGGAGAGGAAAGGCTATGTGCCATGTTTGTGTTTGTGGACTGCATGTATACAGTTGGCTGTAGCTAGATGGATAAGAAAGCCAGACTGGACAGAGGAGAAATGAAAAGTGCTGTTTATATTCCCAATCTTGTTTCTTTCTTATAATAGTGTAAAAGTTAATACATGGGTGAATTACCCTTGTAATTTTGGGCAATGTCTCAAAATACAGAACTGGTGTTTACAAGAGTTAGACTTTCTCTGGTCCAAATGCTGAATTAAACAGGTGAACACTAACTCCCTTGTTCATGATATCCTTGTTGCTCACAGAGTGGCCTGTGGAGGGACATCATGAATATCACCTAAAGCTTGTTAGAAATGCTGACTCTCAAGCCCCACCCCTGAACTACAAATCAGATCATGTGTCTTAACAAGGTTTTAGGTGATTGTCAAGCTCAGGTTGATAAACTTGGCCTTAAAAATTCCCAAAGGTGAGAAATCTCACTGAATATTTTTAAATTAGATTGTGCTGATGGTTGTGCAATTCTGTGAGCATACAATAACAGCAACAAATATTGACTTGTACACTTTAAATGAGTTGTATGATGCCTAAATTATATCTCAAAAGAGCTGTTTACAAGTGTAAAGGCACAAAATTTTTCCAAATAAAAATATTTCAAGAATGACCACATTATGAAGATTTCAAATATTTGGGGGGGGGATATTTATTTAAGAGGAAAAGCAATCATAAAATTTTTCCATAAATAGATGAATTACAGGTGATAAATAACTTAGTGATGCTTATGGCTGTCTTTAAAAATAATTGAGGCCAAATATATAAAAGACTTTTCCTCAGAAATATCTCAATTAACCCAGAAAACAAAATCTAGACAATAAAAATATGATCAGTATTGGGAGTAAAGACCAAGGGAAATGAAAGTATCCAAATTATTTTCTTTATCAGGAGGGAATAAAGATCTCAGAAAAATGAAAAAAAACTTAAAATAAGCATTTAATATAGAACAAACTAAAATAATGATTAAGGAGGAAACACATTTTTAAAATATAATGTAAATGCAAATCCTAGATTTATGCTGTTTATAAGAGATATGAAAGAAAAACAAGAGGAAATGGAAATAAGAGTAAAAGTATGGAAAACACATTCCAAGCAAAAACTCACCAAAGGAAAAGTGACAAGGTGTTTTAAAACCAGATCAAAAAACAAACAGAAAAAGCAGAATGAACTATAACTGCATGATATAAGAATCAAGTCAGGGGGAAAAGAGAACAATTGCAAATTACATGTACTTTTAAAAATAAGATATATATATATGTTTCTCTTTCCCCCTACAGGGAGATATTTCAATAAAAGTATATATATGTCTATATGTATATTATATGTCTATATGAATCCAATATAGCTATATTTCAAAATATTATATTTCTATCTATATATATCTTTCTCTATATATCATTTACTTCATTCTTCTTGTTGATTTGTGGGAGTTCTTTGTATATTCTGGATATGAGTACTTTTACAAATACATGTATTTCAAAAATTGTCACTTATCTCATGGCTTATCTTTAGGCTTATCACAGGAGTTTAATTTCAATATGGTCCAATTTATTAAAAGTTTCCTATTAGTACTTGATACCATGAGTGTTCCTGGAAACGGATCTTCAAATGTGGGACTATGGGAATGATTTAGTTGTTTCTTTGGCCTGGAATACAACGTTGTTTTCTTTCTAAAGAAAAAATGACCTGCTCAAGCCAAGTGCCCTGAGGAACAGAAGGCTGTCTTGTTGTAGAAGTTGAGAGAGGTTCAATTATTTGTGTATAGAAAGGCCAGGACTCGGGAATGATTTTGAGAAGGAAAAATGATTTATTGACAGCTGGACTCGGGAGCTTTCTGTTTCAAACTCGAGCCTCGAACAAGATTTTCAAGTTCCTTTTATACAGGGTGGGGAGTCAAATGGCTCTTTTATCAAAGAAAACTACTTTCTTTGTTAGTTAAGTCTTTGCCTGAGTACCAGGTAGGTTTTGAATTAATATATCGCCCACATTTCAGGTGAACTTGAATTAGCATCTTGCCCACATTCCGTCTGGATGCAACCTTGAATATACATTCAGTCTTACAACCATTCTGAACGTTCAAAGTTCATATCACTTAACTAGATTTCTAGAGACTAGGCACACTTGGATACAGAATTAGATGATTTTGAATTTATGCACAGGCTATATTTTATTTCCCATTTGAGGCCAAGTCCAAGTTCCCTTAAGTTTCGGCATCACCAGCATCAGAGTTTCCCTGGACTGACTGGTATGTATATAGGGTTTGCATTGCTAAATTGCCTCCCGGGACTGGAGTCATTGCCATGGTCACCAAGGGCAGGATTGCAGCCTCTTACCATCCCACACCCACAAGTCAGGACACAGACCACTTAGGTTATCTACGAAGGGATGACCAGCCTCCCACCATAGCCCCCATCAATAAAACATGCTCATTTTTTCAATGGCAAAAAGTTAATACAAGGAGGTAGTTATATTAATTTTGGAGGACTGAAAAACAAAGAAATATCAAGAGCAGGGAGCAACTATCAAGCTCTAGGACTAGAAGAACAAAAATAAAAGTCTAGAATCATCAAAATTACAAAGAATATTTTGTGCTTCAATAGAAAGCTATGCATTGTTTATATCCTTTCTTTCCTCATTTTCTGATTCTACCTTTTCATTGCCTTTGACCTATGTATTTTGCAGATAAAAGAATGCAAGCAAGACAAAAAAAAAGTTGGCTATAAACTTATAAATTCTATAAATTAAGTGGAGATTTTATGGACTTTCTTCACTATAGTGAAAGAGAAAAAAATTTCAGTATTCAATTCCTTGTACATTTGCATATTACTGCTTAATAATGTGTGAATTCTTTGGATGTTATTTTGAACTTCTTTTCCAAAGTCTCATGAAATTGGAAAGGTGGTTCAGATAGAGCTACCTTAGAAAAAAAATAGAGGTTTCTCAAGAGGAAATGAGTATGGTTTAACGGAAGTACTGTATTTGCATAATTGCAGATCTCTCTGAGATTTTTAATACTACTTAAAAGGTCAGAAAAGAAAACAAAGAATTAAAAAGAAAAAAGTAGCAGCTATCCAAAAACTTTTGTGGTTGAAAAAAATGTTCTGTATTTGGGCCATCCAATATGATAGCTGTTAGGCAAGATTCATTATTGTGCACATAAAATATGACTAATGAAATTAATTAAATATATTAATAAATTTATATTTCAATTACTTTAAATTGCTATCACTAGCTTCTGACATATTGGACAACAAATTCAAAGAGTACATTTTAAAATCCTATAAATAATTTTAAACTTCTGCAATACTTTTTCAAGAATAAAACACTGCTCATGGTAATGATTTACATTATCTGAAATACTGCAATAACTTATGCAACTGCATTTATCTCTTCAATATCAACCTTGGTGTCATTAAAAATAATTAACAACATTGAAAAAAGAGTACAGCTCTCTCTGTCTAGAGGCATCTCCACCAAATCTTGCTGTGTATTTCTGTCTTTCTCTCTCATTTTTCAGCAAGCACTGTTCTTTCCTTCATTTCCCAAAAAAGAAAATAGGTAAGAAAATTGAAATAGGGAGCAAAATTGGGGATACTGTATCCTTCTTATAGCACTGCCTATAATTGGACATCCTTAAAAATAATTAGGTTTGCAGTTACAGGGAAATATTACTTATTTATACTTATGTTCTGTAATTGTTTTGATTGTCGTGATCATGCAATATTTTTATATTAATAAGAATAAAAAAATATATAGGAAAACTGATAATTCTTCTAGATTGCATATCTGAAAACTGCTAACAAAAATGCTAACAATCAAGCTTAAAAAAACTTTATTTTTATTTATTTCTAAATTTCTATTAACTTTTGTCTGATGTTTAATGTTTTTATAAAATTCTAAAGAACAGATTTAGAAAACTACTTGAAGGTGGATATTTAATCAATATGAAGAAAGAACTTTAGGAAGATAAATTCAGATGTTTAAAATTAATGTACCTTTTTGTTTATCAATGTGCATCATACACAAAAATTGGCAAAGAATAATGGAAAAATATTTCACCAAATATAATGTGAATTTCATCTTTAATATATGAACATCTCATGCAAAATTATAAGGACAAAGTAATACTAATTTCATAAGAAAAATGGGCAAAGAGTTTGGACAGAAAATTTACTAATTAAATCATACCCATGGAATATAAAATAGAAAAAGTTAATTTAGTAACAATAATGTTATAATTTATGTATACATGTATTTATGTATTCATGGAAATTAATGTATACATGGAAATTAATTTCAAAAATGGTAATTTGCAAGTGGATTAAAAGATAGTGAGATAGACCCTCAAACTCTATTTTTAGTAGTGGAAATAGATGTGCTAGTCTAGGACTTACACAATTCAGTACATAAAAGTCAATATAAGAATCACATTTATTGATATGGAGTTCCTATTTTCAACACCATTTAAAAATAATCATAAACATAAGGAAAATTTTATGTATTAAATTATTTGAATATGTATTTATAATTGCAATAAGGAATCAACACATATTTATAAAAATAGGTAAAAGGCTATAGAAATTTTGATGTCCTTAGACTTTTTAAATATTTTATTTTGAAAGAAGCATTAGATTGCATAAATATTACATCAAACATATAGGGGGAATTCCCATATACCCATTGCCTCCCCCTCCAAAATTTTCCCCATCAACAACGTTCCTCATTAGTGTGGTACTTTCATTACAACTGTGAACACATATTGAAACATTGCTACTAACCCTGGTCTGTAGTTTATACTATAGTTTACACTTTACACTGCACAATTTTACAGGTTCTAACAGACTATACAATGGCCTATATCCATCATTGCAAAGTCACGTAGTGCCATTCCAATGTTCCACAAATGCCCCATGTTACACCTATTCTTTCCTTTACCTCTCCTCAGAAAGTCTAGTGGCCACTGCCTCTATATCAATGTTACAAATTCTTCCATTGCTGGAATAATAATAAGTCTACTTTAGTAGATAGTTCCATTCCCTGTTACATTTGTTCCTTCCTCCAGCTTGAGGATATTGGGACGGTGATGCCAACTTTATTTCTGACTGAGGGGGGGCTTTGATCCTATGGAGCAGATGGATGGAACTGTCTTCCTTGCAGTTCTATTTACTCTCTGACTTTGGAGATGGGTATTACCCATCACCATCTTTTTGTTAGACCAATATGTCAAGCCCTGTTCTGTTTTTTGATGCACTATGTTCTCAATTGGTTATTACCCCTTTAATTAAGAACATAGCAAAACTCCAAAGGATGGGGGCTTAATATTTTCTCGTTTATTTTGTGGGTGTCTACCCACTGATATAAAATACTATGACCTTCATATTCCATAGAAGGCTGCTCCAGGTGTGCCCTATATCACATATCCCTCTGCCCCCAAAGCCCTGCACCAGTAAATTTCTCCCGCCATATTTGTCAAATCAAAATTCCCACCATTGTAGTTATAACCACAGACCTATAAATTCCCAGAGCTTAGATCCCATGGGGCAGATGGATGAGTCTTGCTTCCAGTTGCAAACTCACTCTGTTTCTTGGGATAGTCATTGTCCATCATCACCTCCTTTTTAGTTGTCCTGAGTGAGTTTAATGAACTGGAGAGTAGTTATATTAACTCTGTTGAGATTTAGGGTCCAGCAGGCACATGGATAGCCCAAAGTCTTAAGTCTCTTGTGCATACACCTATCAACTCTAGTATTAATTATAGGTTTAAATAGAAGGGGCAGAAAAGTCACATGTAGGGAAACCACAACTGAATCCAACTCTTCCAGACAGGGGAGCATAAATTCCAAAGCAAGGCCCACTGGCAGGGCACTAAAATTCTGAGCTGTCTGCGCTGCTTATAGTGTCTGTCTGTGTCCAGAGCCCTCAGGAGCTCTGCTATTTGAGGTAATATTTATTTTGGCAGTCAATGAGATCCTGCTGAGATATGTAAAAGTGTACCTCTGGAATTATCTCCTGACTCATTTGGAAGTCATTAAGCCATATAAACACATTTTCCTTTACCTTTTCTCCTTTTGGTCAAAGTCCTTCTCCAGTTGCATTGCTAGTTGGTGCTTGGTAGCGATCCCTCAGGGCTAGGGAGGATCATCACCAGAAGTTACATCCCATGTTGGTGGGGAGGTACTGCAGTTATATGGTGAATTAGGCTTATAGAGAGACCATATTTGAGCAACAAGGAGACTCTCAGGAGGTGACTCTTAGGCAATGTGTATTACTAGGATGCTCAAATTTCAAAAGTAAAGGTTCATAAATACAATCATCAATATCAAGGGCGTATTAATGGATCATCCTCCTTCACTTCTTCAAAAATGAAGCTAACAAAATAACCAAATACAAAATATAAGAAAATGAAATAATATTGATAGATTTAAAAATAAGAAATAAAATACAAATTTTTAAAAAAATTTTGGAATGAAAAAAATTTTTTTACGTTTTTGATATTATTTCTTTCAACACTGTAAGATCTGTTGCCTTGTATATACAATGATATTTTCTTCCATTTATTCCCCCAGAGTCTTATTTTTTTCATTTTGTCTTCAAAGATGTCTTAAGTTACAGAAAAGTCAAAGAATATAAGGGATTCCCATTTACCCATCATCCTTCTCCTTTTCCCCTTTCCCCTATTAATAGCATTTTACATATGGATGTTATATTTTTTACAATTGATGTAGAAATATTGAAACAGTGTTACTAACTATGGGCAATGATATAATTACATTTTGGTCCATACATTTTTACATATTTTGGTGATATTTAACATAGTCTGTATCAATCATTGTGAGATCACATAGTACAATTCCATCACCCCCAAAATGTCCCATGTTACATCTATTTTCTTACTCCCTACCTTAACCCCTCAGGTCTCATGGCAAACACCAAGCTTTGCTCCTTGAAAAACAAGATTCATAGTTATTTGCAACAACATTGAGAGTTTGACATACTGGCCTATCCTCCCCTATTAGATACTGCGTATGTCCTTAAGAAACTCCTGCCCCTCTGTTTGAGAAATACTAGGATTCCCCATGACGGGAGTCCAACAACTTCCCACTCATTTTGTGGGTCCCAACCCACTGATACAACATATTATGACAAGATGAACCCTCACAGACTCCCTGGAGGCCTGCCCCAGGTGTGGCCTCTCCCACATATCCCCCACATTCAGCACCCTAAACCAGTAATCCTCCCCTGCCATACTTCAAAATTACATCCCCAAGATTGTAGTTTCAACTACATAACCACAAATCCCCAAAGTTCACCTATTCCCTCTTGCAACCCTCCCACCAATTCCATGGACAGCCTAACCCATTCTCCCCACTCTTCCTCCACACAAACCAGGACCACCCAGCCCAATGTCATCACTGCACCACTGTCATGCCCATCCCCTGCACAACTATACCCTTCCAACTTATTATAGCTTTTACCCATATGGACTTTGGCTCACAACCTTCTTCTCCTTTAATGTCTCCTGATAACCTCTCTTCCGGACTCTAGCTCTATGAGACTGCGCAATTTGTTTAATTCATATCAGGGAGGTCATGCGATATTTGCCATTCAGTGACTGGCTTTCTTCACTCAACATAAAACTTCAATATTATTTAGGGGAAATATGGTTTTCAAGAAATTGTACACATAAATAATATTGTCAATATGGATTAAAATATAGTTAATTTAGTTGAAAATAAAATACTTTTTATTTTGGTATTTTAGATGATTTTTTTACATTGTTATGAAATAAAACAATAAAGTTCTATTTAAAGGAAGTATACTATAAAAATAACTGTAGGTTTTGGAACAAAGGTATCTGAATAAATGCAGCAAGAAGTACAAGGAAAGCTTTGTTTATCAAGTATGAATCCAAAGGGTCAATGCCAATGCCACTATATTTAGAGAAGCTAATAGGCTAAAATAAATTTTAATTGTTTTTATAACTTGATCTCACAGTATAGAGGGGCAGGTTAAGTATGATTGTTAACTCCTCACTGTCATGATTGTAAAAATAGGCAGTGTCTTCCTGAGCAGAACTCTGAGCTCACAGAAATCCATCACCTGAATGAAATTTATAGAAGATTAAACTGGTCTAAAGCAGCTCAGACTATCAGACAATACCTAAGTCTATCCTCAAGTGTAGGCACTCATCTCTACTTGGAATAACTGAACTGCATATTAAATCAGTTATATCTTCATTCCAGATGTTCATTTTAACTTCAAGAAAGTATGCTTTGTAATGGGTAACACAGAGCTTTGTTTCACTCAGAATGTTACAAAACAAAGATTTGGAAAAGTGAAGAAATAACTGAGCAGATATCTGGATGAAGACATTTCCTACTAGAGGGAGTATAATGGCAAATGGTGCCTGAGACAGGAGCAAAGAGGACACTGGGACTTGAGGGTAATGAGTAGCAGAATTCAGGACTGGGAGGAAACCAAAGAACTTACAGTGGAGAACATTGGAGGAAAATGCAAATACTTTGGTTTGAACTTGGAGGAACTCAGGGTGTCATTAATGTCAATCACACAAGGTAAATGGGCTGCTAGAGTGAGGAAAACCTTATGTCAAGTGAGGGAGGAAGCAGGTTGACCACGTCAGGGACAGTAACAAAAATCTGTTAACAGATGATAGGGTGTGACCCTGGGTTCTATAAACAGTGGCTAATTTCTGGATACATTTTGTAAAGAGAGAGAAAAGAGTTATGAGAATGAGAAAAATCAAACCATCAAAAACAAATTCAGTACCACCAAATCAGATAAATGAGAAGGATGAAATGACCATTAACTGAGATACCAAAAACACCTGGGAGAGAGAAAAGTGTGAGAAGGAAAGATAAGTTGTGCCTAAAATAATTAATTATAATAATTATAGAATTAAGACATAGTGAGAATAAACACCATAGGTACACATAAAACAAGCATGAGGTTTTTGTGGTAAATTATTCTTGCCTTTAATAACTCTGAGACAGAGTGAATTTCTTGGTCAATGACATTAAAGTGACAGAGACAGGGAAGGAAAAATTGAGGAAAAGATTGTGATTAATTTCCTATGCTGCTCAAAGCAATACCAAGAAATGGTTCAATTTGGGAAATAGGAATTTATTTGCTTACAGTTTTGAGTCTGAGAAAATGTCCAAATCAAAGCATAATCATTGTGATGCTTTCTTCCTGACAACCAGCTGCCAGCAATCCTTGTCTTCTGTTTCATGGCAAGCCACACGGTGGCACCTGCTAGTGTGCCCCTATATCTTCAGGTTTTGTTGATTTCAGTTTCTGGCTTCCATGGTTTTATCTCTCTCTGCCTTATTCATTTGATTTATAAAGGACTCCATCAAAAGGACTAAGATGCATCCCGAATGAAGTGAGTCACACCTTAACTGAAGTAGTCTCTTTAAAAAGTTTTGTATAAAATGGTTCTATAGTCATAGAAATGGAATAACTGTAAGAACATGATTTTCTACAGTATATTTAACTTCAAACCATCACACTTCTCCCTCTGGACTCCCAAAAAACATGTTCATATGCAAATACCATCATTCCATCTCATTATCTCAAAAGCTTTAAGTCATTTTACTAACAGTGCTAAGGAGGAAGTCTAATCAAAATCAGGTACAGGTGTGCTTTTACCATGGGCACAATTTCCCTAAGTTCTGTGGGCCTGTGAAACCTTGAAAGCAAGTATTCTGCTCCAATATACGAAGGAGGGACAAGCATATGATATACATTCCTGTGCTTTTAGGGAGAAATTGGAATGAAACCTGGGGTCACTTGTCCCAAAGAGTTCTGAAACCTTGCATGTCATCCATTAGGTTTCAGGCCCGAGAGTCATCTGTGGAATGATGTTTAGTCCTCTCATCCTGATGTATCCATGGCACAATCTCAACCTTCTCAGAACAATGAGGTGGTAACCAGGCTTTCCACAAACTTTGGGAAATATGCTTACCCTCTCTCAATACTGGGTAGCAGTTCTGTTTTCTTTGTGCCCGGGAATTCAGTTCTCAGATTATCCACAATGTGACTTCCTCTCACATTTTTCTATAACCTGCAGGAAGAAATAAGGCTGCACTTTCCACATTTGGTTTAGATATCTCCTCAGCTAAATAGCCACACTCATTGCTTTCAAATTCTGCCCTCCATCTAACATCAGAATTTGTTTTTACTAGGTGCAGTACCACTTTAAAACAAGAATCACCTTTCCTCCAGTTTCCAATAATACATTCATCATTGTCTTCTAAGGTCTTATCAAAAGTAACTTTAGCATCCATATTGTACCAATTGTTTCAGCTCCCTTAATCATTCCATTTATAAAGGACTCCAGTAATCATTCCATTTAAGAAGGACATATCCTGAATGTAGTGGGTAACACGTTAAATGAAGTAGCCTCATCAAAAGACCCTACTTAAAGGGCCCATACCCACAGGAATGGATTGACTTTAAAAACATAACTTTTTAGAGTGCATACAGCCTCAGACCATCACTGTGAGTAAAAAGTTCAGGCCAATTCTGTCTACTGAAGTAAGACTCACAGGCAAGGGTGACCCCAGGATACCCAGAGTCATCAGCATTCATCGTGACACTAGTGTCACAAAAAAGAAGTTAGAAATAATGTGTATTTATGGAGGTTGTAAAAAAGCTGAGTGGGAATATAAATAGAAGAGCAAGTAGCAGTGAAAAGAGCATATCACTAACTGGGGACATAAAGAATCTAGTCTTAAAGTGTAGAAGATAAAAAAGGACAGAAAGGAATAAATATGAAAAAAAGAAAATGGATACCATAAGGCCCAAGTAAGAAAGAAGGGAGGAAGGAAGGCATAACAAAAGTAAAAAAGTACAGAAGAAAGAAAAAGAAAGGCATAGAAATTTGTGGTAGAATATTGTATTAGGAAAAGGAGAAATAGATGGATAAATATGGGGAGAGAAGAGGCATATTCACAATTTTTTCAGGAAAGTGATATATGATATTTTATTTATAACAAAACAAACATTTCCTGCTGTGATTCTGTTCTAAATCTGGATTTTTATAAGAATTTTGCCAACACATTTGAACGTTAGTGATACTTGACTGACCAGAGATCACAATTTGATTTCTCCCCTGATGGCTATGCTCTGGACTCCACAAGTAAATAATTATCATGAACCAACAGAATCCTTAAGGACAAGTTATAAATATATATGCATTCTCATTTTAAATGACACACTAAATATAAAATGTAATTCCAGGAAAAAAAATGCAATTCTTTGATGACCTTAAATATGTTTAGAAGTTGCAGTGCCTTTGTGTACACTGACAATGAATGTAAAACTTCCAATGTCTGCTCCCAAGTTGAACATGATCGTATGAAATCAATACTGAAAGAGAAGCATTTAGTCAAGTGTTTGCAACTATTTTTTGTACTACCCACAAATTAAGATAAAATTTTGATCAGGTACACTTTTATAAAACAGTCTTAAATTTGCTGACTAGCAATAGGCAAATAATGTCTTACCTTTATGTGGAAAAGTCATTCTTTTTGATATTAAATGCTAAATATCAAAATCAAGAAATCATTTTGCACTTTTTATCAGCTATCACTTTTCCTAATGCTGCCTGCATGTCTTTGTTTCTCAGGCTATAGATGAGAGGATTCAGGGTGGGTGGTAACACAGTGTAAAGCACAGATGTGAAAAATTTCATTGAAGATGAAGACTTGAAAGTTTTTGCTAAATATGTAATAATCCCAGAAAATAGGAATAGGGTCACCACAGTGATGTGAGGCACGCAGGTTGAAAAAGATTTTAGTCTGCTGTTTGTAGATGGGATTCTTAGAACATAGGTAAGAATGTGAACATAAGAAGCAACCATTAAAATAAGAAAAACAATAGCAAAACAACAGCTAAGAATAATAATTGCATCTTCCAAAATATTTTCCCCAGAACAAGAAAGTGTCAGCAGTGATGGAACATCACAGAAGAACTGATGGACTATGTTGGACCCACAGAGACTTACAGAGAATGTGCCTGTTACATGTATGGAGCCATAGACACATCCACTGATCCATGATGCTGTCACCAAAGGCACACAGGTGCCTCTATTCATAATGCTTTCATAGTGAAGGGGATGGCAGATGGCAGCATAGCGATCATAGGACATCACCATAAGCAGGGCAAACTCTGTGCCAGCAAAACACAGAACAAAAAAAACCTGTGAAGCACATCCTTGGAAGGAGATGGAATGGCTGTTAGTCAGAGAGTTCGTGAAGGTGTTGGGAACAGTGACAGAGATGTAGCAGATATCAATGAAGGACAAATTCTTCAAGAAGAAATACATGGGAACTTGGAGATGCTGGTCAATGGTGGTGAGGGTGATAATGAGGAGGTTCCCCATCACTGCTGCCAGGTAAATGAGGAAGAAGAGTGTGGCGTAGAGTCTCTGTAGCATCCAGTCATCAGGGAATCCCATGAGTAAGAATTGTGTTATGATGGTCATGTTGGTAAGTTTCTCAGTCATGCTGATTCTTCATAGTGAAAGCCGAAAATAAAACAGTACACAATGTTTTCATTCACAGAAAACTACCTGTTCTCTTCAGCTAGTGCTTTAATTCTCTTTTGCTATGAATGGTGTTTTTAGGGCTATCAGTCTAATATGGAGTAATTCCAACATGTAAAATACATTTTCATTTAAAACATAAGAGTGAATAATTAAAATATGAACATTAATAAAACTGCCTGGGAGTTGGCCATAAACACAAAAGAGCTACTTCACTCATTATGCCTTTGGACGCTGGAAGCCAGAAGTAATGATTTTGGAGATTATTCTGAAAGTACATAAGCTAAATTTCTTTACAAACATTGCAAGTGATCACCAAAAGAATGTTCTCCTTTTCCTACAAAAGTTTGATTTATTTTCAAAAAATCCTTACATATGAGCTGCACTCCTTTGGGGGCCCACCAAAAAATATTTCAATTTCTTAAGAAAAAAGAAATGCCTTATATTTTTCAGAGTTGTGTAAAATGTTGCAAGAAAATTGAATGACAAAATAAAGAAAATATATAATAATATAGCATGGGATAAATCCATCCTTAAAGTCTTTGTGTGTTTGGAGTTATATAAATGTGTGTTTATGTATACATTTACAAAAACATAAGTATCTTTAAAAGAATTATATGGGTATGTGTGTGCTTATATTTGAGAGTTTTGTTGGAAAGATTTCCAAATTTCAAACCTAATCATATTTTTTACTTGCCAAAAAGTATAGTGGGCTTTGTTCTCAAGAAAATATAATGGTGAAATTAGTATTTCAATTATCAAGTGAAAATATCAAAATGAGAAGATCAGAAACTGATGAGAATTTTTTTGGTTTATACAGAGCAAATAAAATCTGTCTAGTCAGTGGAAAAATAAAAAGAAATTGCAATATATCAGCTTGTGAGATAGACTTGATTTGCAAATAGTCCTAAATATTCAAGTGTGGAGTCAATTCCTAGTATCTCGTCTTCCTTAACATGAGGGGGAAATAGCAGATGGAATTCAATTAGCATACAAGATATATTTTTGAAATGTATCATGTCTTTTCCTACTTTTCTGCTCTCATCTGGCTAACAGCAAGTGATAAGTCCAGGGAGTAAGAAGTTATCACTCAAGGAGGATTAATATTGACTCACCATGTAAAAATCTGTAGACTTTCTCAATTCCATCTCTCTTAAGGACATCCTTTATGTAATGTAGAACTAGAGGCAGGGGTTAGAATAATGTGAACATTTCATACTCACAAAGTAGTCACTCTTCAGAAACTGGGCATGCATGAACAAGATCATATTATTTTACTGGTATATCTTCAAGATGCTAATTCACTAGTGAATTTCATTTTCTTTCCTCCTGCATGCTTAGATTTAAAAGATCATAAGTTGGGTTCATTACCTGGAGTTCCCAAGTGGCTAATTAGACTGAGATCTAACTGGCCAAAACTTGTAATGAGTGGCGTCATTTCCTGTGAGGCATGGGAGATCTTGGGAGTTGAAGCCCAAGGAGCCCTGACTTGGAAACCAGTGCCGCTTGTTATACACAGGACTTTACATGAATCACATTACATGAATAGGAACAACATGCAAGCACTGGTCCTCTTTCATTAATAAATGATTACTGCCTTTTTGATAGGAAATGCTTCAAGATGAAGTCATCTTAAAAATCAATAGCTGAAAAATGAGAAAACCTCTAAGCACTTCAAAATAAAAAGTAAACTTCTAAATAATCCATGTACCTAAGAGAAATTATTTGAACTGAAATAAAATGGGAACAGTCACAATTTGTGGGGAGCAGCCAAACCAGTGCTCAGAGACCTTTATCCCATGAGTCACCTTTACTAGCAATGTGTCTTAGTGAAAGACCATAAGACTGGGGGATGGTTATTTAAATTTAAATAGATTTTAAAAATTGTAAAAATAATGGTGTTTTGGAAGCAGATGTAGCTCATGTGACTGAGTGCCTGCTTCCCATGTACAAGCTCCTGAGTTCAATCCTCCCAAAAATGTTGTCTAGTTAAACATGTATATTTACTTTGCCACCCTCTAGAAAGTATATTGTAGTGATTAAATTTCTGTAATGTTACTGTAAGCTGTGAAAATCTACATGATCTTTTAGTCAATTACTGTAGAGAAACTGGGGAAGCTGTGTGAATTCTACCTTTGCATAGAAATTAATTCTAAGTTTGTTAGAACTTATCCTTTTGGGTTTCAGATCCTGATCAGACTTGTCATATTTCATACTACCAACTTTTGGGTTAAAATGTTCTTTTTTCTAGGAAGTCAGATTTTTCACTTCAGGATAACAAATTATTTTAGTTTAGCCATTTGGTTTTGGAATGTAATTGGAAAGAAGGAACAAAGTATCACTATGAAAACAACAGTACTGCTTTGGTGGGTCATTTAGTTCGGAAAAGGAGAGGGTCCTGGAAATTTTAAATTTCAGTTTGAAAGCTTAATACAGACAGATGGAGAGGAAAATTTTCCTCTTAACCATTTTTATTTTTAACAATTCTATATGTGTATTTATTCTCATGAATATTTCTTAAATAAAACCATTTGCTTTTATTTTAATAAAGGAATATAAGAAAACAGAAAAGAAGGAACAGGTGAGGCAAGTAAAAATAATATATGAGATTAAAGTTAACCAGCATAAATTAAAAATTATAATATATGTTGAAAGACTAAATGTCAATGCATCATGAATATATTACTAATGTAAATTTGTATAAACCTAATAACATACCATGAGAATATATACAGAAGAAGTTAATGAAAATAAAACATAAAAATCCACAATAATAGTTAAATATTGCAATGAATTTTGTCATTAACTCATATGAGAAATCATACAAAAATTTTAAACAACTTCGACTATAGAACTGAACAACTGGCTTGCACAGATTACCAGATAAAACTATGTCAGATTTCACATTATTTTCAAATGCACAGAGAAGATATAAATGCAAAACTGAGCATGAACTAAACAAGTGATTCTTAACCCTGGGTGATATTGCACCTTAGGGAACATGTGGCAATTTCTGCAGACATTTTTCATTGTCATTATAGGGGAGGTATAGGCTACAGGTATTTTAGGTAGAGGCAAGAGATGCTGCTAGATATCTGCCTTAGTTTCCTGCCTGCTAACTCAAATAGCATGCAATCCGTTCACTTAAACAATCTGTTGGCTTTGTTTTTGAGGCTAGGAGAAGTCCAAAATCAAATCATCATCAAGACAAGGTTTTCCCCCTGAAGACTGTTCCATCCTGGTGCTGGCTGATGGTGATCCTCGGTCCTTGGATTCTCTGTCACATGGCAAAGCACATAGCAGCCTCTCTGTTGGAAAGTGAGGCATAGTGGTCTCGCGAGGAGAGATGTGCTGTTTCCATGGCTACACTTGCAACCTAAGGAATGTGGTAATGAAGAGTTCCTGGCAAACAGGATGAAGCTGTTAAAGGCTGAAATAAAAGATGAGCAGATAACAAGTTGTAGTAAATAGAACACTTAGACTTTGTACCTTGAGATAAGATTTTTTGAATTCCTTAGATTATGAGTAATGCTGATGGTTAACTGCATGTTGCTTCTTGTTCTCAGGTGGCCTGGGGTATATATAGAGCCCCTTGTGAACAATAAAGTTGTCTGATGAGTCTCTACTCGCAGACCCCCTGATCCCAGCTCTCTCATTCTTTCTTTCTTTCTCTTTCCTTCTTTCTTTCTCTTTCTTTCACTCTCCTTTTTCTCTTTCTTTCATTCTTGATGCCCTTTGGGCCCAAATCTCCAACACCTCTTATTGATTCTCAGGGTTCCATTGACTTCCACTTTCTGGCTGTTCCTTCTGGCTTTCTCCCTATGCATCTGAATTTCATTCAGTTTTTAAATGACTCTAAGAATAGTGTTTGACCTATTCTCATTCAGATGGGACATATCTTAACTGAAGTATTTTCATCAAAAGTCCTATTTGCTGAGTATACACCATCCCCAGTAAAAGTGACAGAAGAGGCATGTGTAGAAAGGTCACATCTGAGTCCAACTCCATCACACTCAGGAACACAAACTCCAAAGTAGGGACAACTGACATGGCACTGAACTCCAGAGCCATCTGCCATGACTATAGAACCTGTGGGTCTCTGTAGCCCTCAGGAGAACCAGTACCTGGGCTTGTCTCTACTTTGGCTGTCTCTGGGACCCTGCTGAGATGTGTGTAAGCATGATGCCTCTGATGAACTCCTGATTTTTTTTGGAGAATCAAAACCTTATGTACTTGTTTGTCCTCTCCATTTCCCCCGTTTACTCAAAGTCAAAAAGTTTTTAACACCTGATATTACATCTAGGCTGAAATATTCTCCTGGTTTGAATTGAACCTTTTATTCAAGGTCTCTTTCTAGTTACATCATCAGCTTGTGTTTGGAAGTAATCCCTCAGTGCCAGGGAGGCTTATCGCCAGGAGTCATGTCCCGTGCTGGGGGGAAGGTAATGCATTTACATGCTGAGTTTGGTTTAGAGAGTGGCCACATTTGAGCAACATGGAGGCTCTCAGGAGGTAACTCCTGGGCACCCTGAAGCTCTAGGCCTAGTTTGTATTTCATGCACACAGACTCATAAGCATACTCATCAGCATCAAGGGCTCATTGTTGGACCATTCTTCTATATTGGTCTTTGCCATTGCACATGGGGGATTGTAGTTGTTCCATTGGAGAATGTGATAGAGCTTCCCTGGGTAGGAACTCAGCAATCCCTCAGTTGTTGTTTTTAACTGTAACTACTATGAAAATATCCAAACATTTTCATGTACCCTGTATACATGCCCTGGAGAACACTCTCCCAACCATGAGTCCCCGTCAACAGGGAGGTGAAGAAGGTCAACCACCATACCAGGAAGCCAAGAGTGCCTACAACTGCAAGCAGGAGAATTGCATCCATCATCCATGTGGAATCTAAGTTCCCTCTTGATATAGAGGTGGAGTGGACATAACCATCCCAGGATCCACAAGATGGAGGAATAGCATTTGGACTACAGTGGACTTACTGATATTCTACTATGGAACTATTGTGATTAGTAATGGAAGAAATTGCAGCACTGATTTGGAGAAAGTGGCCATGGTAGCTACTGAGAGTAAGGAGAGAGAAGAAAATGTATGATGTGGGGGCATTTTCAGGACTTGGAGTTGTACTGGGTGTACTGCAGGGACAGATGCTGGACATTGTATGTCCTGCTATGGCCCACTGGGATGCCTGGGGGATAGTGTAAACTCCAATGTAAACCATTTTCCATATGGTGGAGCAGTGCTCCAAAATGTATTCACCAAATGCAATGAATATGCCTTGATTATGAAAGAGGTTGTTGATATGGGAGGAATGGGGTGAGGGGGGTGAGTGGTATATGGGGACCTCTTTTATTTTTTTAATGTAACATTAAAAAATAAAGAGAGAAAAAATAATTACAAAAAAATAGTCCTATTTGCAATGGGTTCACAGATGTAGGGATGTTTAAGTTTAAATAACATGTTGTTTGGTATACATAGCTTCAAGCCACTATATCATCCTACAATGCTCCGGACAATCCCCCACAACAAAGAATTATCTGTTCTAAAATGGCAATAGTGAATCCTTGAGAATCCTCAAGAGTAGCGAATGCTTGAGAATCCTTATGCTAAACTATAAACTACCCTATAAACTATCATAGAATTTATATTGTATGTTTTATTGTCACAATAAAATTCAGTTTTAAAAGGATAACTAGAAAACCCTTAAAAGTTTAGCTATTTAATCATCCATATTGAAATAAGTAATGGGATCAAAAGGAAATTACAGTCAAAATTAGAAAGCTGTTTGAATTAGTAATTGTAATAATTTGATGTATCAAAACTAGCACAATGCTGCAAAAATTTTGCTTAGGGGAAATTTTATAGAATCTAATATTATGAAATAGAAAAGAAGAAATGCAGAAATCCAGTGATATATATTTTTATCTCAATGTTAAAAAAAACAAATTATACACAAAATACAAATAAATTTTGTAAACAAATATATGTTAAGGTACAAAGTAAATTTAAAAAATCCTTATAAATGA
Organism: Dasypus novemcinctus; assembly: GCF_030445035.2. Classification (NCBI taxonomy): domain Eukaryota; kingdom Metazoa; phylum Chordata; class Mammalia; order Cingulata; family Dasypodidae; genus Dasypus; species Dasypus novemcinctus. The sequence continues at coordinate 9,708,723 of NC_080694.1, read as the reverse complement.
ACACAATCTTTATAAAATTAATAAATTAATGTTTTGGAAGTAATAAACTATATTATGAACAGAAAACTATAACATATATATAAAAGCATTAACAATTTACAATGCACACTTTATTGTAATGGTTATTATACTTACATTAAATTTTTTAAAAACCTGGATAAGGAAAGTTAACAAATTTGATAGAAGAAAAACTACAAAATAATATTTGTAATATATCTCTTAAAAAATTGATTTTGAAATTATAGAAAGAGACAGTACAAGGAGAAATGTATTTCAAGATGGAATGATCAATAATATTTTAAAATATTTAAGGAAGAAATTTTCATTCATTTCAGATATGCAAGATTGAGTATTTTAACTTTAAAAATCAATTTTCATAAGCAGCATAGATCACATCTTAATATAAAATGAGAGACATACTCTATGATCATCTCAAGAAAGCAGTTGAATTTTAAAAATATAATAAATTTAAACTTCTGTGATCTCAGTCTATACCCCAGTCCAGCTATGGGCATGTGTTCCCTTCCCTCAGCTCTACAGAGCCCTTTGTAATGGCTGTCTTGTCTCTCCTCCCAAATAGTGAAAATTATATAATTACACGAGTATAAAATTCAAAAATAGGCAAAATAATGGATGCTGTTAGTAGTCAGGAGAGTAATCTCTGGATGGGGCCAGGTGGGATGGTGAGGTTAGTCATAAAAGGGAAAACAAAAAGAATTATGGAATACAATGGATAATGCATAGTTTGATCTAGGAGGTAATTACAAAGGGGCTGTAGTGTGAAAAGTCTCAAAAATAAATTTCAATATTTTTTAAGTAAAGAACACATAAAATATTTAATATATAAAAGCAGAAAAGTAAAACGCTTAGCATATATTACATACCATAAAATATGAGAGATATAAAACCAAATATGTTTTTCTTGACAATAAATTTGAAAGGGTTTAATTGACCTAATACAATATGCATTATATCAGATCACAAAGTTAACCTGAGCTATACATGAAGTATCTAAACTATGAACACTCCTAAATGCAATTATGCAGCAAGCTTCAAAGTAAGTAGGGGCTAAGGAATCTACAAAGAAGACACCAGTAATTCAAAACAGAGTAACACTGTCAATGCTCTCTGATAAAGTCAAGTAAAAGTAAAATTAAATTTTAAAATATAAGCAAAATAGACCACTCAAATTTGAATTAAAAATCTCTCTAATATTAAAGGAAATTCAGAATGTATTAAATCTATGATAAAAATTATAATTGAATATAAATAATGCAAGTTAAGCAAAGCTCAAAGTAAACAAAACAATGCATGTACCTGAATATTTGTTTCAATAATCGTAATAAGTGAGATAGAAATCATCTTCTGCATTAACATGACAAAGTAGAAAATTATTTACCACAACTGCAAAAGCAGATTTAGGTCTACAAGATTATGTGGGGGAAAGAGAGGTCATTTTCAAAAGGCTTCCAGAATTAACACAGGAATTAAATTTTCCCCTTGTTTTTCCCCAAATAGTCTTGCTTTATTACATCCCATTCTGGATGTTCACTCTGTCTTAGGAAACTGGACAAGAAAGCAATCCACCTTTTATTGAGGTATAAGATAAATGAATTATATCTTATATGTTCAATTTAATGAATATATCCATGAAAACAGTACCTAGATCAAACTATGGAATATTTCCACCATCCAAGTCAGCTCTCTCTTTTTTTTTTTTTTAAAGATTTATTTAATTCCCCCCCCCCCCCCGGTTGTCTGTTCTTGGTGTCTATTTGCTGCGTCTTGTTTCTTTGTCCACTTCTGTTGTCGTCAGCGGCACGGGAAGTGTGGGCGGTGCCATTCCTGGGCAGGCTGCTCTTTCTTTTCACGCTGGGCGGCTTTCTTCATGGGTGCAGTCCTTGCGCGTGGGGCTCCCCCACGCGGGGGACACCCTTTCGTGGCACGGCACTCCCTGCGCGCATGAGCACTGCGCATGGCCAGCTCCACACGGGTCAAGGAGGCCCGGGGCCTGAACCACGGACCTCCCATATGGTAGATGGACGCCCTAACCACTGGGCCAAAGTCCGTTTCCCCAAGTCTGCTCTCTTAACCTTTCAAAGTTAATAGTATCTTAGTAGCCATTTTTATGATCGTAAAATTCATTAACTTTTTGAGTATATCAAAATTCTTTGATGGAATTTTATCTCCCCTCTTTTGTATCTACTTTATTTCATTTGCTACAATGTCTATAAGATTTTGTAATTTTCTTCCCTATAGGAATTTGTTCTCATATAATTCAAAAATTTATTGGCATGAAGGTGTTCATAAGATTCTTGTTACCTCATTATTCACTGTTTACATTTTGATAGTGAATATTTGCGTTATTCTTCCCCTGACAGAGTGATTTTCTATAAAACTAAATTTGTTTTTGTTGATCGCGCTAATGTTTATATGAATTTTATATATATCTTTTATTTTTTGTGTTCATTTCATTTTTTTTTCATTTCCTTCTAACTTTTGAGATAGGTGCTTAGAGCTTTGTATTTTCAGCCTTTATTCTTTGATGTTTCATTTAGGGCTATAAAATTTCCTCTTAAACGCATATTTAATTATGCTCTGCAACTGCAATTTGTTATATGTTATATTTTATCATTTAAAAATATACTTGGTGTAAACTACAATGTAAAGTATAATCCATGCTTAGTGGCAGTGCTCCAAAATGTGTTCATCAATTGCAATGAATGAACCACACTAATGAAGGATGTTGGTAATATGGGTAAATGTGGGAGGTGTGGGGTGTGGGGCATATGGGAATCCCCTATATTTTTCTTATGTAAAATTTATACTAAATTTATATTTCTGTTAATGATTTCTAAATTAACTCCACAGTGTTTAGAGCATAAAATATATGATTTAATTTTGTTTTAACCACATGCATATCTTCTCTATATCAAAATTATGTTTATTTTGTTAATGATGTATTGATATATTATAGTTGTTTCCTAATTTTCTTTTTTTTTTGGAGAGGGAAGTAGATATTTCTTGAATAAGAGAGGGGTAAGTTAAATTTCCTTAATATTATTGTGGAAATCTATTTTCCTTTAATTTGACTAATATATTTGCAGGTTATACAATTATATTCATCAAATAAAATGCTTTAAAATATCCATGTGAAGTAAACTTTATCAGCATAATATATCTCCCTTCATCTTTTGTAATGCTTCTCTTCTCTCAAAGTCTACATTGCCAGTTATTATTAACATCACATGAGACAGCAGGACTTCTGAGAAGATGGTGTCAAAGTAAGTAGGTAGAATTCAAATCTCTCACAAAAATAACAGAGGAAGGAAAAAGCTATCCAAGGGATTTCTTTGGTGATCTGCAGAACATGAGTATATCATCCAGAAGAGAGAGGGACAGAAAGACATTCACCCCTGTGGCTAAGAACCACATACCCCACACTTAAGGTTAACAGTCTTGGTAAAACCACTGGTTCACTGTAGCCAAGTGAGTGGGAAAGAATATTCTCCATCATGGGAGGAAGAGGGTCTGGCAAAGGGGAGAAAGTGGCTTCTCTTCCATGAGGTTGGACAGATTAGCCCCTTTGCATCTCAATAACTACCCCAGCCAACAATGAAGTGACCCCAGGGAGCAATCAGGCAGACCACCACCACACCTAGCCACCCTGGAAGAGAGAGGACCTAGGTCAGTGTGGTGGTAGGTAGAGATAGGCACCTTACCAGCCAAGGAAAGAAGGAAGGCAGGAGAGATAGCCAGCAAAATGTTAGAAGCCCAGCTGAACTGAGGAAAAGGGAGCAGGTAGAACCAAATAAGCTAAACAGTTGAGGGGTTGTAACTCAGTGTAGGAAAACCTGCCTACTTAGGTCTCTGGTTCAATTCAAGTACCACTGAAGAGAAAGTCTCCAGAGTGTGGCCCATCAGTTTGTCAGGTATGCAGCTGGCACCCTATGAAAGTGAACTTATAGACAGAGAATTTTTTGGTTAAGCTTTTCATGCTGTTACTTTTTTATTTTCAATCATTTTATTTTATTTTGTTTTTTATTCTATATTTTATTCACTAAAACCTGGTACCTTACTTATGGAATATAGGCTGCAGTATAATTGATGAGCACCAACAACCTGAGATGGCTCCTAGAGACCTTAGAAGGAAGACTATTTTTCCTGGGTTATTTTCTTTTTTCTGTTGCTTTGTCTTTTCTCTTTCTTTGTTTTCTTTTTCCCCTTTTCTTTATTTTTCTCCTTAGTTTCATTTCATTTCTTTCATTCTTTCATCTTCCATTGATTTTCATTCCATTTTTTCTGTTTGGTCATCTTTTTTCCTATATTTTTCTTCTCAACTTTTTCAGATTTTGTTTAATTCTATTCTTTTTTCCTATTTCATTTCTTTCCTCTACCTTTGTATTCTTATTCCTTTGCATATTTTATGATTTTTAACTCATTATTTATTTATTTATTTTCTTGGCTTCTATATTTCCATTTCTATTTTTTAAAATTATTTCTGTTATCCTTTTTCTCTTCTCTATTTCCTATTCTATGGTCTTAATTTTCTTCAAGGGAACACGACAACTACAATGATATAGAATAATTGGAACCAAGTGTCAAAAAATAACCTTAGTATGAAACAAAGAAAACACACTAGAGCAGAAGGAGAAGCTAATCATTTGATAAACCCATCACGATAAACAGATACCTATACACCAACAAAAATTACAAGTCATACTAAGAAACAGGAAGAAATGACACAGTCTAATAAGCAAACTAAAAATCAAGAGGAGATGTAGAATGTAGAATAACTAATTAAGGATGTCCAAAAAAAATTAAGCAATAAAATGAAAGAAGAGATGAAGAATATTAAGAAGGCACTGAGGGAACACACTGAGGAAATCATAAACATATATAAAAAGGTAATGGGCATTTTGGTGATGAATGGAAGAGTGAGAAATTAAAAATACACTGAAGCATGCAACAGCAAATTTGAACAGGCAGAGGAAAAAATTAGTTAAAACAATTATAAACCTATAGTTAAGATCATGTTCAATCATGAAACACTAAAGGTTTTCCCACTAAGATCTGGAACAATACAAGCACATCCACTGTCACTGTTCTTATATAATATTTTTTAGAAGTACTTGCTTGAGCACTTAGGCAAGAAAAATATATCAAAGGCACCCAAATTGGAAAGGAAGAAGTAAAAAACTCATTATTTACAGTTGACATTATCCTATACATGGAAAGTTCTGAGACTTCTACAACAAATCTTCTAGAGGTAATTAGTGAGTTCAGTAAAGTGGAAGGATATAAGATCAACATGCAAAAATCAGTAGCATTTCTGTACACCAATATTGAGCAATCTGAGTAGAAAATCAAGAAAAAAATTCTTATACAATAGTAACTAAAAGAATCAAATACTTAAGAATAAACTTAAGTATGTAAATGATGTGTACACATTAGAATACAAAGCATTGTTAAAGCATATAAAAAAGACCTAAATAAAATGGAAGAATATCCAAGTTCATGGATTAGAAGATGAAATATCATAAGATAACTATACTACCTAAATTGATTTACAGATTTAACACATTCTTAACAAAAAATGCAACAGCTTTTTTACTGAACTGGAAAAGCAAATTACGAAATTTATTTGGAAGGGATAATGGCCCTGAACTGCCAAAACATTTTGAAAAAGCATAACTAAATTGGAAAGATCACAATGTCTGAATAGGAAGCACACAGATTTCCTGAACTGTCTTCACTGCTTATCTGGATATCCTTAGAGTCCTCAGGAGCCCCACTATTTGACACACTGTTTACTGTGGTAGCCACTGAGATCCTGCTGTGCCTTTCACAAACATTACCTCTGAAATGGCCCCCTGACTCATTTTAAAATCTATTAGGCATAAAAACTCATTTTTATTTACCATTTCCCTCTTTTGGTCAATATATTTTCCTAGATGCATTGTTACTTAGTTATTGGTAAAAATCCCTTCATGCCAGGTAGGCTCATCCCAGGGGTCATGTTACATGCTGGATCAAGGTAGTGTACTTATATGTTGAGTTTGGCTTAGAAAAAGGCCATATTTGCTCAACAAGGAGGCTTTCAGGAGATACCTCTTAGGCAGTATATAATGCTAGGTTGTTTCAATTTCATTGAAAAAAAGGCTCATAAGTACAAAGGATCAATGTCAAAGACCTGGCATAACATTGGTATTCCTTCACTAGACATTTTCCTTGCATTCTGAGTATTCCTGCTGTCTTATTGGAGACTGTAGCAGAATATACCAGGATGGCAATTCAATATTCTTTAGGTTATTGTGTGGCTCTTTACCCATGAAGACAACGTTCCATGAACAATTGAAAATATTCATATATCTTAAACACACCTGGTGCACCCCTTCCCATGTGTTCCCACTTCACTAACATTCAACACCAGTGCTGTGACACTCCTGTGATCCAAAACCTCCCCAATAATAAAGCTAACTGTAGCAGTTTGACATTGTTTATGGATTCCAACAGTAGATATTAGATTATTGTTTGTAAACAGGTCTGTTCCTTTGGGCATAATTAAATTATGATTAGGGCTTTGATTGGATAATGCCAGTAGAACATTGATTCTCTGCCCCATTGGTGGGAGGGAACTCACAGAGAAACTGCACCACAGAGAAGGGAGGTTAGGGTTTTTTGAGCTGGAGCCTGGGAAGTAGACACACAGAGAAATAGATACAGCAGAGGAAATGGGAAGAGAGATGAACTAATCATCTTATAGTCTACAGCTAGCCTTGTGGGGAGAGCAGAGAAGCTGAGCATAGAGAGAAATGAGACCTGGGAAGAGAGGAACTCAGGAAGCCTGAACCCTTGCTGATGTCAGCAGCCATCTTTCTCCAACACATGGCAACAGAATGTGGTGAAGGAAGTAACTTATGCTTTATGGCCTGGTAACTGTAAGCTTTTATCCCAAATAAATATGCTTTACAAAAGCCAACAGATTTCTGATACTTTGCATCAGCACCCCTTTGGCTGAATAATGCAGAATTTGGTACTGGAGAGTGTGTAAATGCTTTTTCAATTTAAAAAAAAAAACTTGGTTTGGTCTTATAAATGGGTAAGAGGTATTTTTTTAAGGAATTGTGAGAGGCTTGATAGAAAAGGCCTAGTTTGCTTTGAAGAAACTGTTGCTAGGGATACGGATGTTAAAAAGAATTTTTATGAGGTCTTAGAAGTAAATAATGGAAATATTATTGGAAACTGGAGGAAGGGTGATCTGTGCTTTAAAGTCACAGAGAACTTAGGAAGATTAATTTCTTGTGTTTTATTTAAGGGAGATTTTGAAAATGGTGAGCCTGGGCATTTATCTGAAGAACTTTCCAAAGTAAACTCATAGAATGCAGCTTGGCTTCTTCTTGCAGCTTATAGAAAATACTAGATGAAAGAGCTAAGCTGAGGACTGAATTGTTGGGCACAAAAAAAAACAGAGACTGATTCTGGAAATTCCAAGCCTTTAGAAATCAAGCTCCCAGAAGAAAGTGCCCCATTGAAGGACTTAACTAAATTTGGAACTTTTAAATCAGGACTTGTGGAAAGTCTTACTGTCTGATGGCTTGGACCCCTGTTTCCTGTTTGCTAAACCAAGAAACATTTTGAGAGAGCCATATGAGTAAAATTTACTGTCAATCTGGAATTAAGGAGACATGGGAGGGAGAGATTGAAGAGGAAACAGCTTCAAGAGGAAAATCATAGAAGCTGAGCTCTGTAATTAAGACATCTCCTCAGGCCAAGAGAGGATCCCATTTATGTGTACAGACATGGTAAGTTTGCCCAGGCAGTTGAAGAGGGTAGATGTTCCTGTCCAATGTTCAGGAAGATTTTTGCCACACCAGGATACAGAGTGTGTGAAGCACAACCCTCAAGGATTAGGGAGGTTGAGATCAATGCCCAATAGGTCAGAGAGGATTGGGCCTGTCCCCCTTGGATTAGGGACAGCCAGGTCACCAAGTCATTTCTCTGAGTGGGCTGGACCTGTGTGCCAAAGTTTACAGAGGATGTTGCCTTCACCTCACTGTACTAGGCAGATTAAGACTCCAACCCTAAATTTGGGTAAAGTGTGGCAATCATCCCAATGCTTTGGAGAGTGATGACTGGAACTCAGTCACCAACCAGATGCTTGATGAGGGTCTAACCAAGAAAATGGCCATTGTTCAAGCCTGTGGAAAGGGTGGGTCCCCATGTAGCCCCAGGGAGAAGAAACTGTTTTCTTAGGAATGACTCTCAGACTTTGAAATAGAATATAGTACTTTACTGAACTGTAGAGTACCTATGACTCATGTTCTCTTCCAATATCTCCTTATGATAATGAAAATGTTTATCCTTTGTCCATATGTGTACTGGAAGTAGATATATTGTTTTGTAAGTTTCAGAGGTTTATTGCCAGATGGGACTTTGCCCCAAGGCAAACTGTATTTCTTTAAACTGATTTTGATATGATTCTTCATTGAGCATTGTATTGATTTAAGGATTTTAAAAAATATTATAAAGTGTTTTTGCAATTCGGAAGGTGGAGTGTAGAAGTCTGATATTGTGAATTCCAAAAATAATATTGGATTATGTTTGTAAACTGGTCTGTTACTCTAGGCATGATTAACTTATGATTAGGGCTTTGATTGGGCCATTTCAGTAGTACTTTGAGTCCCAAACTCCTTGGTGGATGGGGACCCAGAGAATCCACACTGCAAAGATGGGATATTTAAGTTTTCTGAGCTGGATTGTGGGAAGTAAACACACAGAAAAGCATGCTGAACAATTCTAATGCCCTATATTCTAATAGTTCCATCTATCTGTTGCATGGGATCTAAACCCCCTCTTAATTAGAAACAGAATGGGAATCACCATCCCCAAATCCTCAAGATTAGGGAGTGAACAATGGATTAAAGTAGACATTTTTATTCTACTATAGACTTTTTATTATTCCAGCAATGGAAAAATTCTTATCATTGATGTAAAGGCAGTTGCCACCAGAGCTTCTAAGGGATGGGAGAGGGAAGAAAAGTGTACTATGGGGGCATTGTCAGGACATTGGATTTGTTCTGCATGACATTGTTGTGATGGATGCAGACCATTGTACATTTTGTCATAATTTACAATATTGTGCATGACAAAGTGTAAACTATAATATAAACAGTAATCCATGATTAGTAGCAATATTTGAATATGAGTTCATCAATTATAACAAATATACCACACCAATGAAGGATGCTGTTTATGTGGGAAAGTTTGGGAGGAGGAGGATGTGGGGCATATGGGAATCCTTTATATTTTTAATGTAGCATTTATGTAATCTAAAGGTCCTTTAATATTAAAAATATTAATTAATAAAATAAATAGTTATATACTTAAAAAGAGAGAGAAAGCCAAGCACCAGTCATGCTGAAGACCCACAAACAGGGTAGAAGAAATGGCTTAAGTATGCACTGAAGTAAACTTTAGCCTGTGTGGCAAGCAATGGTATTTTTAAAAAGGTCTATCAGATAGATAAATGGTGGCTCTTTTTTTTTTCTCCCATCAGCTTTATTTTTTAAACATACCACTCAATTTTTTTTTTTTTTTTTTTTTGGTATTGTTGAAGACTGTATTTAGATATCATAATGCTTTGGTTGGAGGGGCGGGGCAAGATGGTGTCTGAGTGAGTGCACCTTATAGTCTCTCCTGCAAAGAAGCAGCTGGGCAGCATTGGAAATTCTTTAGGACCAGGCTGTTTCAGGATTTTGCAGGGCAGGAGGTGTCTGGACATCGATTTGGTGGGATGGTGACAGAGAAGATTCGTGTAAAAGGCAGAATTGAGGCTTTCTTACACGGATTTGGGGCCTGGACGCAGGACGCTACCCCCTGGGCCGGGCAGCATGGCAGTGGTGATTCCTGGAGGCGCTGTGGTGCTGGGAAATTCATAAGCCCTGAGTGGGCTATTCGGGGGCTTGCAGGGCAGGAGGTCTTTGGAAACCGATTTGGTGAGACAGAGACGGAGTTTATGCAAGGCTGGAATTTTGGGTTTCTGACATGGATATCAGTGCTTCTGGCTAGAGCCCCGCCCCGTAGACCTGGCCACAGATCTGCAGTGTCTTTAAATCAATCGCAATAAAGAGGCATCACCAGTAGGCTGTTTCAGGGGCTTGCAGGGAGGGAGGTGGCTGGAAGTCGATTAGATGAAACAGAGATGGAGGAATCCTTTGTGGGGCATGGAATTTTGGGTTTCTGACACGGATATCAGTGCTCCCACTTAGAGCCCCAACCCCTAGGCCTGGCTGCCAATCTGCAATGGTCCTTAAATCAGTCGCAATAAAGAGGCACCCCCAGCAGGCTGTTTTGGGGACTTGCAGGGAGGGAGGTGTCCTGAAGTCAAATTGGTGACACAGTGACAGAAGAGACTCTTGTGAGAGGGGGAATTTTGGATGTCTGACACAGAGGTCAGAGTTTGCGGATATGACCCCCCTCATAGGGCTGGCACCCAACTGCGAGGATCACTGAAGGCTGTGTTGCACTGAGGTGCTCTCAGGCTCCCTGTTAACTGCATTTGAGGTTGCCAGGTCTGTGTCCCCCAAACCCTGGTGGCCCACACCCCAGAGACTCACACCTCTTGAGTCTGCAATATCACAGAATTCCCATCCCTGAATCCACCACGCCCTGAGGTCTATCTCAGGTCCTTGATTGTCCTAGCCCACGACATTTGCGGTTTGTATTTTTTGTTTGTTTGTTTGTTTTATGTTTTCTCTTTCCTTTTTCTCTTTTTTCTTTTTTTTTGTTCTTTTCTTTTTTATTGTCCTGGTTGCTAATATTGCATTATCTCCTAGTCTTTTCTTCTCTTTTCTTTTCTTTTCCCCTTTTTCTTCTTATTTTATTTTATCTTAATTATACAATAAGTGCTGCAGGGAATACCTCAGTTTGCTGGGTTTCCTCATCCTGAGTGGCCTCATTTCTGTGTGAATTGAATTTAGTCACCTACACTATCCCTTTTCCCCCACATCTTGAAATCCTCAATCATCTACTGTCTCTCCTATATACAACCTTCCTTTCTTTGGTCCCCAAATTGTCTAACTTTTAATTTCTAATGCCTTTGTTTTGTTTTCTGTCTTTTATCCAGTCTCAATAATATTGTCTTTCTTTTCTCTTTCCCTCCCTCATGAAAACACTGGCTTTTTAATTCATACTATATTCCTCCCATATTCAGTCAACTACCTCATTATAGGTACTCTACTTACTGCTTTAACTCTACACAACTTACATGAGTCTAATACCCATCCTCCCAGATCTCATATTGTTGCTCTGGTAACATTTATTGCCAATACTACTTTACACATTTTCCTTTTTTACACAATTGCCTATCCCTGACCCTAATATTTTCCTTCAAAGTGAACTCAGCCATCAACAAGAAATTAGAATAAGAATAAAAAAGTGACAAAGAGAAGATATAACATTTATGCAAGAACAACAGCTAATTAATCCCCAAGACTAGACTAGACAAAGAAGCTACAGAACTGATTAAACCCATCAACATAAAATGATGACCAGACAGCAACAAAAAACAACAAACCAAACCAGTAATCAGGAAAACATGGCTGAATCCAATGAACAAACTGAAAACCAGGAAGGGGAGCAGAACTTCGCACAAGTTATTAAAGATCTCAGAACATATATCAGAAACAAACTTAATGAAGTAAAGGAAGAGTTTAACAATATGAAGAAAATACTTGGAGAGGAAATTGCAGACATACACAAAAAGATAACAGATATGATGGGAATGAACACCACAGTTCAAGAAGTCAAAAATACACTCGCAGCAAATAGCAGCAGATTAGAAGAGGCAGAGGAGAGAATTAGCAATGTAGAAGACAGTACATCAGAAATCAAACAGATAGTAGAATTGATCAATAAAAAGAGAAAAAATCCAGCTAGGACTTAGGGATCTCAATGACAATGCAAAACACACAAACATAAGTATTATAGGCATCCCAGAAGGAGAAGAGAAGGGAAAGCGGTCAGAAGGGGTGTTGAAGGAAATAATGGCTGAAAGCTTCCCAAATCTACTGAGAGAGACAGATGTACATATCCAAGAAGCAAAACACACCCTAAACATCAAAAACCCCAACAGGCCCACCTGAACACATATACTTGTCAAATTACCCAATGCTCAAGACAAGAGAAAATTTTCAAAGCAGCAAGAGAAAAGAAAACCATCACATACAAGGGAAGCTCCATCACATTAAGTGCTGATTTCTAATCTGAAACCATGAAAGGCAAGAAGGCAGTGGTATGATATAGTCAAAGTACTAAAAGAAAAAAAATTCCAACCAAGAATACTCTACCCAGCTAAACTAGCATTCAAAAATGATGGAGAGTTCAAAATATTCACAGATAAACAGAAATTGAAAGAGTATGCCAACAAGAACCCTCCCCTTCAAGAAATTCTAAAGGGAGTTCTACAGGAAGAAAGGAAAAAATAGGACAGGCAGAGTTGGTGGAGAGTGTAAGAGCAAGAAAAAGAGAATAAAAACAAAAGAACAAAATATGACAAACACAAGTCCAATCAAAATAGGGCTAACATAAATAACTCCTTGAAAGTAATAAAACTGAATGTCAAAGGATTAAATTCACCTATCAAAAGATTCAGACTGGGACATTGTATAAGGAAATATGAGCCATCTATATGCTCTCTACAAGAAACACATCTTAGACCCAGAGATTCATGGAAGCTGAAAGTGAATGGTTGGAAAAGAGTCTTACAAGCAAACAATACCAAGAAAAGGCAGGAGTAGCTATATTAATATCAGAAAAAATAGACTTTAAATGCAAAACAATTGTGTGGGACAAAGAAGGATACTACATATTAGTGAAAGGGACAATCTCTCAAGAAGAATGAACAATCATAAATATTTATACCCCTAACAAAGGTGCCTCTAAATATGTGAGGCAAACACTGGAAAAACTAAGTGAAAGAATAGACACATCTACAATTATAGTGGGAGATTTTAATACACCACAATCAACACTGGACATAACATCTCAAAAGAGAATCACTAAAGAAACAAAATATTTGAACAGTGTATTAGAGGAGCTGGATCTAATAGACATATACAGATCATTACACCCGAATACAGCAGGATATACATTTTTCTCAAGTGCACATGGATCATTCTCCAAGATAGACCATATGCTAGGCCACAAAGAAAGGCTTAATAAATTCAGAAAAATCAAAATCATACAAAATAATATCTCAGACCACACTGGAGTGAAGCTGGAAATCTGCAAGAGCCAGAGGCCCATATTTCACACCAAGAAATGGAAATTAAACAGCACATTCTTAGAAAAACAGTGGGTCAAAGAGGAAATTTCAAAAGAAATCAATAATGACCTTGAAACAAATGATAACAATAACACAACATCCCAAAACTTATGGGATGCAGAAAAAGCAGTACTGAGAGGGAAATTTATAGCCATAAATACATACATCAAAAAAGAAGAAAGAGCAAAAATTGAATAACTAACTGCACGTTTGGAGGAAATAGAAAAAAAACAACAAAGTAATCCCAAGGAAGAAAAAAGAAAGAAATAACAAAGATAAGAGCAGAACTAAATGAAATAGAAAATAAGAAAGCACTTGAAAAGATAAATGAGACCAAGAGCTAGTTTTTTGAGAAGATCAATACAATTGACAAATTGTTAGTGAAACTAACAAAGTAAAAAAAGAGAGAAGAGGCAAACACATAAAATAAGAAATGAGAAAGGCGATATCACCACTGACCCCACAGAAATAAAGACTATCATAAGAGGACACTTTGAAAAACTATATTCCAACAAAAATGACAATTAAGAGGAAATGGACAAATTCCTAGAATCACATAAGCAGCCTATATTGACAAAAGAAGAAATTGATGATCTCAACAAAGCAATCACAAGTAAAGAGAATCAGTCATTAAAAACCTCTCAACTAAGAAGAGCCCAGTACCAGATGGCTTCACAGGTGAATTCTACAAAACATTCCAGAAATAACTAACACCAATCCTGCTGAAACTCTTCCAAAAAATCAAAACAGAAGGAACATTGCCTAACTCATTCAATGATGCCAAAATTATTCTAGTACCAAAGCCAAAGAAAGACATCACAAGAAAGGAAAATTACAGACCAAACTCTCTAATGAACCTAGACGCAAAAATGCTTAACAAATACTTGCTAATCATATTCAACAACACATTAAATGAATTATACACCACGACCAAGTGGGATTCATCCCAGGTATGCAAGGATGGTTCAACATAAGGAAATCAATCAATGTAATACACCATATAAACTGATTGAAGGAAAAAATCACATGATTATATCTATAGATGCAGAAAAAGCATTTGACAAAATACAGCACTCTTTCTTGATAAAAACGCTCCAAAAGATCAGACTACAAGTAAATTTTTTGAATATGATTTAGGAGAAATCCTAAAATTCTTCCCTCTAAAGTCAGGAAAAATACAAGGATGCCCACTCTCTCCCCTTCTATTTAACATTGTCTTAGAAGTACTTACTTGAGCACTGAGGCAAGAACCAGATATAAAAGGCATTCAAATTGGAAAGGAAGAAGTCAAAATTTCAATATTTGCAGATGACATGATCCTATACATAGAAAACCCTGAGAGGTTTACAACAAAGTTTCTAGAACTCATAAATGAGTTTAGTAAAGTCGCAGGTTATAAGATCAATGCGCAAAACTCAGTTGCATTTCTGTAGACCAATAATGAGCAAGCTCAGGAGGAAATCAAGAAACAAATACCATTCACAGTAGTCAATAAAAAAGAAATCAAATACCTAGGAATAAATTTAACTAAAGATGTGAAAAACTTATACACCAAAAACTACACAAGACTGTTCAAGGAAATCAAAGAAGACCTAAATAAATGGAAGAATATTCCCTGTTCATGGATAGGAAGACTAAATATTATTAAGATGTCTATCCTAACAAAACTGACCTACACATTCAATGCAATCCAAATAAAAATCAACACAGCCTTCTTTAAGGAACTAGATAAACTAACTACGAAATTTATTTGGAAAGGAAAGAGGCCCTGAATAGCTAAAGACATATTGAAAAACAAAAACAAAATTGGAAGAATCACACTACCTGACTTCAAAATATACTACAAAGCTACAGTAGTGAAAACAGCATGGCATTGGCATAAGGAGAGACACACAGACCAATGGAATCAAATTGAAAGTTCTGATATAGAACCTCAATATATATTGTCATATAATATTCGATAAAGCCACCAAACCCTCTCAACTGGGAGAGAAGGGCCTATTCAACAAATGGTGCCTGGAGAACTGGATAGC
The DNA here is from genome assembly GCF_030445035.2 of Dasypus novemcinctus. Lineage (NCBI taxonomy): Eukaryota > Metazoa > Chordata > Mammalia > Cingulata > Dasypodidae > Dasypus > Dasypus novemcinctus. The sequence continues at coordinate 9,693,363 of NC_080694.1, read as the reverse complement.
CATATGTAGAAGAATGAAAGAGGATTACCGGAGAGTGAGGCAAGATGGTCGCTGAGTGAACTTGCCTTTGCGGTCTGTCCCAGGAAGAGACAGCTGGGCACGGCTGCAGGTTCTCCAAGGCGGGGCTTTTTCAGGATTTTTGCAGGGCAGAAGTGCCAGGACATCGATTGGGTGGAAAGGTAACGGAGAGGATTGGTCTAGAAGATATAATTTGGGTTCTATTGCCCGCAAGTGAGACCCGCACACGGGTTCCTCCCTATTGGGGGTGGGGGAGCCACAGTCCTGCCCGGCGGCTCTGCTTTTAGATGGCTCAGCGGTGCTAAGGAGTTCGCGAGTCCTGGGCGGGCTGTTGGCGGGTTGATGCGATGGGTCACCTTTGCAGATCGATTTGGGAAGATAGATGGTGTTTTGTTGTGAAGCGGGAGAAACTTTTGACTGCAGACACAAAAAATAGCGTTTCCGCCTGAAGCCCCACCCCCAAAGGCCTGGCAGCCGATCTCCAACCCAATTAGGCTGTAGGCAATAAAGGGACATAAGTGGAAAGTTGTTTTAGGCCACGGCAAGGGAGGGGGACACATCTGGAAGCCGATTAGGGAATATTTTGTGAAGCTTGGGAATTCCGGTTTTGGAAACTGTTTTCGGCGTCACAGGCCGGGCTTCGGATCTGTACCAGTAAAGTGGCTGCGGTGTAGAGGTGCCCTCTAGTGGCAGTGTTTTGGAATCACAGGGCGGGAGCTGTCCAAAAGCTGAACTGAGATATACCCATATCAATGAGCCCTACTAAGTAAGTGAATTGCAGGGTTCAGTCTTAATATAGAGTTTGCGGTTCTGACTTCCCCCATAGGGCTGGCACCCAGCTGTGGGGATCCCTGAGGGCTGTGTTAAACTGCAGGGCTCCTAGGCTTCCTGTTGACAAGATTGGAGGGTGCCAGGTCTGAATTCCCTAAACTCTGGTGGCCCACACCACAGAGACTCACACCTCTTGAGTCCTCAATATCTCAGACTTTCCATCCCTGAATCCATCACGCACTGAGGTCCATCTGAGGTCCTCGAATGCCCTAGCCTTCAACGTTGGCATTTTTTCTTTATCGTTCCATTTTGTTTTGTTTTTATTTTCATTTTGACTTATTCTTTACTTTTTTCAATGTCCTGATTGCTAACACGGCATTATTCCCTAGTCTTCTCTCACAGTGTATCCCCCAAAGTCTTCTTTTATTCAGTTATTTGGGGTTTTTTTTGGGGGGGGGTAGGTGTTGTGTAGTGGGTGTTTTAATTCTGGTTCGTGTATATTTGTTTTTTTTTTTCTTTCCCCTACCTGTTCCCCATCCTTTGCCCACCCCCTTTTCCTTTCTTCCTCTCATCCCATCCCCCCCTTTTTTTTTCTCTTTTTTCTTTTGTCTCTCTCCCTCTTGTCCCTCATATTCTACTTAGTTTATTTTAACTCAATTAGAAAATAGGTGCAGCAGGAAACACCTCACATTTGCTGGGTTTTCTCATCCTCCACTGCCTCATTTCTGTGTGAACTGATTTAGGCTACCTACACTATCCTCTTTCCCCTACATCTTGATATCCGCCACCATCTACTGTCTCTCCTATATTCCACCTCCCACCTCCCTTTCTTTGATCCACGAAAGGTCTAAGTCTTAATTTCTAATACCTTTGTTTTGTTTTCTGTCTATTATCCACTCTTGAAACTATTACCTTTCTTTTCTCTTTCCCTCTCTCATGAAAACAATAGCTTTTTACCTCATACCATATTCCTCCCATATTCAATCATCTACCTCATAATAGGTACTCTACCTACTACTATAACTCTACACAATTTACATGAATCTAACCTCCATCCTCCCAGATCTCATATTCTTGCTTTGTTAACATATATCACCAATACTACTTTACACTTTTCCCTTGCTTACACAATTGCCTTTCCCCTACACTAATACTTTCCTTTAAAGTGAAGTTAACCAACAACAAGAAATTAGAATAAGAAGAAAAAAGTGACAAAGAGAAGATATAACACTTATGCAAAAACAACAGCTAATTAACCTCCAAGAGTAGACAAAGAAGCTAAGGAACTGATTAAATCTGTCAAGATAAAGAGATGACCAGAAAGCAACAAAAGTCTACAAATCAAACCAGTAATCAGGAAAACATGGCTGAATCCAATCAACAAACCAAAAATCAGGAAGGGGAGCAAAACTTTGCACAAGCAATGAAAGACCTCAGAACATTTATCACCGAAAAATTTGACGAAGTAATGAAAGAGGTTAACAACATGAAGACATCATTTGGAGGGGAAATTGCAGACATATGCAAAAACATAACAGATATGATGGGAATGAACACCACAGTTCAAGAAATCAAAAATACACTTGCAGCAAATATCAGCAGACTAGAAGAGACAGAGCAGAGAATTAGTGATGTGGAAGACAGTACATCAGAAATCAAACAGATAGTAGAAGGGGTCAATAAGAAGATAGAAAAAATCCAGTTAGGACTTAGGGACCTGAATGACAATGCAAAACGCTCAAACATACGTATTATAGGCATTCCAGAAGGTGAAGAGAAGGGAAAGGGGTCAGAAGGAGTGTTGCAGGAAATAATGGCTGAAAACTTCCCAAATCTACTGAAAGAGACAGATGTACATATACAAGAAGCACAGCACACTCCACTAGTCATAAACCCCAATAGGCCCACCTGAAGACATATACTTGTCAAATTATCCAATGCTCAAGACAAAGAGAAAATCCTAAAAGCAGCAAGAGAAAAGAAAACCATCACATACAAGGGAAGCTCAATTAGATTAAGTGCTGATTTCTCATCTGAAACCATGGAGGCAAGAAGGCAGTACTATGATATAGTCAAGGTACTAAAGAAAAAAAAATTCCAACCAAGAATACTCTATCCAGCTAAACTAACATTCAAAAATGATGGAGAGTTCAAAATATTCACAGACAAACAGAAACTGAAAGAGTATACCAACAAGAAACGTCAACTTCAAGAAATTCTAAAGGAAGTTCTGTAGGAAAAAAGGAAAAAACAGGAAAGGCAGAGATGGAGGAGAGTATAAGAGCAACAACAACAACAAAAAAGACAAAAAAAATACAAACAAAATATGACAAACACAAATCCAATCAAAATATGGCTAACACAAATAATTCCTTAAAAGTAATAATACTGAATGTCAACGGATTAAACTCACCTATCAAAAGATTCAGACTAGGACATTGGATAAGGAAATATGACCCATCCATATGCTGTCTACAAGAGACACATCTTAGACCCAGAGACACATGGAGATTGAAAGTGAATGGCTAGAAAATAATCATACAAGCTAACAATAACCAAAAAAAGACAGGAGTAGCTATATTAATATCAGACAAAATAGACTTTAAATGTGAGAGACAAAATAGACTTTAAATGTGAGAAACAAAAGTTGTGAGAGACAAAGAAGGATACTACATTTTAGTGAAAGGGAAAATCTGTCAAGAAGATCGAACAATCATAAATATTTATGCTCCTAACAAGGGTGCCTCTAAATACATGAGGCAAATGCTGGAAAAACTAAGTGAAACAATAGATACATCTACAATTATAGTGGGGGATTTTAATACACCACTATCAACTCTGGACAGAACATCTCAAAAGAGAATCAGCAAAGAAACAAAACATCTGAACAGTATATTAGAGGAGCTGGATCTAATAGACATACATAGATCGCTTCACCCAAACACAGCAGGATATACATTTTTCTCAAGTGCAAATGGATCATTCTCCAAGATAGATCATATGCTGGGCCACAAAGAAAGGCTGAATGAATTCAGAAAGATTGAAATCATACAAAATAATATCTCTGACCACAGTGGAGTCAAGCTGGAAATTTGCAAGGGACAGAAGCCCTGATTTCACACCATGATTTGGAAATTAAACAGCACACTCTTAGAAAAACAGTGGGTCAAAGAGGAAATCTCAAAAGAAATCAATGACTACCTTAAATCAAATGATAATGATAACAGAACATACCAAAATTTATGGGATGCAGCAAAAGCAGTACTGAGAGGAAAATTTATAGCCATAAATTCATACATCAAAAAAGAAGAAAGAGCAAAAATTGAAGAACTGCACATTTGAAGGAATTAGAAAAACAACAACAAAGTAACCCAACAAAAAGAAGAAGAAAGGAAATAACAAAGATAAGAGCAGAACTAAATGAAATAGAAAATAAGAAAACACTTGAAAAGATAAACAAGACCAAGAGCTGGTTTTTTTAGAAGATCAACAAAATTGACAAACCTTTAGTGAGACTAACAAAGAAAAAAAGAGAGAAGATGCAAATACACAAAATAAGAAATGAGAAAGGTGATATCACCACTGACCCCACAGAAATAAAGACTATCATAAGAGGATACTTTGAAAAACTATATTCCAACAATAATGACAATCTAGAGGAAATGGACAAATTCCTAGAATCACATAAGCAGCCCAAATTGACAAGAGAAGAAAGTGATGATCTTAACAAACCAATCACAAGCAGAGAGATAGAATCAGTTATTAAAAATCTCCCAACAAAGAAGAGCCCAGGGCCAGATGGCTTCACAGGTGAATTCTACAAAACATTCCGGAAAGAACTGACACCAATCCTGCTGAAACTCTTCCAAAAAATCAAAACAGAAAGAACATTGCCCACCTCCTTCTATGATGCCAACATTACCCTAGTACCAAAGCCAAACAAAGACATCACAAGAAAGGAAAATTACAGACCAATTTCTCTAATGAACCTAGACACAAAAAAACTTAACAAAATACTTGCTAATCGTATTCAACAACACATTAAATGAATTATACACCACGACCAAGTGGGATTCATCCCAGGTATGCAAGGATGGTTCAACATAAGAAAATCAATCAACATAATACACCATATAAACAGATTGAAGGAAAAAAAGCACATGATTATATCTATAGATGCAGAAAAAGCATTTGACAAAATACAGCACACTTTCTTGATAAAAACACTCCAAAAGATTGGAATACAAGGAAATTTTTTGAACATGATAAAGAGTATATATGAAAAACCTACAGCCAACATTGTTTACAATGGAGAAATCCTAGACTACTTCCCTCTAAACTCAGGAACAAGACAAGGATGCCCACTGCCTCCGCTCCTATTTAACATTGTCTTAGAAGTACTTGCTCGAGCCCTGAGGCAAGAACCAGAAATAAAATGCATTCAAATTGGAAAGGAGGAAGTCAAAATTTCATTATTTGCAGATGACATGATCCTATATATAGAAAACCCTGAGAGATCTGCAAGAAAGCTTCTAGAACTCATAAATGAGTTTAGTAAAGTTGCAGGTTATAAGACCAATGCACAAAAATCAGTAGCATTTCTGTACACCAATAATGAGCAAGATCAGGAGGAAATCAAGAAACAAATACCATTCACAATAGTAAATTAAAAAATCAAATACTTAGGAATAAATTTAACTAAAGAGGTAAAGAACTTATACACTGAGAACTATACAAGTCTGTTCAAGGAAATCAAAGAAGACCTAAATAAATGGAAGAATATTCCTTGTTCATGGATAGGAAGACTGAATATTATTAAGATGTCTATCCTACCAAAACTGATCTACACATTCAATGCACTCCCAATAAAAATCAACACAGACTTCTTTAAGGAACTAGAAAAACTAACTATGAAATTTATTTGGAAAGGAAAGAGACCGGGAATAGCCAAAGACATACTGAAAAAGAAAAACAAAATTGGAGGAATCACACTACCTGACTTCAAAACATACAACAAAGCTATGGTGGTGAAAACAGCATGGTATTGGCATAAGGACAGACACACAGACCAATGGAATCGAATTGAAAGCTCTGATATAGAACCTCACATATATAGCCACATAATATTCGATAAAGCCACCAAACCCTCTCAACTGGGAGAGAGTGACCTATTCAACAAATGGTGTCTGGAGAACTGGATAGCCATATGTAGAAGAATGAAAGAGGATTACCATCTCACACCTTATACAAAGATCAACTCAAGATGGATCAAAGACCTAAATATAAGAGCCAAGACCATAAAAACCTTAGAAAGCAGTGTAGGGAAACATCTACAGGACCTTGTAATAGGAAATGGATTTATGAATATCTCACCAAAAGCACGAGCAGCAAAAGATCTAATAGATAAATGGGACTTCCTCAAAATTAAAGCCTTCTGCACCTCAAAGGAGTTTGTCAAGAATGTAAAAAGGGAGCCCACACAGTGGGAGAAAATATTTGGCAACCATATATCTGAAACTTATAACTTGCATATATAAAGAACTCCTATATTTTGAAAATAAAAAGATAAACAACCCATTTAAAAAATGGGAAAAAGATTTAAACAGACACTTCTCCAAAGAAGAAATACAAATGGCTAAAAAGCACATGAAGAAATGTTCCAAATCTCTAGCTATCAGGGAAATGCAAATCAAAACCACAATGAGATACCATCTTACACCCATAAGATTGGCAGCTATGAAAAAAACAGAAGAATACAAGTGCTGGAGAGGATGTGAAGAAAGGGGAACACTCATCCACTGCTGGTGGGAATGCAGAAGGATCCAACCATTCTGGAGGACAGTGTGGTGGTTTCTCAAAAAACTAGCCATAGATTTGCCATATGACCGAGCAATACCACTGCTGGGTATATACCCAGCAGAACTGAAAACAAGGACACAAACCGATATATGTACACCAATGTTCATAGCAGCATTGTTCACTATCGCCAAAAGTTGGAATCAACCCAAATGCCCATCAAGAGATAAGTGGATCCTTAAAATGTGGTATATACACACAATGGAATACTACTCGGCTGTAAGAACAAATACACTACAAACACATGTGATAACATGGATGAATCTTGAGAACCTTATGTTGAGTGAAGCAACCCAGGCATTGAAGGACAAATACTACATTACCTCAATAATATGAAATAACCAAGCTGTCCTAGATAGCAAGAGACTGAATGATAGGCTTACAGGAAATCAGAGGGTGGAGGAAGGATGTGAGCCAATGTGCAGGGGTGGAATTTATGACGAGATGGTGGTAAGTATGAACACAAGAAGAGATAAAATGGGGGCAAGGGGTTGCCTTTGGTTGGGGCTTTGCGGGTTTGAGGGTGGCTGGGGATGGGTGGATGGGTAATATTGCCCAAAAGTGGGGGGAAGGAGGGGTAGCATATGAACATAGGAGAGTGTCAGGTGTTGGTGGAGAGTAAAATGCCAAGAAAATCATATCAAAATATAATTAAGAGGGTTACCTGTTTAGAATGCTCAGAGGGGATGGTCTGATGCGGGTCGGGCTCCTGGGGAATGTCTGAATGCTCATTCTGCCAGAGTGGGTGACACCATGGGGTAGAAATCCAAGTAGTGAGAGTGGGGGTGGACCCACATCCTGGGGAGGACTAATGCCATCAAATAGAGGGAACTGTATCTCTCGAGACAAAGGGTGGCTCCCAGGGCATTGGGGCAGTTGAGCAAGTTAGGCCATGAACACTACTCCATCTATCTCTGGACGTGGCTCCTCGGGAAACGGAGGTTGGCTGTCACTGTGGGCACCAAGGTGGAAGGGAAAATGGATGTTAAATGTGTGGAACCAAGGTAAATGGGAGGTAAGAGAGGAGTTTCGTGAGAGTACACAAGGATGGATATAAAACATATAATATTACACCATAACATATAGGAGATGACAGACTGATAATGTAAACCATAATGTAAAACATTGGATAACTAAGAATTTAGAGGAGAGTGAGGCAAGATGGTCGCTGAGTGAACTTGCCTTTGCGGTAGGTCCCGGGAGTAGATGGTTGGGCGCGGCTGCAGGCTCTCCAAAGCCGGGCTTTTTCGGGATTTTTGCAGGGCAGAAGTGCCTGGACATCGATTGGGTGGAAAGGTAACGGAGAGGATTGGTCTAGTAGATATAGTTTGGGTTCTATTGCCTGTGGGTGAGACCAGCGCGCGGGCTCCTCCCTGCTGCGGGTGGGGGGAGTCGCGGTCCAGCCCGGCGGCACCGCTTTTGCGCGGCTCTGAGTTGTTGAGGAGTTCACCAGCTCTGGGCGAGCTGTGCACGGGTTGATGCGACGGGTCGCCTTTGCAGTGGGATTTGGGAAGATAGACGGTGCTTTGTTTTGAAGCGGGAGAAACTTGTGATTGCGAAAATAAACAATAGTGCTTCCGCCTGAAGCCCCGCCCCCAAAAGCCCGGCAGCCGGTCTCCGACCCAAATAGGCTGTAGGCAATAAAGAGACGTAATCGGAAAGTTGTATTAGGCTGCGGCAAGGGAGGGGGATACATCTGGAAGCAGATTAGGGAATATTTTGCGAAGCTTGGGAAATCCGATTTTCGAATCTGTTTTCGGCGTCACAGGCCGGGCTTCAGATCTGTACTAGCAAAGTGGCTGCAGTGTAGAGGCGCCCTCTAGTGGCAGAGGTTTGGAATCACAGGACGGGAGCTGTCTAAAAGCTGAAGTGAAATATACTAATGAGCCCAGCTAAGTAAATGAATTGCAGGGTTCAGTCATAATATAAAGTTTGCGGATCTGACTTCCCCCTTAAGGCAGACACCCAGCTGAGGGGATCCCAGAGGGCTGTATTACACTGCGGGGCTCCCAGGCTTCCTGTAGACCAGATTGGAGGTTGCCAGGTCTGAATTCCCTAAAATCTGGTGGCCCACACCACAGAGACTCACATCTCTTGAGACCTCAATATCTCAGACTTTCCATCCCTGAATCCATCACGCACTGAGGTCCATCTGAGGTCCTTAAATGCCCTACCCTTCAACGTTGGCATTCTTTCCTTATCATTTCATTTTGTTTTGTTTTTATTTTCATTTTGACTTATTCTTTACTTTTTTCAATTTCCTGATTGCTAACACCGCATTATCCCCTAGTCTTCTCTCACAGCGTCTCCCCCAAAGGCTTTCTTTTACTCAGTTATTTAAGGCTTTTTTTCATGGTAGGTGCTGTGAAGTGGGTGTTTTAATTCTGGGTCGTGCATATCTGTTTTTTTTTCTTTCCCCTATCTGTTCCCCACCCCTTGCCCATCCCCTTCTACTTTCTTCCTCTCGTCCCTTCCCCCCACTTTCTTTTTTTTTCTTTCTTTCTTTTTTTCTGTTGTCTCTCTCCCTCTTGTCCCTCATATTCTACTTAGTTTATTTTAACTCTATTATAAAATAGGTGCGGAAGGAAACACCTCACATTCGCTGGGGTTTTCTCATCCTCCACTGCCTCATTTCTGTGTGAACTGATTTAGTCTACCTGCACTATCCTCTTCCCCCTACATCTTGATACCCGCCACCATCTACTGGCTCTCCCATATTCCACCTCCCACCTCCCTTTCTTTGATCCACGAAGGGTCTAAGTCTTAACTTCTAATACCTATGTTTTGTTTTCTGTCTGTTATCCACTCTTGAAACTATTACCATTTTTTTTCTCTTTCCCTCTCTCACGAAATCAATAGCTTTTTAGCTCATACCATAATCCTACCATATTCAATCACCTACCTCATAATAGGTACTCTACCTACTGCTATAACTCTACACAATTTACATAAATCTAACCTCCATCCTCCCAGATCTCATATTCTTGCTTTGCTAACATATATCACCAATATTACTTTACACTTTTCCCTTGCTTACACAATTGCCTTCCCCCAACACTAATACTTTCCTTTAAAGTGAACTTAACCAACAACAAGAAACTAGAATAAGAAGAAAAAAGTGACAAAGAGAAGATATAACACCTATGCAAAAATAACAGCTAATTAACCTCCAAGAGCAGACAAAGAAGCTAAGGAACTGATTAAATCCGTCAAGATAAAGAGATGACCAGAAAGCAACAAAAATCTACAAACCAAACCAGTAATCAGGAAAACATGGCTGAATCCAATCAACAAACCAATAATCAGGAAGGGGAGCAAAACTTGGCACAAGCAATGAAAGATCCCAGAACATTTATCACCGAAAAATTTGACGAAGTAATGAAAGAGGTTAACAACATGAAGACATCACTTGGAGGGGAAATTGCAGACATACGAAAAAACATAACAGATATGATGGGAATGAACACCACAGTTCAAGAAATCAAAAATACACTTGCAGCAAATATCAGCAGACTAGAAGAGACAGAGCAGAGAATTAGTGATGTGGAAGACAGTACTTCAGATATCAAACAAACAGATAGTAGAAGGGGTCAATAAGAAGATAGAAAAAATCCAATTAGGATTTAGGGACCTGAATGACAATGCAAAACGCTCAAACATACGTATTATAGGCATTCCAGAAGGTGAAGAGAAGGGAAAGGGGTCAGAAGGAATGCTGCAGGAAATAATGGCTGAAAACTTCCCAAATCTACTGAAAGAGACAGATGTACATATACAAGAAGCACAGCGCACTCCACAAGTCATAAACCCCAACAGGCCCACCCCAAGACATATACTTGTCAAATTATCCAATGCTCAAGACAAAGAGAAAATCCTAAAAGCAGCAAGAGAAAAGAAAACCATCACATACAAGGGAAGCTCAATTAGATTAAGTGCTGATTTCTCTTCTGAAACCATGGAGGCAAGAAGGCAGTGGTATGATATAGTCAAGGCACTAAGGGAAAGAAATTTCCAACCAAGAATACTCTATCCAGCTAAATTAGCATTCAAACATGATGGAGAGTTCAAAATATTTGCAGACAAACAGAAACTGAAAGAGTATACCAACAAGAAACCTCCCCTTCAAGAAATTCTAAAGGGAGTTCTACAGGAAGAAAGGAAAAAACAGGAAAGGCAGAGTTGGAGGAGAGTATAAGACCAACAACAATAAAAAAAAAGACAAAAAAAAATATATACAAACAAAATATGACAAACACAAATCCAATCAAAATATGGCTAGCACAAATAATTCCTTGACAGTAATAACACTGAATGTCAATGGATTAAATTCACCTATCAAAAGATTCAGACTGGGACATTGGATAAGGAAATATGACCCATCCATATGCTGTCTACAAGAGACACATCTTAGACCCAGAGACGAATGGAGATTGAAAGTGAATGGCTGGAAAACAATCATACAAGCTAACAATAACCAAAAAAAGGCAGTAGTAGCTATATTAATATCAGACAAAATAGACTTTAAATGTGAAACAATTGTGAGAGACAAAGAAGGATACTACATTTTAGTGAAAGGAAAAATCTGTCAAGAAGATCGAACAATCATAAATATCTATGCCCCTAACAAGGGTGCCTCTAAATACGTCAGGCAAACACTGGAAAAACTAAGTGAAAGAATAGATACATCTACAATTATAGTGGGAGATTTTAATACACCACTATCAACTCTGGACAGAACATCTCAAAAGAGAATCACCAAAGAAACAAAATATCTGACTAGTATATTAGAGGAGCTGGATCTAACAGATATATATAGATCGCTACACCCAAACACAGCAGGATATACATTTTTCTCAAGCGCACATGGATCATTCTCCAAGATAGATCAGATGCTAGGCCACAAAGAAAGGCTGAACGAATTCAGAAAGATTGAAATCATACAAAACATTATCTCTGACCACAGTGGAGTCAAGTTGGAGATTTGCAAGGGACAGAAGCCCAGATTTCACACCACGATTTGGAAATTAAACAGCACACTCTTAAAAAAACAGTGGGTCAAAGAGGAAATCTCAAAAGAAATCAATGACTACCTTGAAACAAATGATAATGATAACACAACATACCAAAATTTATGGGATGCAGCAAAAGCAGTACTGAGAGGGAAGTTTATAGCCATAAATTCATATATCAAAAAAGAAGAAAGCAAAAATTGAAGAACTAACTGCATATTTGAAGGAATTAGAAAAACAACAACAAAGTAACCCAACAGGAAGAAGGAAGGAAATAACAAAGATAAGAGCAGAACTAAATGAAATAGAAAATAAGAAAGCACTTGAACAGATAAACAAGACCAAGAGCTGGTTTTTTGAGAAGATTAACAAAATTGACAAACCTTTAGCAACACTAACAAAGAAAAAAAGAGAGAAGATGCAAATACACAAAATAAGAAATGAGAAAGGCGATATCACCACTGACCCCACAGAAATAAAGACTATCATAAGAGGATATTTTGAAAAACTATATTCCAACAAAAATGACAATCTAGAGGAAATGGACAAATTCCTAGAAACACATAAGCAGCCCATATTGACAAAAGAAGAAATTGATGATCTTAACAAACCAATCACAAGCAGAGAGATAGAATCAGTTATTAAAAATCTCCCAACTAAGAAGAGCCCAGGGCCAGATGGCTTCACAGGTGAATTCTACAAAACATTCCGGAAAGAACTGACACCAATCCTGCTGAAACTATTCCAAAAAATCGAAACAGAAAGAACATTACCCAACTCCTTCTACGATGCCAACATTACCCGAGTACCAAAGCCAAACAAAGACATCACAAGAAAGGAAAACTACAGACCAATTTCTCTAATGAATCTAGACGCAAAAATACTTAACAAAATACTTGCTAATCGTATTCAACAACACATTAAACGTATTATACACCACGACCAAGTGGGATTCATCCCAGGTATGCAAGGATGGTTTAACATAAGAAAATCAATCAACGTAATACACCATATAAACAGATTGAAGGAAAAAAATCACATGATTATATCTATTGATGCAGAAAAAGCATTTGACAAAATACAGCACCCTTTCTTGATAAAAACACTCCAAAAGATTGGAATACAAGGGAATTTTTTGAACATGATAAAGAGTATATATGAAAAACCTAAAGCCAATATTGTTTACAATGGAGAAATCCTAGACTCATTCCCTCTAAACTCAGGAACAAGACAAGGATGCCCACTGTCTCCGCTCCTATTTAACATTGTCTTAGAAGTACTTGCTCGAGCACTGAGGCAAGAACCAGAAATAAAAGGCATTCAAATTGGAAAGGAAGAAGTCAAAATTTCATTATTTGTAGATGACATGATCCTATACATAGAAAACCCTGAGAGATCTACAACGAAGATTCTAGAACTCATAAATGAGTTTAGTAAAGTCGCAGGTTATAAGATCAATGTGCAAAAATAAGTAGCATTTCTGTACACTAATAATGAGCAAGATCAGGAGGAAATCAAGAAACAAATACCATTCACAATAGTAAATAAAAAAATCAAATACTTAGGAATAAATTTAACTAAAGAGGTAAAGAACTTATACACCGAGAACTATACAAGATTGTTCAAGGAAATCAAAGAAGACCTAAATAAATGGAAGACTATTCCTTGTTCATGGATAGGAAGACTGAATATTATTAAGATGTCTATCCTACCAAAACTGATCTACACATTCAATGCAATCCCAATAAAAATCAATGCAGCCTTCTTTAAGGAACTAGAAAAACTAACTATGAAATTTATTTGGAAAGGAAAGAGACCCCGAATAGCCAAAGACATACTGAAAAAGAAAAATGAAATTGGAGGAATCACACTACCTGACTTCAAAACATACTACAAAGCTACGGTGGTGAAAACAGCATGGTATTGGCATAAGGAGAGACACATAGACCAATGGAATCGAATTGAAAGCTCTGATATAGAACCTCACATATACAGCCACATAATATTCGATAAAGCCACCAAACCCTCTCAACTGGGAGAGAGTGGCCTATTCAACAAATGGTGTCTGGAGAACTGGATAGCCATATGTAGAAGAATGAAAGAGGATTACCATCTCACACCTTATACAAAGATCAACTCAAGATGGATCAAAGACCTAAATATAAGAGCCAAGACCATAAAAACCTTAGAAAGCAGTGTAGGGAAACATCTACAGGACCTTGTAATAGGAAATGGATTTATGAATATCTCACCAAAAGCACGAGCAGCAAAAGAACTAATAGATAAATGGGACTACCTCAAAATTAAAGCCTTCTGCACCTCAAAGGAGTTTGTCAAGAAAGTAAAAAGGGAGCCCACACAGTGGGAGAAAATATTCGGCAATCATATATCTGATAAGAAACTTATAACGTGCATATATAAAGAACTTCTATATCTTGAAAATAAAAAGATAAACAACCCATTTAAAAAATGGGAAAAAGACTTAAACAGACACTTCTCCGAAGAAGAAATACAAATGGCAAAAAAGCACATGAAAAAATGTTCCAAATCTCTAGCTATCAGGGAAATGCAAATCAAAACTACAATGAGATACCATCTTACACCCATAAGATTGGCAGCTATGAAAAAAACAGAAGAATACAAGTGCTGGAGAGGATGTGAAGGAAGGGGAACACTCATCCACTGCTGGTGGGAATGCAGAAGGATCCAACCGTTCTGGAGGACAGTATGGCTGTTTCTCAAAAAACTAGCCATAGATTTGCCATATGACCCAGCAATACCACTGCTGGGTATATACCCAGCAGAACTGAAAACAAGGACACAAACAGATATATGTACACCAATGTTCATAGCAGCATTGTTCACTATTGCCAAAAGTTGGAAGCAACCCAAATGCCCATCAACAGATGAGTGGATCAATAAAATGTGGTATATACACACAATGGAATACTACTCGGCTGTAAGAACAAACACACTACAAACACATGTGATAACATGGATGAATCTTGAGAACCTTATGTTGAGTGAAGCAACCCAGACATTGAAGGACAAATACTACGTGACCTCAATGATATGAAATAAACAAGCTGCCTTAGATAACAAGAGACTGAACGATAGGCTTACAGGAAATCGGAGGGTGGAGGAAGGATATGAGCTGATGTCTGCAGGGGTGGAATTTAAGACGAGATGGTGGTAAGTATGAACACAAAGAAGAGATAAAAGGGGGGCAAGGGGTTGCCTTTGGTTGGGGCTTTGGGGGTTTGAGGGTGCCTGGGGACGGACGGATGGGTAACATTGCCCAAAAGTGGGGGGAGGGAGGGGTAGCATATGAACACAGGAGAGGGTCAGGTGTTGGTGGAGAGTAAAATGCCGAGAAAATCATATCAAAATATAATAAAGAGGGTTACCTGTTTAGAATGCTCGGAGGGGAGGTCTGATGCAGGACGGGCTCCTGGGGAATGTCTAAATGCTCATTCTGCCAGAGTGGGTATCACCATGGGGTAGAAACCCAAGTAGTGAGAGTGGGGGTGGACCCACATCCTGGGGAGGACTAATGCCATGAAATAGAGGGAACTGTATCCCTCGAGAGAAAGGGTGGCTCCCAGGGCATTGGGGCAGTTGAGCAAGTTAGGCCCTGAACACTATTCCATCTATCTCCAGAAGTGGCTCCTCAGGAAACGGAGGTTGGCTGTCACTGTGGGCACCAAGGTGGAAGGGAAAATGGACGTTAAATGTGTGGAACCAAGGTAAATGGGGGATAAGAGAGGAGTTTCTTGAGAGTACACAAGGATGGATATAAAACATGTAATATTACACCATAACATATAGGAGATGACAGACTGATAATGTAAACCATAATGTAAAACATAGGATAACTAAGAATGTAAAGAACTGTATATCCTAAAGTATGCACCATAATGTAAGCACAGATGTCACCTTGTTAGAAAGCTAATGTCTCAGACTCTGTACATCACGTTAAGTAAATATGATATGAATAGGGTGTAAGAGTATCGCTGTGGAAGGAAAAAGGTTTTGTGGTGGATGTATGGGAGTGCTGTATATTATATATATGCATTGCTGTGGTCTAGGACTCCCGTGAAGAGAAGCTGAATAATTAGGGGGGGGGGGGGGAAAAAGATATGATGTAGAATTTTTTCAAGTCAACATTCTTTATCTAAGTTCTTTATCTAACTTTATCCAAGTTTTTTATCTAACCTTTAAATCCATCGCTATATGCCATTCCCTAGTAAGGGACCATGACATTATATTGGGCTTCAAATTTCGGGGAGTTCTGGATCACAGAGTGTTTCAACAATGGCAATGGAGGGATACTGGTATGCGATGCCAATGACAGGTGATATATGGCTGACAGGGAGCTGTACAGAACATATGTCCAGGGTGCATGGTAATGTTTGGATATACTCATAGTGGCAACAATTAAAAACCACAGCAGGGGGGGTACTGGGTTCCTGGCCAATGGTGTTCTGTCATGGTCCCTAGGGGAGCAGCGATAGTCTCCCAGGTACAGCGGCGGGGACCGGGAGGGAGTGAGGGTTCAACAGTGAGCCCCTGATGCTAATGACTATGCTTGTGAGCTGATAAGCCTAAAATAAGAACAAGGCCTAGAGCAACATTGTGCCTGGGAATTTCCTCCTGTCAGCCTTCATGTTACTCAAATGTGGCCAGTCTCGAAGCCAAACTCAGCATGTAAATGCAATGCCTTCCCCCCAGCGTGGGACATGACACCCGGGGATGAGCCTCCCTGGCACCGAGGGACCACTATCAACTACCAACTGATGATGCAACTGGAAAATGACCTTATACGGAAGGTTCAATGTGGATCAGCAGAATATCCCTGTCTACATAAAATAACATGACTTTAAAATGCTGTTTGACCTAAAGTAAGGGGGAAATGGAAAAGAGAAATGAGTTTATATGGCTACGAGTTTCTAAAAAAGAGTCTGGAGGCTGGCAGAAGGATTGCCCTCATGCACAACTGAGCAGAGTCAGAGAGACAGATAAAGCAGATACAACCCCCAGATATCGGTTCCTTCGAGGGCTAAAGAGACCCATGGGAGTTATGGTCATGGCCGATGGGGTTAACTACCAGGTCAGATGGCCCCTTTTTGGAACTGGTGTTTATGTGTGATGAATCTGGACTCAGATGGGATCTTCCTTCATAAGACTTTCATGCTAAGGTGATGGAGGTGCAGTTAATGTTGGGGTTTAAGATATATTTAGCGGATTTGAATCTCTGGACTGACTATGTGATAGCCAGGTCCTGAGCCTCAACAGACTCCAGCACCTACATTATGATTTATTGGACTTATCACACTCTGCTAAGATGGAGTTGAAGAAGGACAACCACCACACCATGGAACCTAGAGTGATTACAACTGAAAGTGGGAGGATTGCATCCAACATCCATGTGGAATCTGAGCCTCCTCTTGACATAGAGGTGCAATGGACACAACCAATCCAATGTCCACATAGAAGAGGTGGCATTGGACTGGGAAAAGTGGACATGGTGGCTGATGGGTATGGGGAAAGGCAGGAAGAGATGAGATGTGGAGGCGTCTTTGGGACATGGAGCTGCCCTGGATGGTGCTTCAGAGGCAATCACCAGACATTGTAAATCCTCACAGGGCCCACTGGATGGAATGGAGGAGAGTATGGGCCATGATGTGGACCGTTGACTATGAGGTGAAGAGGTGACCAAAGATGTACTTACCAAATCCAATGGATGTATCATGATGATGGGAACGAGTGTTGCTGGGGGGGGGGGGAAGTGGGGTGGGGGGGTGGGGTTGAATGGGACCTCACATATATATTTTTAATGTAATATTATTACAAATTCAATAAAAAAAATAGAAAAAAAAAAGAATTTAGAAAACCGTGTATCCTAAAGTATGCACCACAATGTAAGCACAGATGTCACCTTGTTTGAAAGCTATTGTCTCAGACTCTGTACATCACGTTAAGTAAATATGTGAATAGGGTGTAAGAGTATCGCTGTGGAAGGGAAAAGGTTTTGTGGTGGATGTATGGGAGTGCTGTATATTATATATATGCATTGCTGTGGTTTAGGGCTCCTGTGAAGAGAAGTTCAATAATTAGGGGGGAAAAAAAAAGAAAAAGATAGGATGTAGAATTTTTTCCAAGTCAACACGTATTCTTTATCTAACCTTTAAACCCATCGCTATATGCCATTTCCTAGTAAGGGACCCTGACATTATATTGGGCTTCAAATTTCAGGGAGTTCTGGATCACAGAGTGGTTCAACAATGGCAATGGAGGAATACTGGTATGGGATACCATTGACAGGTGATATATGGCTGACAGGGAGCTGTACAGAACATATGTCCAGGGTGCATGGTAATGTTTGGATATACTCATAGCGGCAACAATTAAAAACCACAGCAGGGGTGTACTGGGTTCCTGGCCAGTGGTGCTCTGTCGTGGTCCCTAGGGGAGCAGCAACAGTCTCCCAGGTGCAGCGGCAGGGACCGGGAGGGAGTGAGGGTTCAACAGTGAGCCCCTGATGCTAATGACTATGCTTGTGAGCTGATAAGCCTAAAATAAGAACAAGGCCTAGAGCAGCATTGTGCCTGGGAATTTCCTCCTGTCAGCCTTCATGTTACTCAAATGTGGCCAGTCTCGAAGCCAAACTCAGCATGTAAATGCAATGCCTTCCTCCTAGCGTGGGACATGACACCCAGGGATGAGCCTCCCTGGCACCGAGGGATCACTATCAACTACCAACTGATGATGCAACTGGAAAATGTCCTTGTATGGAAGGTTCAATGCGGAACAGCAGAATATCCCTGTCTACATAAAATAACATGACTTTAAAATGCTGTTTGACCTAATGTAAGGGGGAAATGGAAAGGAGAAATGAGTTTATATGGCTACGAGTCTCTAAAAAAGAGTCTGGAGGCTGTCAGAAGGATTGCCCTTATGCACAACTGAGCAGAGTGTAAGAGACAGATAAAGCAGATACAACTCCCAGGTATTGGTTCCTTTGAGGGCTAAAAAGACCCATGGGAGTTATGGTCATGGCAGATGGGGTTAAATACCAGGTCAGATGGCCCCTCTTTGGAACTGGTGTTTATGTGTGATGAATCTGGACTCAGATGGGTTCTCTCTTCACAAGACTTTCATGCTAATGTGCTGGAGTTGCAGTTAGTGTTGGGGTTTAAGATATATTTAGGGGATTTGAATCTCTGGACTGACAATGTGATAGCCAGGCCCTGAGCCTCAACAGACTCCAGCACCTACAATCTGATTTATTGGACTCGCCACACTCAGCTAAGATGGAGTTGAAGAAGGACAACCACCACACCATGGAGCCTAGAGTGCTTACAACTGAAAGTGGGAGGATTGCATCCAGCATCCATGTGGAATCTGAGCCTCCTCTTGACATAGAGGTGCAATGGACACAACCACTCCAATGTCCACAGAGAAAAGGTGGCATTGGATTGGGAAAAGTGGACATGGTGGCTGATGGGTATGGGGAAAGGCAGGAAGAGATGAGAAGTGGAGGCGTCTTTGGGACATGGAGCTGCCCTGGATGGTGCTTCAGGGGCAATCACTGGACATTGTAAATCCTCACAGGGCCCACGTGATGGAATGGGGGAGAGTATGGGCCATGATGTGGACCATTGACCATGAGGTGCAGAGGTGCCCAAAGATGTACTTACCAAATGCAATGGATGTGTCATGATGATGGGAATGAGTGTTGCTGGGAGGGGGGGGGAGAGGTGGGGTGGGGGTGGTGGGGTTGAATGGGACCTCATATATATATATATTTTTAATGTAATATTATTACAAAGTCAATAAAAAAAACAAAGAGGATTACCATCTCACACCTTATACAAAGATCAACTCAAGATGGATCAAAGGCCTAAATATGAGAGCCAACACCATAAAGACTTTGGAAAGCAGTGTAAGGAAACATCTTCAAGACATTGTAATAGGAAATGGCTTCATGAACATCACACCAAAAGCATGCCCATCAACAGATGAGTGGATCAATAAAATGTGGTATATACATACAATGGAATGCTACTCGGCTCTAAGAACAAATACACTATAAACACAGGTGATAACATGGATGAATCTTGAGAACCTTATGTTGAGTGAAACAGCCCAGGCATTGAAATACAAATACTACATGACCTCATGATATGAAATAAGTAAACCAAGCTGCCTCAGAGAGCTAGAGAGTGGAAGATAGGCTTACAGGAAATCGGGGGGTAGAGGAAGGATATAAGCTGACATCTACATGGGGGAAATCTATGATAAGCTGGAGGTAAGTATGTGTACAAGGAAGGGATAAAATGGGGGCATAGGGTTACCTTTGGGTGGGCTTTGCGGGCTTGATGGGGGCTAGGGAGGGGCAGATGGGCAATATTGCCCAAGAATTTGGGGGGAGAGTAGGGGCAACGTACGAACATAGAAGATTGTCAGGTGTTGGTTGAGAGTATAATGTTGAGAAAACCTTTTCAAAATATAACTAGGAAAGTTACCTGTTTAAGGTACTCAAAGGGGATAATCTGATGTACGACAGACTCCTAGGGAATATATGAATGCTCATTTTGCCAGAGTGGGTTATATCATTGGGTAGAGACCCATGTAATGAGAGTGTAGGTATACCCACATCCTGGGGAGGACTAATGCCATCAAATAGAAGGAACTGTATCTCTCAAGAGAAAGGGTGGCTCCCAGGGCATTAAGGCAGTTGAGCAAGTCAAGCTCTCAACACCGTTGCAAGTATCTCTGAACATGGCTCCTCAAGAAGTGAAGATTGACTGCCACTGTGGGCCCCAAGGGGAGGGAGAAATAAATATTGAATAGATAGAACCAACGTAACTGTGACGGCAATAGAAGTGTTTCACAAGAGTATGCAAGGATGGGTATAAAACATGTAATATTACACCAAAAAATATTTAGGGGCTGACAGACTAATAATGTAAATCATAATGTAAGACATAGGATAATGAAAAATTTAGAAAATTGTATAGCCTAAAATATAAACCACAATGTAAACATAAATGTTACCTTGTTTGAAAGCTAATGTCTCAATATCTGTACATCACTTTCAGTAAATATGGTATGAATATGTTAAAAGATTATTGCTGTGGAAGGGAAAAGGTTTTATACTGGATATGTGGGAGTACTGTATATTTTATATATGAATTACTGTGATCTATACCTCTTGTGAAGAGAACCTTAATAATTAGCAAAAAAGAAAAGAAAAAAAGATAGGATGTAGAATTTTTCCAAATCAATATTAATTCTATATCTAACCTTTAAACTCATTGCTATATTCCATTTTACTATTAAGGGAACCTGGCATTATATTGGGCTTCACTTTTCAGGAAGTTTTGGATCACAGAGTGGTTTAACAATGGCAGCGGAGGAATACTGGTATAGGATGTTATTGACAGGTGACATACGGTTGACAGGGAGTTATACAGGGTATGTGTCCAGGGTGCATGGAAATGCTTGGATATACTCATTGTAGAAACAATTAAAAACAACAGCTGGGGGGGTTTGCTGGGTTCCTGGCCAGGGGGCCTCTGTCATGGTCCCTAGGGGAGCAGCGGCAGTCCCCCAGGTGCAACGGCAAAGACCAGGAAGGAATGAGGGTGCAACAGTGAGCCTCTGATACTAATGACTATGCTTGTGAGCCTATACACCTATACACCTGAAATAAGAGCAAGGCCTAGAGCAGCACTGTGCCTAAGAGTTCCCTCTTGACAGCCTCCGTGTTCTTCAAATGTGGCCAGTCTTGAAGCCAAACTCAGCATGTAAATGCACTGCCTTCCCCCCAGCGTGGGACATGACACCCAGGCATGAGCCTCCCTGGCACCAAGGGATCACTACCAAGTACCAGTTGATGATGTAACTAGAAAATGACCTTGAATAAAAGGTTCAAGGCAGACCAGCAGAATATCCCTGTCTACATATAACAACAGGAGTTAAAAATGCTTTTTGACCTAAATTAAGGGGGAAATGGAAAGGACAAATGAGTTTATATGGCTATGAGTCTCTAAAAAAGAGTCTGGAGGTTGCCAGAAGGATTGTCCTTATGCACACCTGAGCAGAGTCTCAGAGACAGATAAAGTAGATACAACCCCAGGTATTGGTTCTTCTGAGGGCTAAAGAGACCCACAGATTTTATGGTCATGGCAGATGGAGTTCACTGCCATGTTAGTTGGCGCTTCTTTGGAGTTGGTGTTTCTGCATGATGGAGCTGGACTCAGATGTGATCTCTTTTCACAAGCCTTCCCCGTTACTTTACTAGAATTGTAGTTGGTGCTGGGGTTTAAGATATATCTAGGGGACCTGAATCTCTGGACTGACAATATGATAGTCAGACCCTATGCCTCAACAGACCTCAGCTCCTACACTCTGGTTTATTGGACTTACCCCACTCAGCTAGCATGGAGTTGAAGAATGTCAACCACCACACCATCTAGTCAAGAGTGCCTACAACTGAAAGCAGGAGGATTGCATCCAGTATCCATGTGGAACCTAAGCCCCCTCTTGACACAGATGTGGAATGGACACAACCAATCCAAGGTCCACAGAGAAAATGTGGCATTGGTGTCGGAAAAGTGGCTATGGTGGCTGCTGGATGCGGGGAATGGGAGGAAGAGATGAGATGTGGAGGCATTTTCGGGACTTGGAGTTGTCCTGGGTGGTGCTGCAGGGACAATTACTGGACATTGTAGATTCTCCCCTGGCCCACTGGATGGAACGTGGGAGAGTATGTGCTATGATGTGGACCATTGACCATGAGGTGCAGCGATGCCCAGAGATGTACTCACCAAATGCAATGGATTTGTCATGATGATGGGGGAGAGTGTTGCTGTGGGGGGAGCGGTGGGGTGGGGGTGGTGTGGGTGAATGGGTACCTCATATTTTTTGAATGTAATATTTTTTAAAAATGAATTAAAAACAAAAACAAAAACAAAATAAATTCCGTGAAAAGCAGTCTCAGTCACCTTCAGGTGTCAAACCCTCCAAAGACTTCCCATTCCTTTTAGTTTCAGATTCAAGCCTCCTGCAATGTCTGACATGTCATGGACCCCATAGATGGTTCTGTGCTTTGCTGCACTCTAGCACACATCAGTCCCCAATCCTCCAAGCCTATGTCCGTTCAGTAGGACACTTAGGGTTTAGAACACATTTTCTAGCACTCTAGAGTACCATGGTCATCAATAGAGGGTCAAGGCCAAATAATTCTCCTGGGCTGTGGCACACTTAGGGTCATCCACTCCAAGCACCCCAATTTATAGAGTAGAAATTGAGGCCTTCTCTCCAGTAACCTCCCTCCACCCTGGGAGATCATCCTAATTCCAGGTGCTCAGATCAGTGGAGGCAGGTCTTCAGTTCTGTCTTCTCCTGCTTGCCCTGGGGATGTCCCTTCCCAGGCAGAACCCTGGGAACCTCCAAGATCCCACCACCCATCAGGCTGGCATCTCCCCTTCCCCAGGCTTTGGGCTATGGATATGCCCACAGGAGAAAGATGCCCCTGCCCCATGGCAGAGCTCACTCCAACCCCTTTCCTCTGTTTCCTTGCCACCTCCCTGGTTCCAGGTCCTACTCTGACTCCCAGTACATTGTCCCTACCCACTTAGTCAATGTGTATGTGTGTGTGTGTATGTGTGTAGTGCTTGTGAAGTTATTTTGGGATCCTGAGAAGAAAACAGCTTCATATGGGCAGAAGCAGGCAGGGGTCCCCATGATTTAGGATTGTCCTTTTCAAAGTTTCTATACAAGAGGGTTGAACCCTCACCTCAGATGCCAGAATATCCAGGTCCTCTGAATTCTGCCCACCCCATGTGCCTTGAACTTTGCCTTTCTCTGCGTCTCTGTTTCTTAATTGAAAAGTGAGGGAATGAAAATGGATTTGGGTAAGAAGGTGTTCAGCCAGGACAGGGCTGTTATCCCCCAGTCTGGGAAGAGGTGGGTGAGGCCACACTTGGGGCACTCATGGTGTTGACCTCCAAAGGCCAGGATGTAAAGGACTGTGCACAGGTTAGTCGGAGTCATGCCCACAGCAGGGCACACACACAGGTCGTTCCAGGAACAGAGGAAGGTACTTGCAATGGACCCTGCCTCTCTGGGCATGTGCGAGGAGCCAATGGCTGTGTGCCTGACCCCCAGGTCCCTGCTCTATGTCAACTCCCCTGGGGGCCCTGGAACACCCCAAATCCAACTAAGGTGATCTGCCTGACCCGGGACCTGTTCCAAGTGAAGAGCTTGGTGTCCCAGGAACCTCAAAATGCAGTGCCTGTGAGATCCTCCAGTGGGTGAGAATCTGCAAACCTGCAGTAGTTAGTCATGCTAAGAGGAAGGCAGATCAAGACCACTCCCTCCACCACCTTTACACAATCCAGATGGTGTGGCAGAGGTGGGAGGTAGCCCTGGAAAGAGGCAGACTCTCGTGCTGCCCAGAGTGGGATCTGCCCAGTGCCTATGGTCAGGGAGCCCTTCCCAGTTCAGGTCTGTTCCCCATTTTACAGAAAAGCCACAGGCTCCAGCAATTGAGGCCTCCAAGTCTCAGGAACTGAGCACATCCTGAAGGTGGGACTGGGAATCATTACTTTGTGCCATCACAGATTCCTGTTCAGGGCTGGATACTGATTGACCAAGTGGCTCCTGAGTCCAGGCCCTTCAGGCTCACAGCTGCCCAGCTCTAGTCCCTACATACCCTCATGGGTATGGGTCACTCACCCCTTTGCCTTCAGGGAAACTGAGGTTCAGAGAAGTCACCACGTTTTGGGAGATAGATCTGAAGTGAGCTGTGGCTGGGCAGGTCCCAGGGTGAAGGAGGCTCTGGTGAGGGTGTGTGCTGGATGCTGGATGGGGAGCACACTTTGGGGTATCTACCTGATCAAACAGGGCTCTGATGCCAAGGGGAGGAGTTGGGAGGCTTCACTGCATGGATGAACAGGGGGACCCAGTGCAGCAGGCTGGTTGGTCAGAGGCACATCTAGCATAAGCATGGAAGAGAACCTGCCTCAGGGTCTTTCTGGGCACTTGGGGGTTTCAGTGACTGTCTGCCTCCAAACAGGGGTGGACACGCTGGCTGGAGGCCCAGAGTATACCCCTGGTCAGAGCTGCCATTCAGGAGAAAGTGGTTTCCAGAATGGTCACATCAAGGGACCAAGGAGACATTGTCCCCAATCTCACTCACCTGAAGTTTCTTGTACCTGTCACCATTATCCATGGTGCTGTAGAGAAAGGGAATCTCAGTTTCTGCCATTTCTGAGTGGATTTGTTTTAACATAAATCACCTTTCCATCTTTAAGGGCCCAGTCATACTACCAGATACTGCAATTTATTCTACTCATATAATCTTTTTTTAAATTTAATTTTACTTTTTAATTATCTTTTTATAAATTAATAGATCACACAAAATGTTATATTAAAAAAACATAAGAAGTTCCCAGACACCCCACTCCCCACATCCTCACATATTTTATTTTAATGCATATTTTAATTGCATATTTAATGCATATTTTAATTGCATTTTTTGAAGAAACATAGATTGCAAAAAATGTTACATGAAAAAATATGAGGCTTCAATGTACCCCTCACCCTCCCACGCCACTCCTCCCACATCAACAACCTCTTTCATCATTGTGGCACATTCATTTCATTTGTTGAATACATTTTGGAGCACTACTGCACTGCATGGATTATAGTTTGTTTACATTGTAGTTTGCATTCTCCCCCCAGCGCATTCTGTGGGTTGTGGCAGAGTATATAATACCCAGCATCTGTCTCTGCCATATCATTTAGGACAATTCCAAGTCCCAAAAATGCCCCCACATGACATTTCTTCCTCCCGCTCGCTGTCCTCAGCAACTACCATGGCCATTTTCTCCACATCGATGCTACAATTTCTTCCATTACTAGTCATGATAGTTCTACAGTAGAATATCAGTAAATCCATTCTAATCCATATTTTATTCCTCCATCATGTGGACCCTGGGATAGTGATGTCCACTCTACCTTTCTATAGAGAGGGTGCTTAGATCCCACATGGATGATGGATGCAATTCTCCTGCTTGCAGTTATGTGCACTCTCAGTTCCCTGGTGTGGTGGTTGACCATCTTCACCTCCCTGTTAGCTGACCTGAGTAAGTCCAATGAACCAGAAAGTAGGAATTGCAACTCTGCTGAGGCTCATGGCTCAGCTGGTACATGGGCAGTTCAGAGATTCAAGTCTCCTGAGTATACACTGAGGAAGAAATGAAAGGTATTGCCTTGCCACTGTAGATACAAGGCAATACCTATTACAGTGATGAAAGGCAAAATCTCCAAAAGAAAGCTTTCTAATATTTTTCATTTTTAATACCCCAGTTTTTTTACTTTATTTTAGTTTTTATAAATTAGTATGTATTCTATTTCTAATTTTTGAACCTACCACTACTATTTCATTTTACTAGTAATTGAATTTGGCACTACATTAGGCTTCATTTTTGAAGAAGTTTTGGACCACAGAGAACTTCAACTATGGCAGGAGAGGAATTCTGGTGTGGGGTGTTATTGATGGGGGACACATGGTTGGGGGAGCATTCTCCAGGGAATGTGTACATAAGGAACATAAAAATGTTCAGATATATGTTGGGTATTTTCATAGTAGCTACATTTGCAAATGACAAAGGCAGAGTGCCGAGTTCCTACTGAGGAGAGCTCTATCACATTCCCCAATGGAACAGTGACAATACCCAAAGTGCAACAGCAAAGACCAATGAAGAATGATAGTCCAATGATGAGCCCTTGATACTGGTGACTATACTTATGAGCTGTGTGCTTGAAATATGACCTAGGCCTTGAGCTTCAGGGTGCCTAGGAGTTACTTCCTGAGAGCTGCCATGTTGCTCCAATGTTGCCACTCTCTAATTCAAATTCAGCAGGTCTATTCATTATCTTCCCCCCAGTGTGGGGCGTGACTCCTGAGGCTGAGCCTTCCTGGTGCTGAGGGATTATTACCAATCACTAACTGGTGATGCAACTAGAAAGAAACCTTGAATAAAAGTATCAACTCAGACCAGCAGAATATCTCAGCCTACAAGCAGGATCACATGTTCAAAACTACTTTTTGACCTTGAATAAAAGGGAGAAATGGCAAAAACAATAAGTTTATATAGCTAAGAGTCTTCCAAAAAGAGTTAGGAGGTCATCAGAGGGGTCTTGCTTATGCACACCTCAGCAGTATCTGAGAAATAGCCAAAGTAGGTACAAACCCAGGTACTTGTGCTTTTGTGGAGTACAGAGACACACATGTTCTATGGTTATGGCAGATGACTCTGCAGTTCAGTGCTGTGTCAGTGACCCCTACATTGGAATTTCTGTTCCTGAGTGTGATAGAGTTGGACTCAGATGTGACCTTTCTATTCATATAATCTTAATATTTGAAACGCCTTTTATTGGGTTTCCATTTTTAAAGCTGAGTTATATATGAAACTAAGAAAGCAAACAAAATTGCAAACCTGAATTTTTCTATCTATTAACTGAAAAGCTGGGAGAAGGAAGAGGTGGGGGCAAAACTAAGCTATCAACTATTCTTAGCTTCCATGATGAGATAGCAGTTGATGCTGTATAAGTTGATGAATCTAATGATGGTTAATTTCATATCAACTTAAATGGGGAATGTGATGGCTTGATGAAAAATCATGTTCTTAAAGCTGAAATATTCTGGTACATGTAAACCTATTTTAAATATGACTTTTTGATTAGGTCAATTCAGTTAAGTCCTGGCCCAGATATAAATCTTACTGGAGTCCTTTAAAAACAGGATGAATATGAACAGAGATACAGAGAGAGAGAAAGGCAAGGAAGCCAGAAGCTGTAAGCAATGAAACCCAGAAGAAGGCCTTTGTATGTACAGTGGAGTCCAGGATGGTGCAGCCAGGCTTTGGGGAGAATGTATCACCTGATGATACCTTGATTTAAGCATTTTCATGGCCTCATCATTAAACTTACAAGATAATACATCCCCATTGTAAAAGTCAACCCAGTTCTGGTATATTGCTTTCAGGTATCTAGCCAACCAGAACAAACAAGCACTGGTCTGATCTTTACTATGAAGCTATTTCATGGCTTGAACTCATCAATGAGTTGATTACATCTGTGCCTGATTACATCTGTGCCTGATTATGTCTACAACCAAGACAGGAAATTGTCTTCAGCTTTGAGGGAACTCTTATTCCATAAATTGAAGGCATTAAGGGAAGAATTGATGGTTGTAGCATTCTGAAAGAGATAGGCAGCTTCTCCAGGATAATTCATTATCAACTTCATTGGGGTTTTCACCTTTCTGCCTGCCATATGGAATCTGGACTTGCCAAAACCCACAGTTACATGAACCAATTCCTATTTTTAAAGTTCTCTGAATAGTTATATATATTTACCTTGCCTGTTTTGGCTAAAGCAGACTTTGGCCCTGATAACGGTTTTTGAGGAGCAGAATCTTTAAGATAAGATTTCTGAGTTGATTCTGGTGTTTTGGAGTTGATTCTCTAATATTATTTAAGTTTGCTAAAGGCTGCTGGGAGCAATATACCAGAAATGGGTTGGTTTTTGCCATGAGGATTGATTAGGTTAAAAGCTTATAGTTTTAAGGCCATGGAAGTATCCAAATCAAGGCATCATCGGGAGACAATTTCTCCCTGATCTACAACTGTGGGCTGTCAGGCACATGATGTGTCTGCTTGCCACTCCCCACTCTTCCAGCCTCATTCCTTCAGCTTCTGTCTACACTAGCTTTCTCTCAGTTTCTGTGTTCCTTTTATTTAGGCTTCAGGCACCTGGGATCTTCACCTTCAGCTCCTGGGTCCTTTTCTATTGCTGAAGGTTTCTGTGGTAGCTGTGGCTTTTTTTGGCTTTTTATAAAGGACAACATTGAAAGGATTCAGACCCAACATGAGCCACACAAGCTAATCAAAGGCCCTGGTAGCAGTTTGATATTGTTTATGAATTCCAAAAATAGATTTTGTATTATGTTTATAAACTGGTCTGTTCTTCTGGGCTAGTGAGACCCTTAGGTTGTATTAACTTCAAGGTTTCAGTTTTACTTGATTAAATTATGTTTAGGGCTTTGATTGGGCCATGTCACATAGAAAACAATGAAGCAGAGGAGACAGTGGGAGTTTTTGAACCTGGAGCCCAGGAAGTAAATACACAAAGAAGCAGATGCATGATGAAAAAGAACAGGATCCATTAGATATGGTGGAGCCCCTGGGAAGAGAGATGAGTCTTTTTCCTGATAGTCTACAGATAACCCTGTGGAGAGCAGAGCAATTGATCCTAGAGAGAAGCCAGCCCTGGGAGACATACAAGACTTATCCCAGTCTACAGTTGATACTGGAAGAAGCTGGGACCACAGAACCTTAAGGGGAAGAGGAAACCTGTACACTTACAGATGTCAGCAGTCATCTTGCTCCAACAAGTAGCTATAGACTTCAGTGAGGGTAGTAACTTATGCTTTATGGCCTTTGTGAATAAAAGCTCCTACCCCAAATACATAACCATTATAAAAGCCAACAGATTTCTGGTATTTTGCACCAGTACCCCTTTGGCTGACTAATACAGCCTTTAACTGAAGAAATTTAATCCAAAGATCCCACCTACAATAAGTTTGCATGCAGGGGAATGGATTAGCCATAAGGATGTGATTTTCTGAGTTCCACAAAATCTCAAACTGTCACACACCATCCTCTGGACCTCAGAAATATATATGCAAAATACACTCATTCCACCACAGTATTTCAAAAGCCTTAAGTCTTTTTAGTAACAGTTTTAAGTACAAAATCTCATAAAAGATCAGCTATAGGCATATATTCTGCCCTGGGGCCAAAATTCCCTTCTTACTGTGGAACCGTGAAACTTAAAAAATAAGTTAACTGCTTCCATTATACTAATGAGGGACTTCCATAAAATAAATATTCCCATTACCATAGGGAGAAATTGGAAAGGAAACAAGGGTCACAGGTCCCAAATAGTTCTGAAAACCTGCAGGACATATTCCATTAGGTTTCAAAGTCTGAGAGTCACTTCTAGAACTATGGTTTCTTCTCCTCAGGGCCTGATGTGCAGCAGTCCCACCCACCCTTTCCAAGGCCTTGCCCAATGGCCATGTTCTCAGCTCCACACCCATCAAGCATCTGAGGGCATCAGAACTCTATGCCCCACCCTCAGAACACTTGGATGACAGCCAGGTTCCCCTTCCCAGGGGAATGTGCACCACCCTCTCTAAAGCCTGGGAAGCAACACTCTTCCAACAATTGGGCACAATCCCCCTCTCTCCAAGCTCTGGGGCATACTCACCCTTTCTGCACCCCTGGGTGAGTTCTCTTTCTGAGTTCAATAAGATATCTTTACTTAGAATGCAACTTCCACAGTATTGTCATTGCAAACATTTTCTTTCAATGTCTCCCTTTTCTATCCCATTTAATTCAGATGGGCAGTGCTTCTGTTTCACACAGACTTCATAGAAAATGTATTGGTTCCACATTGTAGTAGTCAGCCAAAGGGGTGCTGATGCAAAATATCAGAAATCTGTTGGCTTTTATAAAGGGTATTTATTTGGAGTAGGAGCCTATACTTACAAGGTCATAAATCATAAGTTACTTCCCTCACCAATGGCTGTTGCCACATTTTGGAGCAAGACAGCTGCCAACATCTGAATGGGTTCAGCCTTCCTCTTCCCCTTAAAGATCCACGGTCCCAGCTTCTTTAATATCTGCTATAGACTGTCTTTCTCCCAGGACTGGTTTCTCTCTGGGCTCAGCTGCTCTGCTCTACATAAGGCCATGTGTAACCTATCAAGCAAATGGCTCTTCTCTCTTTGCAGGACCTCTGCCATGTCTTATGGAGCTTGTTCTCTTTCCTCATTTATCTGCTTCTCTGTGTATTTACTTCCCAGGCTCCAGGTTCAAAACTTTTAACTGTTTCCTCTGCCTTGTTGTTTCCTCTGTGATGTGGCCAAATCAAAGCCCTAATCATAATTTAATCAAGTAAAAGTGAAACCTCTGAATTCAATACAATCTAAGGATATCACTAGCCCAGAGGAACAGACCAGTTAAAAAATATAATCAGCATTTCATTTTGGAATTCATCAATAACATAAAACTGCCACACACATGTAGGAATCAAGGCGAAGCAGGTTAGTTTAGGGAATGAAGAGATGAGCCTTGGGCCTGATAGAACACCACAGCTGTGAAACAAGTGCCATGGGAACCCTCCCTGAGGAAAGGACCCCACAAGATGGCTGCTAAAAGAACCTTGTGAGAATTCCCTGTTTGGAACAGGATTTCGTCTAGGATCAAAGGAAAGCCCCAGATAGTCTTAAGATGCCCATCATTGGAGTTAATGGGTGGGGTAAATAATCAGAACAGCAGAGAGCTGGGACTCCTCACCAGAACAAAATATGAGGTAATTAATGATTTAAAAACCCAGGGTCTAAAGAATGGAGGAATGAAATATGGATTAGAGTGGACTTAATGATGTTCTACTGTGGAACTATTGTGACTAGTAATGGAAGAAACTGTAGCATTGATCTGGAGAAAGTGGACATGGTAGTTGCTGAGGGCAGAGAGAGGGAAGAGGGAATGAGATGTGGGGGAGCATTTTTGGGACTTGGAGTTGTCCTGAATGATATTGCAGGGACAGGTACTGGACCTTATATATCCTGTCATAACCCAATGAATGTACTTGGGGAGAGTGTAAACTACAATGTAAACTATTATCCAGGTGGTGCAGCAGTGTTCCAAAATGTATTCACCAAATGCAATAAATATGCCCCAATGATGAAAGAAGTTGTTGATGTGGGAGGAGTGGGGTGAGGGGGATGGAAGGTATATGGGAATATCTTATATATTTTGAATATAACATTTTAAAAAAATGTGGTCATAGAAAGAAAAAAAAAGCCAGCACAGAGACTAAATTTTTTTTTTCTTTTTGTCTTTTCTCACTCTGCCTGGACCAGCAACAGCATGCAAGTACTTCTAGGGACTTGTAATCTGTAACGGGGATTTGTAATATGTAAATCAGCCCTATTTTACCCTTTTTAGCCCCTTTCCCTCTCTCTGCCTGGATCAGCCCACAAGTATACCTGGGACCCATAATCTGTTATTTTCTTTCTCTTCTCTCATTTTCTTAATAAACTACTGACCTAACTAAACTGACATGTGCTTAAATTCTGTTTTGTAACATAGACAAGAACCTAAAGAAAATCTGGCAACAAAAGGTCCAGGCTGTCACATAGTGAGACTTCATTTCCACCGATCCTTTCTGAATAACTGCCTTTCCAATACTGACTTACACTAAAATGACTGGCTGGTTCCCTGTTCAGTGAAATCCTCACATGGGACTCTATTCCCTCGGGACTCATTTTCCAGACACTCAGAATTTTCCAAACTAATAATTCCTGGTTACTTTGTCCCCAAAATTTCAGTTCTTAGCTTATCCCTTTCTTCCCACAGTTTACTATAAACAGCAAGAAGTCAGGCCACATTTCCACATTTAGTTTGGAAATTTCCTCAGCTAAATATCCAAGTTCATCATTTTCAAATTCTGCCTTCCATCTAACATCTCAATTTTGCCAAGTTCTCTGGCACTTTATAGCAAGGGTTCTGTAAGCTTGAATTGAAATTCAAAAAAAAGCACTATTCTTGTGGGGACATGTTGGTGTGGGTGTGATATATTTATTAAATAATACACAAGGTAGTTTGGACTTAGTGAGGGGTCCATGGCTTATACCTGGTTGGCAAAGCAGTCTGTGGGAAAAAAAGGTTAAGAACCCCTGCTTTAAAGCAAGGATCACCTTCTTTCCAGCTTGCAATGATGTGTTCATTATTTCAAAGGCCTTATCAGAAGTATCTTTTACATCCATATTTCTACTAACAATATCTTCAAAGCAATAGAGGCTTTTCCAATTAAGGCCTGACAAGTCTTCCAAAATCAATGCCCTAATCATTTATAAAATTGTTCACACATTCTTGGTGTTTGTATAGAAGCATGCACCCCACTCTCCTGGTATCAGTGTCTGTTATAATTTGCTGAAAGCTGCTTGGAGCAATGTACCAGAAATGGAGTACATTTAAAAGTGGGGATTTACTAGGATAAAAGCCTAGAATTCTGAGGTTGTGAACGCATCCAAATCAAGGCATCATCAGGAGATCCTTTCTCCCTGAGCTGCAGCTATGGGCCTTCAGGCACTTGGGGGTATCTGCCTGGCCTTTCTTTTCTGGACCTTGTTATTTTCAGCTTCTATCAAAAGTGGGTCCTCTCAGCTTTTTGTGTTATGTTGATTTCAGTTTCTGGCTTCCACAGCCTTCTTGTTCAGCCTGGGTTCCTTTCTGTCTTTGTAGCTTTTTTTGGGTATCTGTGCCATTTTATTCCACCATTTATAAAGGGTGTAGTAATATAGCTTGGGCAGTTTCTTGTTGTATTAATCCCTGAAGGGTTTGTAGTGTGCATCTGAGGACTAAATACATACAAAACAGACAGGAACAGATAACTAATATACCTCCTAGTATATTCCCCAACTCTTAATCCTTATCATAGGGTTTGGGGATCTTAATCCATCCACAATTCCTGTCATAGTTTGTGAAGCAGAAAGCAATTGCAAGTGAGCATGGTGAATGCTTATTATTTGGGCTTGTAATTGAGAAATATCTATGCTTAAATTGTTTTTTATGACCACACAAATGATGTTTCACTGATTCCTAGGGAATATCAATGCTATTATATACATAGGGGGTAACACAAAAACTAGATATATTCCAATTACAATGTAGATGTAAGCACATATTTACAGTTTGTAATTATCCCCCCAACCTCAAAACTGCATTTTATACATAATCTATAACTGTACTAGATTATACAACAACAAACAATAAGATTTCCAAATCGCAAACATTTAATGAATAGACTTTCATTTCTCATTGGTTAAAGACTCCCAACCAACAAGGCTAAATCGGCCAGTCCTCGATCAACAATGACCTCACTTTCCCCAGTTTATGTAGTTTGAGGCATAGGCAGCAACAAATTATTGTTTGCCACCATCTTGGGTTGTGGGGCAGCTGGAAGTTTGTGTCATAATTTTAATGCCTTCATTGGTCCTGCTCTTGGCAGCTTCACTGGACCTAGGGCCACAAGTCAGTGTTGAATTTAAATTTAGTCCATTGTTGTGAGGATTCATTTTCTAGTAAGAAAATAGTAGCTGTCTTTTTTATAAGAGTCCTAATGAAGTGTCTGTAGCAGTCAAAGCATACCTCATCCCTCCCAAGAGCAGAAGGGATCCAATGTCACAGTCATTGGAGTGAGCATGAAGCACACTCATGGGTGATGTCCACAAGCTGTTGGCAAGTGAGAGGCAGCTGGGTGTGTTCACAAGCTGTTGGCAAGTAACAGGCAGCTGGGTATGTTGGGGTAGGCACCACAAAGTTTGGTATCCATGATGTCTGCTTTCCTGGTGGAGCCACCTTGCTTCTTTTCAGGTCTCAATGGTATGGCTCTGGATATTCACAAAGGAATCTGTCTCAACAGTCCTAAGAGAGATGTTAGAGGAGTGGGCAGAGATGTGACAGACTGTTACCTGTCACTGCTGGTAGATGTCCCAAATGTTCTTCCACAGATCTCTCCCCAAGGGAGGATGTTCACAACAGTTAATTTCTGTCTTGTTTTCAGTATTTGCAATCCACCGCTAGATAGAGATGGCAGTCTTCAGAGTGACCAGACACTATTGGGTTAAATCTTTCACTTTCAACAGGGTTTCCTATGCTGCACACAATTGCTTTTTTATATTGAACTTTTGGCCCCTTTCCAGAATTGTGACTAAACCCCAAGGGGTACTTGTTTAGAATGTTGCCTCTGCCACAAACCCCACCCAAAGCTGATATTGGTGCTGGCCACATCCTATTCACAGATTAAGTCAGTGTCCACCTTCTCCCTCTCTTGTTTTATTTTTTAATGCAACCTGCTTGAGGTCCTCCTATTGTCATGAAGGACCTTTCCCAATTAACACATACAATGGTTTGAATATTTGAGCTAAGTGAGGGATGAAAGATTTGTAGTATTCCCACAATATTACAAGTTCCATTAACATGAGAAAACATTGTACTTTATCAATTACAGCAGAGGGTATAGTTTTGTCTTACAAATCAAATAACATTAAAGAATTTAATAGAGCGGCAGGGACCTGCAGCCTGTCCCAAATGTTTGCCTATTTTAGACTCTTAAGATAAGATACTATTGTCTCGGATGTTTCTTTTAATTCTGAAAAAAGGATTACTGGTTAACATAATGTTATCAGTAGGGTTTTCAGCCACAGATTTCTTCTATGCAGCCAGATTCTGCCACCAGGCCAGGGAATATGGTTAGGCTATGCACACAGTCTTGGGGAAGCACTGCAAAAGTTCATTGTTGGGTTTTCCACAGGTAGGGGAATGCAGGCTAGCTTGACTTTTCTAAGAAGATTCTAAAGAAAGTCTTAGCATGTTTTAAAACAAAGTGATAGTGATGACACAGTTGGATATTAATTTCTTGCAACAAACTAGCAATATTTGGGATTACTGCCTACTAGAGAGGTGTTACTTTATTTTATGATAAGAGGTTGTTTCTGTGACACATACTATTGAATAATTACAACCATGATTAACAACATTGTACTTTAGTCTAATATTGTGCTGAAACATTGGTAAATTTCCAGGAATTTTATACTCTTTATGTATTCATATGAATTTTTACTCATACAACTTTAATTAAAAGAGGACTAAAGAATCCTTTTAATTTTATAACTTTATTCACAAAAAAATTCCTTTTCCACAAACCTTCTGCACTTTCTTTATTCATTTAGGCTTTCTCCCACATTTACTCTTTCTTAATAACCAATCATTTTATTCTAGGACAAATTTATTTTCTGTTTCTGTAATAATAAAAACACATTCTATACACCCTACATATATAACTTGCCAAAATAATTTTGGATACTGTTTGCAATCAAATCTTTTACAATATACAATCACCACGAACACTAAACAAACTTGTTAAGATAATGATCCAGTTTGGACAGATGCAAATATAACTTTTCTTTATTTCAAATACCTAGTAGCATGCAATAATAGAAACAGTCTTGAGAAACAAGTTGGCAGGGGAAGCTGGCTGCCAACAAGTTTTCCTGTTATAGAATTACTTTTTATTATTATTATCAATTCAGGTTTTGTTTAATAATGACCTCTTGGAATTAGCTATTTAAACAGTTTAATTCAAACAATGCTTCCACAAACTTCTTATAGTTATTTATAACCATATAGATTAAAACTATATTATTTTAAAACAAATTTCTCCTTTACAGAACACATTCACTTACTTAATGTTACCACAATACCTTCTACAACTTTCCATATGCATTCAAGTATTGTTCTGCATATGTCCATTTTGATTTTGTGAAAACGAGCCATCTTTTTTCATGACAAAACACACTTTTTTAGCAAACTTATTAAATTTCAGTCAGCATGCCCACAAACTTTTTATCTTCTTTAATATTCACTTAAGTTTTACATCCTTCTTTTTATCCTGTGAAGAAAAATAAATTATTCATTTCAATTTAGCCAAGAACTATTTTATATGAAGAGACTTATACTAATTTCACTAATTAAGACTCACAATTTTTATCATTTTAGAGATCTTATTAAAATTTAAACTTATGGATTAATATGACTTATTTAAGTTTTGGCTATTTGAATAGAGCTCTTTTAGAAATTTTTATTTATCAATTTATATTACCTTTCAGAGGTATCAAAATATACACTGACATTGAAAAAAGAGACAAACACAAAAACAGTTACAACACACCAGCAGAAACATAGAACTTACTAATCTTACTCATAATTCTTACTTTTCTGGTATAGTTGTTTTTTTGTTTGTTTGTTTGTATATCATTAAATATTTATTGCTGACTTTTTAAAAATTTATTTGTTTATTTTTTATTACATTCAGAAAATATGAGGTACCCATATACCCCCCACTCCCCACATCCCACTCCTTCCCACATAGCAACAATCTACTCCATCATCATGAGACATTCATTGCATTTGGTGAATACATCTCTGAGCACCACTGCACCTCATGGTCAATGGTCCACATCATAGCCCACACTCTCCCCCTTTCCATCCAGTGGGCCATGGGAGGACATACAATGTCCAGTAATTTTCCCTGCAGCACCACCCAGAACAACTCCAAGTTCTGAAAATGCCTCCACACCTCATCTCTTCCTCCCATAGCCAACACCCAGCAGCCACCATGGCCACTTTCTACACACCAATGCAACATTTTATTTGATTACTAATCACAATATTCATGAATAGAATATCAGTAAGCCCAGTCTAATCCATATTCTATTCCTCCATCCTGTGGATCTTGGATTGGTTGTGTCCACTCCACATCTATATCAAGATGGGGCTTATATTCCACACGAATGCTGGATGCAACCCTCCTGCTTTCAGTTGAAGGCACTCTTGGCTCCATGGTGTGGTGGTTCACATTCTTCAACTCCATGTTGGCTGAGTGGGGTAAGTCCAATAAGCCAGAGTGTAGGAGCTGAAGTCTGTTGAGGCTCAGGGCCTGGCTATCATATGGTCAGTCCAGAGATTCAGATCCTCTGGGTATGTATTAAACCCAGTACCAACTACAGTTCTGGTAAACATAATAGGAGAGACTTGTGAAAAAAGATCACATCTGAGTCCAGATCCATCACACGGAAACACAAACTCCAAAGAAGGGCCAACTGACATGGCATTGAACTCCATTGGCCATGACCATAGAAACTGTGGGTCTCTGTAGCCCTCAGAAGAACCAATACCCATAGTTGTATCTACTTTATCTGTCTCTGGGACCCTGCTGAGGTGTGCATAAGGGCACCCCTCTGATAACATCCCAGCTCTTTTTTGGAGACTCATGGCCATATAAACTCATTTGTCCTTTCCATTTCCCCCCTGATTCAGGTCAAAAAGCATTTTTAACTCCTGGTATTATATGTAGACTGAGATATTCTGCTGGTCCAAGCTGACGCTTGCATTCAAGGGCATTTTCTAGTTGCATCATCAGCTGGTACTTGGTAGTAATCTCATGGTGCCAGGGAGGCTCATCCCTGGGAATCATGTCCCACACTGGGTGGAAGGCAATGCATTTACATACTGAGTTTGGCTTCGAGACTGGCCACATTTTAGCAACACAGAGGCTCTCAGGAGGTAACTCTTAGGCAGCCTGCAGCTCTAGGCCTTGTTCTTATTTCAGGTGCACAGGCTTACAAACATATTCATAGTATCAAGGGCTCATTGTTGGACCTTCATTCTTTTTTGGTCTTTGCCATTGCACTTGGGGGATTGTTGCTGTTCCTTTAGGGACTGTGATAGAGCTCCCCTGACTAAGAACTCAGCACTCCCTCAGTTGTTGTTTTTAATTGTATCCACTATGAAAACATCCAAACATTTTTATGTACCCTGGATATATACCCTATAGAAATCCCTGCCAACCATGTGTCCCCTGTCATTAACATCCCACACCAGATTCCTCCCCTGATGTTGTTGAACCTCTCTGTGATCCAAAACCTCCTGAAAAGTGAAGCCCAATATATTGCCAGGTTCCATTAATACTAAAATGGCATATAGCAATGAGTTTAAAGATTAGATATAGAATACATATTAACTTGGAAAAATTACGGTAAAAATAAATTGGAGTATCAAAAAATTTTAAAATGCAAAAGCTTTGTTTTTGCTGCTTTGCCTTCCATCACTGCAATAAGTGTTTCCTTGTATGCAACTTGGCAAGGCAACTACTTCCATCTTTTCCTCAGTGTCTACATCTTATCATTTTCTTTTCTATTTTCTAATTATTAAGCTTATCTTCACAAGAGATTTAGATCACAGTAATTCATATATACAATATGCAGTACTCCTACATATCCAACATAAAACCTTTTCCCTTCCACAGCAGTAATCTTTTTACATATTCATACTATTTTTACTGAAACTGCTGTACAGATATTGAGACAATAGCTTTCAAACAAGGTAACATTTATGTTTACAT
Organism: Dasypus novemcinctus; assembly: GCF_030445035.2. Taxonomy (NCBI): domain Eukaryota; kingdom Metazoa; phylum Chordata; class Mammalia; order Cingulata; family Dasypodidae; genus Dasypus; species Dasypus novemcinctus. The sequence continues at coordinate 9,654,595 of NC_080694.1, read as the reverse complement.
TGTGGTTTATATTTTAGACTATATAATTTTCTAAATTTTTTGTTATCTTATGTTTTACATTATGATTTACATTTTAGCCTATCAGTCCCTATATATTTTTGGTGTAATTTTAAATGTCTTATATCCATTTTTGTGTACTCTTGTGAAGCACTTCTATTACCCACACAGTTACATTGGTTCCATCTATTCAATACCTCTTTCCCCTTCCCCTTAGGGCCCACAGTGACAGTCAATCTTCATTGCTTGAAGGGGCATGTCAGAGAAACTTCTAACAGTGTTGAGGACTTGACATGTTCAGCTGCTCTAATGCCCTGGGAGCCACCATTTCTCTTGAGAGATACAGTTCCCTCTATTTGATGGCATCAGTCCTCCCCAGGATGTGTGTATACCTTCACTCTCATTATATGGGTCTCTATCCAATGATATAACCCACTCTGGCAAAATGAGCATTCACATATTCCCTAGGAGCCTGTCCTGCAACAGATTATCCACTTTAAGCATCTTAAACAGGTAACTTTCCTTATTAAATTTTTTAAAAGTTTTTCTCAGCATTATACTCTCAACCAAATCCTCACAATCTCCTATGTTCGTATGTTGCCCCACCCTCCCCCCAATTTCTTGGGCAATATTACCCATCCTCCCAACCCTAGCCCCCCTCAAGCCTGCAAAACCCCACCCAAAGGTAAACCTATGTCCCTACTTTATCCCTTCCTTATACAATTACTTACCTCCACCTTATCATAGATTTCACCCATGTAGGTGTCAACTTACATCCTTCCTCTACCCCCCAATTTCCTGTAAGCCTATCATCCAGTCTCCAGCTCTCTGAGGTAGCTTGGTTTCTTATTTCATATCATTGAGGTCATGTAGTATTTGCCTTCAATGACTGGGTTGCTTCACTCAACATAAGGCTCTCAAGATTCATCCATGTTATCACATGTGTTTGTAGTGTATTTGTTTTCAATGCTGAGTAGTGTACCATTGTATGTATATACCACATTTTATTTATCCATTCATCTATTGATGAGCATTTGGGTTGAATCCAACTTTTGGTGATAGTGAACAATGCTGCTATGAACATTGGTGTGAATATATCAGTTTGTGTCCTTGCTTTCATTTCTACTGGGTATAAACCCAGCAGTGGAATTGCTGGGTCATTTGGCAAATCTATGGTTAGTTTTTTGAGAAACGGCCAAACTGTCCTCCAGAATGGTTGGATACTTCTGCATTCCCACCAGCAGTGGATGAATGTTCACATTCCTCCACATCCTCTCCAGCATTTGGGGTCTTCTGCTTTTTTTCATAGCTGCCAATCTTATGGGAGTAAGATGGTATCTCATTGTAGTTTTGATTTGCATTTCCCTGATAGCTAGAGATTTGGAGCATTTTTTCATGTGCTTTTTAGCCATTGTATTTCTTCTCTGGAGAATTGTCTGTTTAAATATTTTTCCCATTTTTTAAATGGGTTATCTTTTTATTTTTAAGATATAGGAGTTCTCTATATATGCAAGTTATAAATCTCCTACCCGATATATGGTTACCAAATATTTTCTCCCATTGTGTAGGTTCTCTTTTCACTTTCTTGACAGACACTTTTGAGGTACATAAGACTTTAACTTTGAGGAGGTCCTATTTATCTATTTGCTCTTTTGCTGCTCGTGCTTTTGGTGTGAAGTTCATGAAGTCATTTCCTATTACAAGGTCTTGTATATGCTTCCCTATACTGCTTTCCAAAGTCTTTATGGTCTGGCTCTTATATTTAGGTCTTTGATCCATCTTGAGTTGATTTTTGTATAAGGTGTGAGATGGTAATCCTCTTTCACTCTTTTATATATAGATATCGAATTCTCCAGGTACCATTTGTTGAATAGGCTATTCTCTCCCAGTTGAGAGGGTTTGGTGACTTTATTGAATATTATATGGCTATATATATTAGGATATATATCAGAAATCTCAATTCGGTTCCATTGGTCTGTGAGTCTCTCCTTGTGCCAATACCATGCTGTTTTCACTACTGTAGCTTTGTAGTATGTTTTGAAGTCAGGTAGTGTGATTCCTCCAATTTCATATTTCTTTTTCAACATGTCTTTGGCTATTTGGGGCCTCTTTCCATTCCAAATAAATTTCACAGTTAGTTTTTCTAGTTTCTTAAAGAATGCTGTGTTGATTTTTATTGGGATTGCATTGACTGTGTAGATCAGTTTTGGTAGGATCGGCATCTTAATAATATTTAGTCTTCCTATCCATGAACAGGGAATATTCTTCCATTTATTTAGGTATTCTTTGATTTCCTTGAACAGTCTTATGTAGTTCTCTGTGTATAATTTTTTACATCTTTAGTTAAATCTATTCCTAGGTATTTGATTTTTTTATTTACTATTATAAATGTTAATTGTTTCTTGATTTCTTTCTGAGCTTATTGATTATTGGTATATTGAAATGCTGATTTTTGCACATTGGTCTTATAACCTGTGACTTTATTTTTTTTTATTTATTTTTTTACTATTGATTCTGTAAAAATATTACATTAAAAAATATATATGAGGACCCATTCAACCACACCACCCATATCCCACCACTCTCCCCCTAGCAACACTCATTCCCATCATCATGACACATCCATTGCATTTGGTAAGTACATCTCTGGGCACCTCTGCACCTCATGGTCAATGGTCCACATCATGGCCCATACTCTCCCCCATTCCATCCAGTGGGCCCTGGGAGGATTTACAATGTCCAGTGATTGCCCCTGAAGCACCATCCAGGGCAGCTCCAAGTCCCAAAGACGCCTCCACATCTCGTCTCTTCCTGCCATTCCCCATCCCCATTAGCCACCATGTCCACTTTTCCCACTCCAATGCCACCTTTTCTCTGTGGACATTGGATTGGTTGTGTCCATTGCACCTCTATGTCAAGAGGAGGCTCAGATTCCACATGGATACTGGATGCAATCCTCCCGCTTTCAGTTGTAGGCACTCTAGGCTCCATGGTGTGGTGGTTGTCCTTCTTCAACTCCATCTTAGCTGAGTGAGATGAGTCCAATAAATCAGATTGTAGGTGCTGGAGTCTGTTGAGGCTCAGGGCCTGGCTATCACATTGTCAGTCCAGAGATTCAGATCCCCTAAATATATCTTAAACCCCAACACCAACTACAACTCCAGCACAGTAGCATGAAAGTCTTAAGAAGAGAGATCCCATCTGAGTCCAGATTCATCACGCATAAAGACCAGCTCCAAAGAAGGGCCATCTGACATGGCAGTTAACCCATCTGCCATGACCATAGCACCCATGGATCTCTTTAGCCCTCAAAGGAACCAATACCTGGGGGTTGTATCTACTTTATCTGTCTCTTAGACTCTGCTCAATTGTGCATAAGGGCAATCCTTCTGACAGCCTCCAGACTCTTTTTTTAGAGACTTGTAGCCATATAAACTCATTTCTCCTTTCCATTTCCCCCTTACATTAGGTCAAACAGCATTTTAAAGTCATGTTATTTTATGTAGACAGGGATATTCTCCTGATCTGCATTGAACCTTCCTTTCCAGGTCATTTTCCAGTTACATCATCAGTTGGTAGTTGATAGTGATCCCTCGGTGCCAGGGAGGCTCATCTCCGGGTGTCATGTCCCACGCTGGGGGGAAGGCATTGCATTTACATGCTGAGTTTGGCTTCGAGACTGGCCACATTTGAGTAACATGAAGGCTGTCAGGAGGAAATTCCCAGGCACAATGCTGCGCTAGGCCTTCTTCTTATTTCAGGCATATCAGCTCACAAGCATAGTCATTAGCGTCAGGGGCTCACTGTTGGACCCTCATTCCTTCCTGGTCCTTGCTGCTGCACCTGGGATACTGTCCCTGCTCTCCTAGGGACCACGACAGAGCACCACCGGCCAGGAACTCAGTACACCTCAGCTGTAGTTTTTAATTGTTGCCACTATGAGTATATCCAAACATTACCATGCACCCTGGACATATGTCCTGTATAGCTCCCCTTCAGCCATATATCACCGGTCAATAGTATCCTATACCAGTATTCCTCCATTGCCATTGTTGAACCACTCTGTGATCCAGAACTTCCTGAAAATTGAAGCCCAATATAATGTCAGGATCCCTTACTAGCTAAATAGCATATAGTGATGGGTTTAAAGGTTAGATATAGAATATGTGTTGACTTGGAAAAAATTCTACATACTATCTTTTTTTTTCCCCCCTAATTATTGAACTTCTCTTAACAAGAGCCCTAGACGACAGCAATTCATATATATTATATACAGCACTCCCACACTGCGGTCACCCCTCCTGCTGAAGTGTGGTTTGCTGGCCTGGTGGGGGGGGGAAGCCGCAGTAGGCCTAATTCCACTGCCCCCATAATAGGGTGGCTGGTCGGACTCACCGCCACCCCTGAAGGAAGCTCGGCATGGGCGCAGAGTGCCCTCGGGTCTCCCCTTCTTGGCAGCCATGCTTCCGCGGCTGCCCCTCCTCTCGGATGGTGCCACATGATGCCTTGTGGGGCAGCACCCTTCTTCTTTCTCCCTGCGCAGGCGCAGGGTGGAAAAATCCAGTCTGCCCTTTTCCCTCCCCCCGACAGCAGCAACAGCCAGGCATGGGCGGAAAAATCCAGTCTGCCCTTTTCCCCTCCCCCGACAGCAGCAAAAGCCAGGTGTGGGCGGGAAACTCAAGTCTGCCCTCCACCTCAGCAACAGCAGCCACCAATCCCTAAACCCTGCCCCTTCCCCCAGCAACAGCGACAGCCAATCCCTAATCACCACCCCTCCCCCATCCAGTACCGCCCACTGACCTTTCGCCGGAAACCAATCAGAACAGGGCATGGCTTCGACCAATCAGCCTTCCCCAGCCCCTATAAAACTGTTGCCTCTCCCTCAGTAAAGTGGACTTGCATGTTTACCTTGTCTCCGCGGTAGTTCTTCTGCCGTGTGCCCTCCAGTCCTGAGAGCCCCCGACAAGGGCCTGGCCTCCCTTGTCCCCAGTTCATCGCCTGCTTCTCCGGGCGACCCCTTCGTTGCCTGCTTCTCCGGGTGACCCCTTCATCGCCGGCTTCGCCGGGCGACCCCGTCAGCCGAACCGCGCAACCCCTTGTGAGACCGATCCATCGTCTGCTGCCGGACCGACCCCTCATCCCAAGTGGGACCGACCCCTCGTCCCAAGCGGGACCGACCCCTCGTCCAGAGCTGGACCGACCCCTCGTCCACAGCCAGACCCCACCTCTACAGACCGAGCAAACTGCCGCAGTTGGCGCCCAACGTGGGGCAAGGCAACTCCACCACAGCCTCACTCCATAACCTGGCGGCCCCCCCCTCCTCCCGTCTCACCGTGGGGCTTCTCTCGTGCAACATTGCTGCTACCTGAGCCTTGGCTACCTCATATGATTCACGGTGGTCTGGGAGAATCGCTGGATGGCTTTCTCCTTCCATGTCGGGGGCTTATACTGACCCGCTATGATTAAGAGGAGCCTTGGATTTCTCGGGAGCGCACGCTTGCACGTCTGAAGTAACCCTACCACAGCCGTACACCCTCCTCTCTTCTCACCCCTATCTTTTCGCTCTGCATTGCTGCTCCTCAACCTTGGCGACCTCATACGATCCACGGCGGTCTAGGAGAATCGCTGGATGGCTTTCTCCTTCCATGTCGGGGGCTTATACCGACCTGCTATGATTAACAGGCGCCAATAAAACTCTCAGGAGCACGTGCCTGAGCACCTCCACCCCTGCCTTCACCTCTGCCTCCTCCCCTCCACGCCTGCTCCGCTTTGCCTTGCTCCACTGCTCGTCATTCTGCCCTCCCCTCATTGGGGCCTTCCTTTGGCCCGCGACCACCGTCGGAGTCCCATCGGCTCCGACCCCTCGTCTCACCGCGCACCTCGGCTCCCATCGCCACGCTCTCAAGATTGGGCCGCCCCATGTCAGCCTGCCCCGTTAACATCGGCCTCTCTCGTGCCTGTGGAGACTTTGGCCTTCTTGTTGTCCTCGCCTACGTCTCCACCACTCCCGACGCTGCCGCCACCACCGCTGCTGGTGCCCTGACGCAACTTGTCCTCACAGCTGCGATCCTCCAGACCATCACACAGTCTGCCTCTGCCGCTCTTCGCCGCCAAGAAGAGATCAACTACCTGTAACGCACTATCACCCTGGACTTTTAACAGCAGATGGATCTTATAGCCGCCGAGATCAATGAGAATTAGACATTGGCCACCCTTGCTTGCAACGGCAAGATACCGCCCCCCAAATTGTACATTTGTATCCCCGTCATACCCACCTCCCTCTTCAGCCCTGCTTCCCTCATTGCTTAATGCCTCTTGGGCCTCGGCTACTTGTTGCTGCTGCCATCCTGGCCCTTATTTGAAAAGAAGGGGGAAATGCGGTCACCCCTCGGGCTGAAGTGTGGTTTGCTGGCCTGGTGGGGGGGGGGAAGCTGCGGTAGGCCTAATTCCACTGCCCCCATAATAGGGTGGCTGGTCGGACTCACTGCCACCCCTGAAGGAAGCTCGGCATGGGCGCAGAGTGCCCTCGGGTCTCCCCTTCTTGGCAGCCATGCTTCCGCGGCTGCCCCTCCTCTCGGATGGTGCCACATGATGCCTTGTGGGGCAGCACCCTTCTTCTTTCTCCCTGCGCAGGCGCAGGGCGGAAAAATCCAGTCTGCCCTTTTCCCTCCCCCCGACAGCAGCAACAGCCAGGCATGGGCGGAAAAATCCAGTCTGCCCTTTTCCCCTCCCCCGACAGCAGCAACAGCCAGGCGTGGGCGGGAAACTCAAGTCTGCCCTCCACCCCAGCAACAGCAGCCACCAATCCCTAAACCCTGCCCCTTCCCCCAGCAACAGCGACAACCAATCCCTAACCACCACCCCTCCCCTGTCCAGTACCGCCCACTGACCTTTCGCCGGCAACCAATCAGAACAGGGCGTGGCTTCGACCAATCAGCCTTCCCCAGCCCCTATAAAACTGTTGCCTCTCCCTCAGTAAAGTGGACTTGTGTGTTTACCTTGTCTTCACGGTAGTTCTTCTGCCGTGTGCCCTCCAGTCCTGAGAGCCCCCGACAAGGGCCTGGCCTCCCTTGTCCCCAGTTCGTCGCCTGCTTCTCCGTGCGACCCCTTCATCGCCTGCTTCTCCAGGCGACCCCTTCGTCGCCAGCTTCGCCGGGCGACCCCGTCAGCCAAACCGCACAACCCCTTGTGAGACCGATCCCTCGTCTGCTGCCGGACCGACCCCTCATACCAAGTGGGACCGACCCCTCGTCCAGAGCTGGACCGACCCCTCGTCCGCAGCCAGACCCCACCTCTACCGACCGAGCAAGCCGTCGCACCACACATCCATCACAAAACCTTTTCACTTCCACAGTGATACTCTTACACCCTATTCACATCATATTTACTTAAATTGATGTACAGAGTCTGAGACAATAGCTTTCAAACAAGGTGACATCTGTGCTTACCTTGTGGTGCATACTTTAGGATACACAGTTTTCTAATTTTTTAGTTATCCTATGTTTTACCTTATGGTTTACATTATCAGTCTGTTGTCTCCTATATGTTATGGTGTAATATTACATGTTTTATATCCATCTTTGTGTACTCTCGCGAAACTCCTCTCTTACCCCCCATTTACCTTGGTTCCACACATTTAACATCCATTTTCCCATCCACCTTGGTGCCCATGGTGACAGCCAACCTCCGTTTCCCGAGGAGCCCCGTCCAGAGATAGTTGGAATAGTGTTCAGGGCCTAACTTGCTCAACTGCCCCAATGCCCTGGGAGCCACCCTTTGTCTCAAGAGATACAGTTCCCTCTATTTGATGGCATTAGTCCTCCCCAGGATGTGGGTCCACCCCCACTCTCACTACTTGGGTCTCTACCCAATGGTGCCACCCACTCTGGCAAAATGAGCATTCAGACATTCCCCAGGAGCCCGTCCCGCATTGGACCATCCCCTCCGAGCATTCTAAACAGGTAACACTCTTAATTATTTTTTGGTATGATTTTCTCGGCATTTTACTCTCCACCAACACCTGACATTCTCCTATGCTCGTATGCTACCCCTCCCTCCCCCACTTTTGGGCAATATTACCCATCCGCCCATCCCCAGCCACCCTCAAACCCGCAAAGCCCCTCCTAAAGGCAACCCCTTGCCCCGATTTTATCTCTTCTTTGTGTTCATACTTACCACCAGCTCATCATAAATTCCACCCCTGCAGACGTCGGCTGACATCCTTCCTCCACCCCCCGATTTCCTGTAAGCCTATCGTTCAGTCTCTTGCTCTCTGAGGAAGGTTGCTTATTTCATATCATTGAGGTAATGTAGTATTTGTCCTTCAATGCCTGGGATGCTTCACTCAACATAAGGTTCTCAAGATTCATCCCTGTTATCACTTGTGTTTGTAGTGTATTTGTTCTTATAGCCGAGTAGTATTCCATTGTGTGTATATACCACATTTTATTGATCCACTCATCTGTTGATGGGCATTTGGGTTGATTCCAACTTTTGGCAATAGTGAACAATGCTGCTATGAACATTGGTGTACATATATCGGTTTGTGTCCTTGTTTTCAGTTCTGCTGGGTAAATACCCAGCAGTGGTATTGCTCGGTCATATGGCAAATCTATGGCTAGTTTTTTGAGAAACCGCCATACTGTCCTCCAGAATGGTTGGATCCTTCTGCATTCCCACCAGCAGTGGATGAGTGTTCTCCTTTCTTCACATCCTCTCCAGCATTTGTATTCTTCTGTTTTTTTCATAGCTGCCAATCTTATGGGGGTAGGATGGTATCTCATTGTAGTTTTGATGTGCATTTCCCTGATAGCTAGAGATTTGGAGCATTTTTTCATGTCCTTTTTAGCCATTTGTGTTTCTTCTTCGGAGAAGTGTCAGTTTAAATCTTTTTCCCATTTTTTAAATGGGTTGTTTATCTGTTTATTTTCAAGATATAGGAGTTCTTTATATATGCAAGTTATAAGTTTCTTATCAGATATATGGTTGCCAAATATTTTCTCCCACTGTGTGGGCTCCCTTTTTATTTTCTTGACAAACTCCTTTGAGGTGCAGAAGGCTTTAATTTTGAGGAAGTCCCATTTATCTATTAGTTCTTTTGCTGCTCGTACTTTTGGTGTGATAATCATGAATCCATTTCCTATTACAATGTCCTGTAGATGTTTCCCTACACTGCTTTCTAAGGTTTTTATGGTCTTGGCTCTTATATTTAGGTCTTTGATCCATCTTGAGTTGATCTTTGTATAAGGTGTGAGATGGTAATCCTCTTTCATTCTTCTACATATGGCTATCCAGTTCTCCAGACACCATTTGTTGAATAGGCCACTCTTTCCCAATTGAGAGGGTTTGGTGGCTTTATTCAATATTATGTGGCTATATATGTGAGGTTCTATATTTGAACTTTCAATTCAATTCCATTGGTCTGTGTATCTGTCCTTATGCCAATACTATGCCTTTTTCACCACCGTAGCTTTGTAGTATGTTTTGAAGTCAGGTAGTGTGATTCCTCCAATTTCGTTTTTCTTTTTCAGTATGTCTTTGGCTATTTGGGGGCTCTTTCCTTTCCAAATAAATTTCATAGTTAGTTTCTCTAGTTCCTTAAAGAAGGCTGTGTTGATTTTTATTGGGAGTGCATTGAATGTGTAGATCAGTTTTGGTAGGATAGACATCTTAATAATATTCAGTCTTCCTATTCATAAACAAGGAATATTCTTCCATTTATTTAGGTCTTCTTTGATTTCCTTGAACAGTCTTGTATAGTTCTCAGTGTATAAGTTTTTTACCTCTTTATTTAAATTTATTCCTAAGTATTTGATTTTTTTATTTACTATTGGGAATGGTATTTGTTTCTTGATTTCCTCCTGATCTTGCTCATTATTGGTGTACAGAAATGCTACTGATTTTTGCGCATTGATCTTATAACGTGCGACTTTACTAAACTCATTTATGAGTTCTAGAAGCTTTGTTGTAGATCTGTCATGGTTTTCTATGTATAGGATCATGTCATCTGCAAATAATGAAATTTTGACTTCTTCCTTTCCAATTTGAATGCCTTTTATATCTGGTTCTTGCCTCAGTGCTCGAGCAAGTACATCTAAGACAATGTTAAATGGGAGCAGAGACAATGGGCATCCTTGTATTGTTCCTGAGTTTAGAGGGAAGGATTTTAGGATTTCTCCATTGTAAACAATGTTGGCTGTAGGTTTTTCATATATACTCTTTATCATGTTCAAAAAATTTCCTTGTATTCCGATCTTTTGAAGTGTTTTTATCAAGAAAGTGTGTTGTATTTTGTCAAATGCTTTTTCTGCATCTATGGATATAATCATGTGATTTTTTTCCTTCAGTCTGTTTATATGGTGTATTACATTGATTGATTTTCTTATGTTGAACCATCCTTGCATACCTGGAATAAATCCCACTTGGTCGTGGTGTATAATTTGTTTAATGTGTTGTTGAATAAGATTAGCAAGTATTTTGTTAAGTATTTTTACATCTAGGTTCATTAGAGAAATTGGTCTGTAATTTTCCTTTCTTGTGATGTCTTTGTTTGGCTTTTGTACTAGGGTAATGTTGGCATCATGGAAGGAGTTCGGCAATGTTCCTTGTGTTTCGATTTTTTGGAATAGTTTCAGCAGTATTGGTGTTAGTTCTTTCCGGAATGTTTTGTAGAATTCACCTGTGAAGCCATCTGGCCCTGGGCTCTTCTTAGTTGGGAGATTTTTAATGACTGCTTCTATCTCTCTGCTTGTGATTGGTTTGTTAAGATCATCAGTTTCTTCTTTCATCAATATGGGTTGCTTATGTGTTTCTAGGAATTTGTCCATTTCCTCTAAATTGTCATTTTTTTGGAATATAGTTTTTCAAAGTATCCTCTTATGATAGTCTTTATTTCTGTGGGGCCAGTGGTGATATCATCTTTCTCATTTCTTATTTTGTGTATTTGCATCTTTTCTCTTATTTTCTTTGTTAGTCTCGCTAGAGGTTTGTCAAGTTTGTTGATCTTCTCAAGAAACCAGCTCTTTGTCTTGTTTATCTTTTCAAGTGCTTTCTTATTTTCTATTTCATTTAGTTCTGCTTTTTTCTTTGTTATTTCCCTCCTTCTTCCTGTTGGTTTACTTTGTTGTTGTTTTTCTAATTCCTTCAAATGTGCAGTTAGTTCTTCAATTTTTGCTCTTTCTTCTTTTTTGATATATGAGTTATGGCTATAAATTTCCCTCTCAGTACTGCTTTTGCTGCATCCCATAAATTTTGGTATGTTGTGTTATCATTATCATTTGTTTCAAGGTAGTCAATGATTTCTTTTGAGATTTCCTCTTTGACCCACTCTTTTTCTAAGAGTGTGCTGTTTAATTTCCAAATTGTGGTGTGAAATCTGGTCCTCTGTCCCTTGCAAATTTCAAGCTTGACTCCACTGTGGTCAGAGATATTGTTTTGTATGATTTCAATCTTTCTGAATTCATTCAGCCTTTCTTTGTGGCCTATCATATGGTCTATCTTGGAGAATGATCCATGTGCACTTGAGAAAAATGTATATCCTGCTGTATTTGGGTGTAATGATCTATATATGTCTATTAGATCCAGCTCCTCTAATATATTGATCAAATGTTTTGTTTCTTTAGTGATTCTCTTTTGAGATGTTCTGTCCAGAGTTGATAGTGTTGTATTAAAATCCCCCACTATAATTGTAGATGCACCTATTCTTTCACTTAGTTTTTCCAGTGCTTGCCTCACATATTTGGAGGTAACCTTGTTAGGAGCATAAATATTTATGATTGTTTGATCTTCTTGACAGATTTTCCCTTTCACTAAAATATAGTATCCTTCTTTGTCTCTCACAATTGTTTCACATTTACAGTCTATTTTGTCTGATATTAATATAGCTACTCCTGCCTTTTTTTGGTTATTGTTTGCTTGTATGATTGTTTTCCAGCCATTCACTTTCAACCTCCATGCATCTCTGGGTCTAAGATGTGTCTCTTGTAGACAGCATACAGATGGGTCATATTTCCTTATCCCATGTCCCAGTCTGAATCTTTTGATAGGTGAGTTTAATCCGTTGACATTCAGTGTTATTACTTTCAAGGAATTGTTTGTGTTAGCCATCTTTTGATTGTATTTGTGTTTGTCATATTTTGTATTTTTTTCCTTCTATTTTTGTCTTTTTTTGTTGCTCTTATACTCTCCTCCAACTCTGCCTGTCCTGTTTTTTCCTTTCTTCCTGCAGAACTTCCTTTAGAATTTCTTGAAGGGGAGGTTTCTTGTTGGTATACTCTTTCAGTTTCTGTTTATCTGCGAATATTTTGAACTCTCCATCATGTTTGAATGCTAGTTCAGCTGGATAGAGTATTCTTGGTTGGAAATTTTTTTCCTTTAGTACCTTGACTATATCATACCACTGTCTTCTTGCCTCCATGGTTTCAGATGAGAAATTAGCACTTAATCTAATTGAGCTTCCCTTTTATGTGATGGTTTTCTTTTCTCTTGCTGCTTTTAGGATTTTCTCTTTGTCTTGAGCATTTGATAATTTGACAGGTATATGTCTTGGGGTGGGCCTGTTGGGGTTTATGACTAGTGGAGTGCGCTGTGCTTCTTGGATATGTACGTGTGTCTCTTTCAGTAGATTTGGGAAGTTTTTAGCCATTATTTCATGCAGCACTCCTTCTGACCCCTTTCCCTTCTCTTCTCCTTCTGGAATGCCTATATTACGTATGTTTGAGCGTTTTGCATGGTCATTCAGGTCCCTGAGTCCTAGCTGGATTTTTCCTATCTTTAATCGACCCCTTCCACTATCTGTTTGATTTCTGATGTACTGTCTTCCACGTCACTAATTCTCTGCTCTGCCTCTTCTAGTCTGCAGATATTGGCCTCAAGTGTATTTTTGATTTCTTGAACTGTGGTGTTCATTCCCATCATATCTGTTATCTTTTTGTGTATGTCTGCAATTTCCCCTCCAAATGATGTCTTCATGTTGTTAACCTCTTTCATTACCTCATCAAATTTGTCGGTCATAAATGTTTTGAGATCTTTCATTGCTTGTGGGAAGTTCTGCTCCCCTTCCTGATTTTTAGTTTGTTGATTGGATTCAGCCATATTTTCCTGATTACTGGTTTGATTTGTAGTTTTTTGTTGCTGTCTCATCATCATTTTATCTTGACGGGTTTATTCAGTTCCTTAGCTTCTTTGTCTACTCCTGGAGATTAGTTAGCTGTTGTTTTTGCGTAAGTGTTATATCTTCTCTTTGTCATTTTGTTCTTCTTATTCTAATTTTTTGTTGCTGGTTAAGTTCACTTTAGAGGAAAGTGTTAGTGCCGGGGAAAGGCAATTGTGTAAGCAAGGAAAATGTGTAAAGTAGTATTGGTGATATATGTTAACAAAGCAAGAATATGAGATCTGGGAGGGTGGAGGTTAGATTCGTGTAAATTGTGTAGAGTTATAGCAGTAGGTAGAGTACCCATTATGAGGTAGATGACTGAGTATGGGAGGAATATGGTATGGGCTAAAAAGCTATTGTTTTTGTGAGAGAGGGAAAGAGAAATGAAAGGTAATAATTTCAAGAGTGGATAACAGACAGAACACAAAACAGAGGTATTAGAAATTAAGAGTTAGACACTTTGTGGATCAAAGAAAGGGAGGTGGGAGGTGGAATATAGGAGAGACAGTAGATGATGGCGGATATCAAGATGTAGGGGAAAGGGGATAGTGTTGGTAGCCTAAGTCAGTTCACACAGAAATGAGGCAGTGGAGGATGCGAAAACCCAGCAAATGTGAGGTGTTCCCTGCAGCACTTATTGTATAATTGAGTTAAAATGAAATAAGTAGAAAAAAAAATTTTTAAACCCTAAATAACTGAATAAAAAAAAGACTTTAGGGGATACGCTGGGAGAAAAGACTAGGGGATAATGCAATAGTAGCAATCAGGACATTAAAAAAATTTAAAAAATAAGGTAAAATGAAAATAAAAACAAAACAAAATGAAATGATAAAGAAAAAACGCAAACGTTGAAGGCTAGGGCATTCAAGGATCTCAGATGGACATCAGGGCATGATGGATTCAGGGGTGGAAAGTCTGAGTTATTGAAGACTCAAGAGGTGTGAGTCTTGGGTATGGGCCACCAGAATTTAGGGGATTCAGACCTGGCAACGTCAATTCCAGTCAACAGGAAGCCTAGGAGCCCCGCATTGTAACACAACCTCAGGGAGCCCCGCAGCTGGGTGTCAGCCCTATAGGGGAAGTCAGATCCGCAAACTCTATATTATGTCTGAACCCTGCAATTCACTTACTCAGTAGGGTTTTTTTTTTTTAGTAGGTAAATCGACAATTCAGCTTTTGGACAGCTCCCACCCTGTGATTCCAAAAAACGGCCAGCTGAGGGCACCTCTACACCGCAGTCAATTTACTGAAGCAGATCCAAAGCCTGCCGTGGGTTGGGTTCCGGTTGGAAATGCCAAAAATGGATTCCAAAACCGGAATACCCAAGCTTGGCAAAATATTCCTCAATCGGCTTCCTGACGTTCCCCCTCCCTCACTGCACCCTGAAACTACCTCCCAATTACGTCCCTTTATTACTAAGAATCTAATTTTGTTGCATATCGGCAGCCGGGTCTGGGGGGTGGGGCTCCAGGCAGAAGCTCTATTATTTGTGTCTGCAATCAAAAATTCCCCTGTTTCACAAAACACCGTCTGTCTCCCCAAATCAATTCGCAAAGGCGTCCTTTCCCTCAGCCTCCCAACAGCCCGCCCAGGATTCGCGAATTCCCTAGCACCACAGAGCTGCCAAAAGTGCAGCCGGAGCACCGATACCGTGGTTCCCCCGCCCCCCCAAGGAGTGAGCAACCCATCTGCCAGTCTCACCTCTGGGCAACAGAAGCCAAATTATATCTTATAGACCAATCCTCTCCGTTACCTTTCCACCAAATCGATGTCCAGACACTTCCTGCCCTGCAAAAATCCTGAAAAAGCCCGGCCTCGGAGAATCTCCAGCGGCGCCCAGCCTCCTTTTCCCATGAGAGACCACAAGGCAAGTTCACTCAGCCACCATCTTGGCCCCTCTCCTCTAACCTGTGACTTTACTAAACTCATTTATGAGATCTAGTAGCTTTGTTGTAGACCTCTCAGGGTTTTCTATGCATAGGATCACATCATCTGCAAATAATGAAATTTTGACTTCTTCCTTTCCAATTTGAATGCCTTTTATATCTGGTTCTTGCCTCAGTGCTTGAGCAAGTACTTCTAAGAGTATGTTAAACAGAAAGGGGAGATTGGGCATGCTTGTCTTGTTCCTGATCTTAGAGGGAAGGATTTTAGGATTTCACCATTGTAAACGATGTTGGCTGTGGGTTTTTCATACTCTTTTTCATGTTCAAAAAATTTCCTTGTATTCCAATCTTTTGCAGTGTTTTTATCAAGAAAGTGTGCTGGATTTTTTCAAGTGCTTTTTCTGCATCTTTAGATAAATCATGTGATTTTTTCCTTCAATCAGTTTATATGGTGTATTACATTGATTGATTTTCTTTGTTGAACCATCTTTGCATACCCAGAATGAATCCCACTTGGTCATGGTGTATAATTCATTTAATGTGGTGTTGAATACAGTTAGGAAGTATTTTATTGAGGATTTTTGCATCTGGGTTCATTAGAGAAATTGGTCTGTAATTTTCCTTTCTTGTGGTGTCTTTGTTTGGCTTTGGTATTGTGGTATTGTGGTGTTTTTTGGTATTGTGGGGTATTGTTGGCATCATAGAATGAGTTAGGTAATGTTCCTTCTATTTCAATTTTTTGGAAGAGTTTCAGCAGGACTGGTGTTAGTTCTTTCTGGAATGTTTTGTAGAATTCACCTGTGAAGCCATCTGGTCCTGGGCTCTTCTTAGTTGGAAGGTTTTTAATGACTGATTCTATCTCTTTACTTGTGATTGGGTTGTTGAGATCATCAGTTTCTTCTTTTGTCAATATAGCCTGCTTATGTGTTTCTAGGAATTTGTCCATTTCCTCTAGATTGTCATTTTTGTTGGAATATAGTTTTTCAAAGTATCCTCTTATGATAGTCTTTATTTCTGTGGGGTCAGTGGTGATATCTCCTTTCTCACTTCTTATTTTGTGTATCTGCATCTTCTCTCTTTTTTTCTTTGTTAGTCTCACTAAAGGTTTGTCAATTTTATTGATCTTCTCAAAGAACCAGCTCTTCGTCTTTTTATCTTTTCAAGTGCTTTCTTATTTTCTATCTCATTTATTTCTCCTCTTATCTTTGTTCTTTCTTTCTTCTTCCTGTGGGGATACTTTGTTGTTTTTTCACTAATTCTTCCACATGTGCCATTAGTTCTTCAATTTTTGCTCTTCTTTTCTGATGTATGAATTCATGGCTATAAATTTCCCTTTCGGTACTGCTTTTGCTGCATCCCATAAATTTTGGTATGTCGTGTTATCATTTTCATCAGTTTTGAGGTAGTTATTAATTTCTTTTGAGATTTCCTCTTTGACCCACTGTTTTTCTAAGAGTGTGCTGTTTAATTTCCATATCTTGACATGCAGTCTGAGCTGCTGGCCCTTGCAGATTTCCAGTTTCACTGCAGTGTGGTCGGAGATATTATTTTGTATGATTTCAGTCTTTCTGAATTAATTGAGGCTTTTTTTTGTGGCCTAGCATATGGGCTATCTTGGAGAATGATCCATGTGCTCCTGAGAAAAATGTATATCCTGCTATATTTGGGTGTAATGATCTGTATATGTCTATTAGATCCAGCTCCTCTGATATACTATTCAAATATTTTGTTTCTTTATTGATTTTCTTTTGAGATGTTCTCTCCGAAGTTGATAATGGTGTATTAAAATCTCACACTATAATTGTAGAGCCATCTATTCTTTCACTTAGTTTTTTCCAGTGTTTGCCTCATGAAATGGAGGTGCCCTTGTTAAAAGCATAAATATTGATGATTTTTCGTTCTTCCTGAGAGGTTGTCCCTTTCACTATTATGTTGTATCCTTCTTTGTCTCTCACAATTGTTTCACATTGAAAGTCTATTTTGTCTGATATTAATATAGCTACTCCTGCCTTTTTTTTTTTTTTTGGTTATTGTTTGCTTGTAAGATTCTTTTCCAACCATTCATTTTCAACCTCCATGAATCCCTGGGTCTAAGATGTTTTTTATGTAGACATCATATAGTTGGGTCATATTTCCTTATCCAATGTCCCAGTCTGAATCTTTTGATAGGTGAGGTTAATCCATTGACAAGCAGTGTTATTACTTTCAAGGAATTATTTATGCTAGCATATTTTGATTGGACTTGTGTTTGTCATATTTTGGGTTTTTTTTTTTTTTTCCTTCTCTTTTTGCCTTTTTTGTTGCTCTTACACTCTCCTCCAACTCTACCTGTCCTGTTTTTTCCTTTCTTCCTGTAGAACTCCCTTTAGTATTTCTTGAATGGCAGGGTTCTTGTTGGCATACTCTTTCAATTTCTGCTTATCTTTGAATATTTTGAACTGTCCATCATTTTTGAATGCTAGTTTAGCTGGGTAGAGTATTCTTGGTTGGAAATTTTTTTCTTTTAGTACCTTGACTATAGCATACCACTGCCCTCTTGCCTCCATGGTTTCAGCTGAGAAATCAGCACTTAATCTTATGGAGCCTCCTTTGTATGTGATGGTTTTCTTTTCTCTTGCTGCGTTTAGAATTTTCTCTTTCTTGAGCATTGGATAATTTGACAAGTGTATGTCTTGGGGTGGGCCTGTTGGGGTTTATGATGTTTGGGGTACATTGTGCTTCCTGGACATGTACATCCATCTCTCTCAGTAGATATGGGAAGTTTTCAGTCATTATTTTCTGCAACACCTCTTCAGTCCCCTTTCCCTTCTCTTCTCCTTCTGGGATGCCTACAATACATATGTTTGTGCATTTTGCATTGTCCTTCAGGTCCCTAAGTCCTAGCTGGATTTTTTCTATCTTTTTATCGATCAATTCTACTATCTGTTTGATTTCAGATGTACTGTGTTCCACGTTGCTAATTCTCTCCTCTGCCTCTTCTAATCTGCTGCTAGTTGCTGAGAGTGTATTTTTGATTTCTTGAACTGTGGTGTTCATTCCCATCATATTTGTTATCTTTTTGCATATCTGCAATTTCCTCTCCAAGTGTTTTCTTCATATTGTTAAACTCTTCCTTTACTTCATTAAGTTGGTCTCTAATATATGTTTTGAGATCTTTTATTACTTGTCTGATGTTCTGTTCCCCTTCCTGGTTTTTAGTTTGTTCATTGGATTTAGCCATGTTTTCCTGATTATTGATTTGGTTTGTAGTTTTTTGCTGGTGTCTGGTCATCATTTTATGTTAATGGGTTTAATCAGTTCCTTAGCTTCTTTGTCTAGTCTTGGGGATTAATTAGTTTTTATTCTTGCATAAGTGGCATGTCTTCTCTTTGCCACTTTGTTCTTCTTATTCTAATTTCCTGTTGCTGGCTAAGTTCACTTTGAAGGAAAATATTAGGGTCAGGGAACAGAAAATGTGTAAGAAAATAAAATGTGTAAAGTAGTATTGGTAATAAATGTTAACAGATCAACAATGTGAAATCTGGGAGAATGGATATTAGACTTATGTAAGTTTTGTAGAGTTATATCAGTAAGTAGAGTACCTATAATGAGATAGTCAACTGAATATGGGGAGTAATATAGTATGAATTAAAAAGCCAGTGTTTTCATGAGAGAGGGAATGAGAAAAGAAAGACTATAATATCAAGAGTGGATAAAAGAGAGAATATAGAACAAAGGTATTAGAAATTAAAAGTTAGACTATTTGGGGGCCAAAGAAAGGGAGGTGGAATGTAAAAGAGACAGTAGATGATGGAGGATAGCAAGATGTGGTAGAAAGGGGATAGTGTAGGTGACCAATATCAATTCACACAGAAGTGAGGAAATGGAGGATGAGGAAACACAACAAATATGAAGTGCTCCCTGCAGCACCTATTATAAAAATAAAATAAAATAAAATAAAATAAGAAGAAAAAGAGAGAAAAGGAAAAAAAAGAGAAGAAAAAAAGGTGGTGGGCAAAGAAAAGGGAGGGAAACAAACTAGAAAAGAAAAGAAGAAAAAAAACTTAAATAAATGAAAAAGGACCTTGGGGGATAAAATGGGAGAAAAGGCCAGGAGATAATGCAGTATTAGCAACCAAGACAATAAAAACAAGCAAAAAAGAGGGAAAAAAAAACCCACAATGCCAAAGACTAGGATAATCAAGGACCTCAGATGGACCTCAGGGCATGGTGGATTCAGGGATGGGAAGTCTGTGATATTACGAACTCAAGTGGTGTGAGTCTCTGGAGTGTGGGCCACCAGGGCATAGGGGACACAGGCCTGGGAACCACGCATCTGGTTAATAAGGAGCCTGGGAGCACCACAGCACAACACAGCCCTCAGGGATCCCCACAGCTGGGTGCCTGCCTTAGGGGGAGGGGTCCCACCTGCAAACTCTGACCTCTGTGTTAGAAACCCAAAATTCCACCTCTCACAAGAATCTCTTCTGTCACTTTCTCACCAAATCGACTTCCAGACACCTCCTGCCCTGCAAGCCCCTGAAATGGCCTGCTGGAGGTGCCGCTGCACTATATAAACTGTTCAGGGACTGCCCCAGATGGGCTGCCAGCCCTATGGGGAGGGGCTCTAGCCAGAAGCTCTGACCTTCATGTCAGAAACCCAAAATTCCACATCTTGCAAGGATTTCCTCCATCACTGTCTCACCAAATTGATTTCCAGATACCTCCCACCCTGCAAGCCCCCAAAACAACCTGCTGGGGGCGCCATTGCACTACAAACAGTTCAGGGATCACTGCAGATGGGCCACCAGCCCTAGGGGAAGGGGCTTCAGCCAGAATCTCTGACTTCTGTGTCAGAAACTCAAAATTCCACCTCTCACAAGAATCTCCTCCGTCACTGCCTCACCAAATCAACTTCCAGACACCTCCCCCCCTACAAGCCCCTGAAGCAGCCCGTTCAGGGCTTGGAACTCCCCAGCACAGCAAAGCCCCCAGGAATCACCACACTGGGCTGCCAGTCCCAATGGGAAGTGTCCCATGTGCAGCCCTGACCTCCATGAAAGAGACCCAAAATTCTATCTCTTAAAATAATCTCCGCTGTCATGTCCCACTAAATCAAAGTTTAGACACCTCCTGCCCTGAAAACACCCAAAACAGCCCAGTCCAGAAGGACTCCAACCCTACTCAGCTGCTTCTTTGCAGGAGAGATTATGAGGTGCACTCACTCAGATGCCCTCTTGCCCCACCTCCCTGGTATAGTTGTTTTTAAGCTCTCCATCATTTCACATCTTAGATTTTACTGGTTTTAAGATTTCTTCTGGAATCCATGTTGCCTGTAACATGAAAGCTTGTTCTTGGAAACACTTTTATTAGTAATCAGCAACCAGTTAAGATAACTTGAGCAGCATAAATGCAGTTGAGTTTTACTTAGCAGTTTAAACAGACAATTAACATGTATTTTTTGGATAACTACTTTTAAGACTACACTGAGACTTGAATTTCAGGAGTAGGCTCTTGATTCAAAACTTAAAATTCTTTTTAACACCTTGATAAAAGTTTTGTACTAATTTTTTATTAATTTGGCCAAATAGGCTCAGTCGGAATCAGAATGGAAACAAAGCAGAACACCAACGTTTCCATGTTTTCTTCCTCTTCCAGTGGCTTAATTCTATTAGCACACACTAGCCCACAAGCAGTAAGCACTGCTATTAATTCACCTTGCTGAGCTGAATATTCAGGAATAGGAATTTTCTTAGTTTTATACCCAGTATACCCAGCTGCACCATTTCCAGACCCATCAGCAAAGCTTGTAGGGCCATCAGGTATTGGGTGAGACTTAGTTATGCCAGGTAAAATTCATTGAGTGCATTTAATCAATTGTAATATATGATTTTTAGGGTAATGATTATCTATTTTTCTAATATAATCAGCAGAGGCTATTTGACATTGTAAATGATTTTGTAGGCAAATCTCAACTTCTTTGCATAAAAGTGGGAGAATAGTATGAGAAGTGTCCTGTCTGTGAAGGACATGAGTGCATTCATGGCCTTTAAGTATAATCTGGGCCATAAAATCCACATAAGGAGATACAATTTTAATGAAAGTATTAGACAAAAATATCCATTTTACTATATGAGCTTGTTGCATAAGGACTCCCATGGAAGAATGTAAGAAAGGCAAAATAAGCAATTGCTGTGGCTGTTCTGGATTAATGCATTCAATTTGGGCACTTTGAATTTTTTTCTATGAGTTTTAATTCTTGTTCTTCTTTTGTCAAAACTGAGGGGCTGTTTAATTGAGGATCTCCTCGAAATACGTAAAAAAGATTATAGAGCTCATATGTGGAAATGCCCACTCAGCCAGTTTATATCTCCTAATAATTTTTTCAAATCATTCATAGTTTTAATAGAATCCTTATGAATCTGAACTACTGAGGCTTAATTGTAGTTTTATCAACAATAGTCCCAAGATAAGAAATGGGAGTAAACTCTAGAATTTTCTCAGGGGCAAGTTTTAATCCTGCTTCAGTTGAGCTCTTTTCTAAGGCCTGATATGCTAAAACTAGAGTCTTAGAAGAGGGAGCAGTACACAGTATATCATCCATTTAATGTATAATATAACAAAAAGGAAAAGCCAATTTGACTGGATCTAAGGCTTTAGCTACAAAATTTTGATATATGGAGGAGGTGTTGGTGGAGGGGAAAGTGACTTTCTAAAGTCAATTAATGAAGGAGTTGAAGGCAAAACAACTTTAGATTTAATATCATCAAAAGATTCAGTGGGAGGAACTTCTTTGCATTCTCTATCTTCATTCTCCTCTTCCTCCCCTTCTGTTTTTAAGGGTTCCAAAACAGATTTAATTATAGTGCAAGTGGGCCAAATAGTAACAGGGAACAGAACATCTTGTACATGTAATTTTTAAAACTCTTTTCCCGCTCTTTCTGAATCTCCTAATTCTAAATTTCCTATTGCTGGGAACCATAAGCAATATTTTTCTATAATTTGCAGGAGTTATAAAATATGAGGCTCACTGGCCTTAGCTCCTCCTACTTTGAGCATTTGTTTAAAGAGAAAGATGTACAGATGATATTTTGTTGAACTGTCTCCATTTCCCATTGTAATCCTGCAAAAATACCTGACAGTGTCCTTACTTACTGAGGACTTCAAAGGCCTTCTAATCCACTTGGGTCACTCTGCCATTACACTGACTTTAGTTTCATTTGAAGCAATCCTTCTTCCCTTCAAGTCCCTGTTTGGGCACCAGTTCCTAGACCAGCTCAGCAATAGGTTGGCACAAAGGGAAGGCAATGCAGAACTTAAGAAATAAAAGGACAGAAAGAAAGACACAAGAAAGGAAATAAAGATGGGACCAGGGACTCACAGCTTCTGGAACTGAGAGCCTTGACCTTAGTTTCCACATCATATTTATTAGTAATTACAAAGCAACAGCTATCTATGTTTTCTTTCAAGACTGTTTGTTATTAGAACTGCAACATTTACAATAATGTGGAACAGACCATACAGAGTTCAAATGCCTCCTCATGCAAACAACTTTTGTGCTAGCAAGACAGTGTTCCATTTAGTCAAGGTCCAGTGTT
Source organism: Dasypus novemcinctus (assembly GCF_030445035.2). Classification (NCBI taxonomy): domain Eukaryota; kingdom Metazoa; phylum Chordata; class Mammalia; order Cingulata; family Dasypodidae; genus Dasypus; species Dasypus novemcinctus. Next base: position 9,631,982 of record NC_080694.1, on the reverse strand, counting down.
CCTAAGGTTACACTTGTTATCTGTGTTATGGAAACATTCTAACTTCAAGACAGGTTCCCACATTCAAATTCAAGCTATTTTCCCACAAATCAATTCAGTTTGACCTCTGCAGTAAGGTGGGGTCCTGGACCCAGGAGAGAATATGGTGGAGGTGATTATCTATCTCAGCATCTCCATTTCCATTTCTCTGGCCCACCTTCCCTCCCTCTCTGGATCCCTCTCCCAGATCTCATGACAACTGTGGGTTACACACACTAGGAACACTAGGGTTCCTAGAAATGGGGATAGGGAAAGATTCTGGGCCTCTCCCAGATTACAGAATTTCATCAGCCTTTTAAGGCTTTTGCTCCTAAAGCCAGATGCTGTCTCCACATTCTACTAAGTGTCCAAATGCACTCTGAACTCAGGAATACCAGGAATACCATGAAACCAAGATGGCAGGTCAGAGCAGTAATGGTCATGTTCCTTGTTGGTGGTGCCTGTGGGTATGGGCTTATCCAGGGAAGTAACAGATGCTACTATGGCCCCACCCAGGAACCCACAAAATTGGTCAGGAGACCTGTAGCATGTGACCTTCCCAGCTCTCTTTAATGGCCTTTTGAAGTTTCCTCAGAGAGTCCATTTCTGAGGAAGCTTATGTTCCCAGGGCTGTTTTTCCTTCCTCAGAGGAGGACAGGACATGCCAGTCTACCAGAGCTTGCCTAGAGACCACTGGGCATCACTTTTCCTCCCTGAGGATGAAGTCTACTTGCCCTCTCCTCCATGTTCTCCACCACTGCATCAAGAAGGAGTTTCCTAGGGACCTCCCTCAGGCCTACCATTTTCTTTACCTAGGTGTGTATTTATAAGTACCAGTCATTTTCCCATGTGAAAATTTTCCTAAAATGCATATTCCATCAAAGTTTGTTACACATATTCTTTATAAATGCTGAAATGGGTAGACACACCAGGTGCAGTGAAAATCAGGGTTGTCCTTCAGAAAGTAGTCTAGCAAAGGGAACTGAAACCACTGCCTGTTCACCTTGAAGTCAATGAACTTACCCATGGGATAACATCGAAGATAATAACCCAAATGGTGGAGCAAGCCACATGCCCAAGAAGATTGCCACTCCCAGCAGAGGCCATGGAGGGGACCACCTGGTAAAGGTGCAGCTCTGCCACTGACCAATTGTGACTGCACTGTCCCTCTGCTTCCTCATCTGACAAATGGAGGTGGTGATGGTGGTGCCACTCTGGAGGGCTGAGAATGATGAATTTCCACAAGTAAGGAAGGCCCTAGAAGGACGTGCTGGAACTAGTGGTGGCAGAAGTGGAGGTGTCACTTCAGCAAAACGGTGGAGTGAACCCAAAAGTCCCAATGATGGCAGAAGAACCATATAAAGCACTGTATGCACACTCGATGTTGCCATTTACATTTAAAATTAATATTGACTGCAAACCACCAGAAAACAATATAACAATTACTTCTTACCTAAAATTTTGTAGCAACATGGAAAAATAATGATAACATGATGTTTAGTGTTTTTAAGTGTATCAATTTTATATAAGTGTGGAATAATGATGTGCATATAAACATGAATCATGGTCTAGAAGGAAAAAATGAGCAAACCATTTGAACACTTCTGAGGTAATGAAGTTATAGGGATTATTTGTCTTTACCTTTGATCTCCGTGAGTTTGACTGATGTCTATGTAAGAACAATGATTCAAGTAGGCTCTTAAATTTATCTGTTAAATTAGTTCCTATAATTTGAATTTAGTTAGCTCAATTCTGATATGTCACAGGTATTAACCATGTACCTGTAATAGCTGGTGTAATTGGGGCTCCGAATCTGCATTATGATTTCTGGGGCAACACTGTAAACAAGGCCAGGAGAATGGACAGCACTGGATTCCTGGATAAAATACAGGTAATTCCATCTGCTCTGACATCGTTGGCTGCATCTGTTCTATTGGAACCACAAGTAAGTATTCTAATGAGGGTAATATTAAAGCAAAGGAAAGAAAATAAACCTGGTTATTTAGTCATATCTTTGTTATTAGGAAAATCTTAAATAGTTTCTGGAGTAACTGTAACCAACAAAAAAAATTGCAATAATGTAAAAGCAATTGCATTGCTGAAAACAAATGTCAGAATAGCCACTGGCTTGGCAGATGGCAGCCTTGAGCAGGAAATGCGAATGAAGTGTCTTCCTCCTTCTCTCTAGCCCCAGCACCCTTCAAAGGGATTTGCAAGCATTCCTCCAAAAACATACATGACCCCCACCTTTCTCTTCCAGGGTCTGAACTTGGAGTGAAGGAGCAAGCTAGGAGTGGTGACAGATATGAGATGGCAGTTCTGAGTGGACATAGCAGGAATGACTGGAAAGCTCTGGAATCCACTAAAGGGAGTGAAAAGGAAAATCTGACAAGTTAAAAGCAGTGATTGGAGAAAAATATAGCTATTTAATGTCAATATTCCCATCACTCATTAAATCAATTATAACCATGGTTAAAATAGCTACAATGATAATAATAACATTTTGGGGAAAAAGTGTTTCCTAATTCACTTGAATGATCACACAAAAAGTAGATCTATTTGAACAATGCTGAAACAGTTTCCCACTGCTGGGATACGATGGAGGGCAGTCTGCGATGGAATAATGACAGAGTCAAGGGGGGACGGAAAAGAAGACAAGGGAGGCGGTGGCCACGACAGCAAATATTCCCCACGTCTGTTCTTTAATTCACTCTATGACCACTTCCTGTGCAGCAGTCAGGTAGCCACTGAGCTTAGAGCAGTGAGCAAATCAGACTTGTATCAGTCTTCAGACAGAGTATATTCTATTGAAATGACAGAGAAGTAGTTGCAAGTCTATGTACAACCGAGCTGCTGAAAGCTGAGACACATGTGATAGCAAAGGATGTGCGCCAGTCTGGGTGACTCATGAAGGTTCTGAGTGCTGGCCACTGGGCAGCCTGCAGTCCATAGTTGGGGAGAGCCCACATTCAGTCCACCAGGTAGGGGATAGCAGATGGGAGCAGAGCCAGCTGCCCCTTTCCTTCTGGTCAGTATGCTTGAAGGCCAGGGCTCTTTCCTCCCTCTCTTCTGCCCATCATTTCCTCTCTCCATCTAACCAGGCCCTGGCGGCCAGGCTCTAGGTGTTTCTATGTGAGCATGCTAGCCACTCTAATGTCTGGGGCTGCTCCAGAAACCCTGGCCACCCCAGGCCCTTCAGCTGGGTTGAAGAGAGAGGGATGCCCACCGCAAGAGTGCATGCTCACCTCAGCCCAGCTGCAGGACAGCCTCTGTCCTGCAACACGCTGGAATATTCTCAAGCAAGAGGGTAGTTTAATATCCTTCACACTTCTTCAAGCAGTTTGCAAGCACTCAGGATAAGAATCAGAAGTCATTTAAGACGGGCTGGCCAAGGAGAGCACTTGCTACTGGAGGTCATAAATCCTACACAGGTCAGCATTTAAAAGGAGTTTAAGCTTGAGAGGGTCTCCAAGAGGAGATTAGCCATTATAAAACTCCACATGATTTAATCCAATTGGCCACCTGGACTGTCTCCATGCATTTTGATTCCCAGGAGGAAATAAGACAGGCTCCTGCCTGCCCAAAATGGAATGTGTGTGCAGGCTTGGGTGGTGGCTTTGCACAATGGCTGGAAGGCTTGCATCTGAGTTGGGTTTCTTCTCCTGAGGGCATAACTCGCTCTTGGCTCCAGTAGCCCCTTCTTTCCATTTATGTGCAAAAAGAGGAGTGATTTTCCAGGAAAAAAATGAAAAATGATGCTGAGATCATTAAAAGCTTCTCCTGGGCCTGAGTAGCAGGTTCTTTTGCTTAAAGAGAATTCCAGGCTTTCTGGCCTGGAAGCATAAAGAACTGCACAGAAAACACCTTCTACTTCCCCCAGGCTTCATCAAGGTGGGCAGCCTCCTGCTCACCGCATGCTGGCCTTAGGCAGCAGGCCCAATTGATGGTTTGGTGTGACAAATACCCAGGGATAGGTCAAAAACACCAATCCATAAATGACTTAACTGCAGAATTAACTTCAAAGTCTCCACGGGGTCTGTTTTCCCTCTGTGCAAGATCAGAAGTCAAATACCTGTAGAACCCTGATTCTGACTGCCCCTGAGAATGCCAATGACAAGTAGATATCCATAACCTCATTTTCTTGGCTATCTCCATATTCCTTCCATTCTCCTCTGGTGCCCAAAGCCCTTCCTGTGCTTTGACCTTGAGCTCCACATGGCCTTGCCCTGGGACTTAAGCCCCATCTGGGGACAGGCAGGATAGGAGTTCTGGCACTGGAGCCCCCCAACTTCCATGCCCTTTTCTCCCTGACTCTGCTCACAGCTGGCCATTGGGTGACATTGCAGGAAGACAGGAGCATCTCTCCCTATGTCCACAGGCTGCTCTCAACATTTTGACATTTGCAGACATCACCCTTGTTTCAGGGAGTCCGTGGATTTTGTCCTGGGTTCTCATAATCCCAACCTTTTCTCCATGGAGATGTTGGTCCCAAGTCTCCTTCAGTCCCCAAGTCCAAGGAGGCTGGTTTGCTGCTGTCACCACTGCCCAGCCCTTGGTGCACTGTCACCTAATGATGCCCATACACCTGCATGATAATATTGCCATGCTATCTGCAAGCTGCCCAGCCCATGCTACAACTCACAGGCACAGGAGCACTGCCCATATCTCCAAGGAGACTGAGGTACCATGAGGCCTTCCCTGATGAAGCAGCTTGATATTATTTATGAATTCCAAAAAGAGATATTGATTATGTTTGTAAAAACTGGATCTGTTCCTCTGGACATGATACCCTTTGATTGCATTAGATTCAGCTGAGATGCCTTTGATTAAATTACATTAGGATTAGGGCTTTGATTCTGCCTTGATTAAGGCAACTCATTTTGAGTGTCCACCCCCTCTGGGGGCATATAAACAAGCATTCACTCAAGGAGAACACAGAAGTAGACACATAGAAATAGATACACAGAATAAGATACACATGATGAGAGAGCTCCACAGACAATGGAAAAGGGGGCCACAGGAAAAGAGATAAGCCATTTGCCTGATAGTTTACTGCTGACTTTGTGATGAGAATAGAGCCGCTGAGCCTGGAAAGAAATGAACTTTCCAGTTTAAAGCTGAGATTGGAAGAACCTGGGACCATGGAGCCTTAAGAGAAAGAAGATGGCTGTACCCTCACAGGCATCACCCGCCATCTTGCATCAACATGTAACAATAGACTTTGGGTGAAGAAGTACCTCTTATGGTACCTTGAGTTGGACTCTTTAAGCTTCTACCCCAAATAAATACCCTTTATAAAAGCCAACAGAGTTCTAGTACTTTGCATCAGAACCTTTTGGTTAATACACCCCATTTCTCCATGTCTTGTTTATGACCTTCCAAAGCAGGCCTTCCAGAAGTCTCTGGAAAACAGCTTATTCCCTCCCTCATCAAGACCCAGCTAACCCCCAGGTGTCCCAGATGGAGGAGGGCCAAATGCCCCAGGTGGGTCTTCCTTACCTCAGAAGCTGAGGTCTGTTAGAGCAAGAACGTGCACCTCCCATTCTTTGCTCAAGAAAACCTCTTTTTCAGGAGGACCCAGGCCATCCTGAGCCATTCCACCTGACAGAGCCTGGTGAAAGCCCAGTGCCTCCCTCCAGGGGATTCCATGCATCCAACCCCAGAAATCCCACCTCCATTTGACCCAGCAGGGGCCTCCTTGTTGTATAATGCCAAAAAGCCAAGAGTCTTGTCACATTGGCAGGTGTGAGCAAGGGGTTCTTTTCTCTATAGCACCCACAGTCTGTCTGGTGAAATGAGGAAGTGTACACACGTCTTAGAGAGCTGTGCCCATGCTAAAATGAATCCAGTGAAGTGGACATGGCACAGGTGACTGAGTTCCCACCTACTGCATTGGGGGTCTGTGGTTCAGTTCCCAGTGCCTCCTAAAGAAGACAGCAAGCTGATGTGATGGGCAGATGCTGACACAACAAGATGATGCAATAAAAGGCACAAGGAAAACATAATGAGTGACACAAGAAAGCAGGGAATAGAGGTGGCTCAAGCAGTTAGGTGCCTCCCTCCCACATTGGAGGTCCCGGGTTCAGTTCCCAGTACCTCCTAAAGACACAGCACACAGCAAGTGCAAACAATGAGGGGGTAGAGAGAAATAAATAAAATGAATCTTTTAAAAAATGATACAGAACTTTAAAAATAATAATAAATAAACTGAATGCAAACTCCTATAGCTCTTCTGGCTTTAGGTCATTGATTCCTGAATACATTTGCAAGAGTTGACTAGGCTTCTTAGGGTAATTTCTCCCACTTATAGTCAAACCTTTTAATGTTTATCATTTATTGCTTCATGAAACAGAAATCAGGGTTTTTTTTTCCTTAAATTTGAATCTTTACATGCTTGAAATCATAGCACAGACCTAGGCTTAACTCAGCTTCTCTTGGTGGGATGGTGTGTCATCATTCCATTGTCCCATCCACAACACATGGCTCATGATAGCCAACAAGCCTATTTAACCCTGGAGATTACTTGTATTTGAGGTTGTTTCCAGTTTTTCTCTATCACAACACTGAATTTAAGGACACTATTGTATTCAAAAAGATTTTCTTCTTGTGCATTATTCCCTCTTCCTCTAGTTTCTCCAAAGTGGAATTAGCCAGATTCTTCATCCAGGTAGGGAAGTGGCTTCTCAAAAGGGTTGTGCAAATGTCTAGACTAAACGCCTCTTCTTTTGTCCATGTGGCCTGCAGATTACTGAGGAAATGTGCCTCATTCTGCAAACCTTGGGCCACACTTGCACATGCCTGGGAATAATCAATGTGAAAGGAAAAGGGGAACTGAAGAAGTAATTTGTGAACATTGAACATTGAACATTGAGATGTCTGGTCGCTTATCCAGAGCAATGTAGCATGCTGAAAATACCTTCATGCCCACAGGACCGGATGTTCAGCAAGGTTCCACGCACTTTCTGACTGCCTTGTTGGCCCCTCCTTTCCCATGTGCGTACTCTGTCCTGACCCACAGTGTGGGAGGAAGGGCGCCCGGCTTGCCACAGTAGCAAACGGTGCGGCAAGAAGTGATACCACCTCTGCCCACTGGGCCTAGATAAGGTGACCACGCCTGACTAGGCCTTTGCTGCTAGCAGCTGGCCGGCGCTGCCCTCCCCCTTTCTATCTCCCGCCTAGCCCAACATCCGGCCAGCTCTCACTCCCCCTTTCCCCTCCCCTATTCCAAACCTCTCAGCCAGCCCTCACTATCTTTTCCGCCAGTCCCGCCCATGTTGCCGGCGTACAGTCTGCCCTCTTCCCCGGTGACTGCTTACCTCGGGGCTGTCCATCAGCTTCAGCCTGTCCACTACTGCCCCGTAGCTAGCCCTCCCTATATCTTACTCCTCCCTCTACCCAACTGCGGTCACCCCTCGGGCTGAAGAGTGGTTTGCTGGACCGGTGGGGGAGCGGCCACGGCAGGCCAAGCCGCTGCCCCCATAATAGGGTGGCTGGTCGGACTCACCACCACCCCTGAAGGAAGCTCAGCATGGGCGCAGAGTGCCCTTGGGTCTCCCCTTCTCGGCAGCCATGCTTCCGCGGCTGCCCCTCCTCCCGGATGGCGCCACACGATGCCTGTGGGGCGGCACCCTTCTTCTTCTTTCTCCCTGCGCAGGCGCAGGGCAGAAAATTCCAGTCTGCCCTTTTCCCCTCCCCCAACAGCAGCAACAGCCAGGTGTGGGCGGAAAAATCCAGTCTGCCCTTTTCCCTTCCCCCGACAGCAGCAACAGCCAGGCGTGGGCGGGAAACTCAAGTCTGCCCTCCACCCCAGCAACAGCAGCCACCAATCCCTAAACCCTGCCCCTTCCCCCAGCAACAGCGACAGCCAATCCCTAATCACCACCCCTCCCCCATCCAGCACCGCCCACTGACCTTTCGCTGGCAACCAATCAGAACAGGGTGTGGCTTTGACCAATCAGCCTTCCCCAGCCCCTATAAAACTGTTGCCTCTCCCTCAATAAAGTGGACTTGCGTGTTTACCTTGTCTCTGCGGTAGTTCTTCTGCCGTGCACCCTCCAGTCCTGAGAGCCCCCGACAAGGGCCTGGCCTCCCTTGTCCCCAGTTCGTCGCCTGCTTCTCCGGGTGACCCCCTCGTCGCCGGCTTCGCCGGGCGACCCCGTCAGCCGAACCGCGCAACCCCTTGTGAGACCGATCCCTCGTCTGCTGCCGGACCGACCCCTCGTCCCAAGTGGGACCAACCCTTCGTCCCAAGCGGGACCGACCCCTCATCCAGAGCTGGACCGACCCCTCGTCCGCAGCCAGACCCCACCTCTACCGACCGAGCAAACCGCCGCTGTTGGCGCCCAACGTGGGGCAAGGCAACCCCACCACAGCCTCACTCCATAACCTGGCGGCCCCCCCCTCCTCTCTTCTCACCCTGGGACTTCTCTCATGCAACATTGCTGCTACCTGAGCCTTGGCTACCTCATATGATCCACGGCGGTCTGGGAGAATCGCTGGATGGCTTTCTCCTTCCATGTCGGGGGCTTATACCGACCCGCTATGATTAAGAGGAGCCTTGGATTTCTCGGGAGCACGCGCTTGCACGTCTGAAGTAACCCTACCACAGCCCTACGCCCTCCTCTCTTCTCACCCCTATCTTTTCACTCTGCATTGCTGCTCCTGAACCTTGGTGACCTCATACGATCCACGGCGGTCTGGGAGAATCGCTGGATGGCTTTCTCCTTCCATGTCGGGGGCTTATACCGACCCGCTATGATTAAGAGGCGCCAATAAAACTCAGGAGCGCGTGCCTGAGCACCTCCACCCCTGCCTTCACCTCTGCCTCCTCCCCTCCACGCTTGCTCCCCTTTGCCTTGCTCCACTGCTCGTCGTCCCGCCCTCCCCTCGTCGGGGCCTTCTCTTGGCCCGCGACCACCGTCAGAGCCCCACCGGCTCCGACCCCTCATCTCACCGCGCACCTCGGCTCCCATCGCCGCGCTCTCAAGGTAAGGGCCCCTTTTCTTATCGGCTCCAAAAGGCCATTAGCAATGGGTAACATCCTATCTGCTAAGCAAGCCCCACAAGTTCGGGCTCTTGCCGGTCTCCTAGACACTCACCGGTGTAAGATCTCTTTGAAACAGCTCCAAGTATATTGGGACCTTCTTCTCCCCTTTAATCCGTGGCTTACCACGTGTCAGCTTTGGGACCTGGACACCTATACTCGCCTTATAGATAGGGTCACTTCTGCTGTGGAGCAGGAAGGTAAAAGATTCCCTCCTGGCTTATTACAGGCAACATGAAGTCCAGAAGAAATCTTGAAGGGTATAATCTATGATATGCTATATAAAAAAGGATTTAAAAGCAGCTGTACCAGAAAGTAAGAATTATGAGTCGACTGTAGATGGATTGTATGTTTCTGTTAATGTGTTGTAATTGTTCTGTGTTTGTCTGTCTGTTCGTTCAATGTCAACGTGTGTTGTGATACCTCCGGATGGTAAATATAAATTACTAGAAATCTTTAAAAGAGCTCTATTCAAATGGCCAAAAATTAAATAAGCGCTTATATTAATACTTAAGTTTATTATATTAATACATAAGTTTAAATGTTAATAAGATATCTAAAATTTAAAAAAAAATTGTAAGTCTTAATTAACAAAATTAACTGTACGTCTTCATAAAAAGTTGTTCTTGCCTAGATTAAAATGAATAACTTATTTTTCTTCACAGGATAATATAAAGAATGTAAAACTTATATGAATATTAAAAAGGTTAAAAGTTTGTAAAAATGCTAACGGAAATGTAATAAGTTTTGCAAAAAGACGTATTTTGTCCTAAAGTAAGATGGCTAATTTTTCATAAACTCTTGAAATTTAATTTGCATGCGGCAAGTGTAAAAGGTATTGTGATAACTTTACGTAAGGGAATGTGTTCTGTAAAGATAAAATTTATCTTCAATTGTTTACATTAAGGCATTAAATGGCTAATTCCAAAAGGTCATTCTTAAATATATATATATATAACTGAATTGATGATAATAATAATAAAAGGTAATTTTATAACAGGAAAGATTAACAGCAACCAAGCTCTCCTGCCAACTTGCTTTTAGGAAACGGTTTCTAATATTGCATGCTACTAAGTATTTAAAGAAAAGTTATTCTTAAGGAAACAGAAGATGATTTTGTCTTTGCAGCCATTGTCTATTTAGCAACACCCCTCGCTATCGGCCTAGCCACTGTTGCACTGGACGATTGGAACCTTAAACAAAGACTCCTCCTCACTGTCATCTTCCTATCTATCGTTATTATATTTACTGCCCTCATTCTCCTTCGTTTATAAAGCAGTCTCCTACAAACCACAAAGCTTCTGTCTTTAAACATACTATTCTCAACCCTATCCTCTAAATGATCTTCTCACTTCCCCCACAGCCTTTAATACTTTATTTCTTCCTCATAACCTTTGCTTTCTTGATAATATTTTCCGCCATCTGTCTAGCCGCTACCGCCCCCAGAAGATTGGAACCTCGGCCAACAAATTCTACTCTCCATCGCCTTTCTGTTTATTATCCTCTTTTATGCTTTACTCCTTATCTTCCTCCCATAATGAATTCACCAAGCCTCCTCTTGTCCAAAACCGTCACCCTTCTTTTCCTCACACTCCCCATTGCACTCACCAACCCCAGCCATCAGCCTTTTAATTGGACAGTAAGCCTCTGGCAGGAAAAAGTAATCCTCTCCTACAATGTCTTCGCTGCCAAGGAGAGATCAACTACCTGCAACGTGCTGTCATCCTGGACTTTTGACAGTGGATGGATCTTGTAGCCGCCGAGATCAATGAGAATTGGACATTGGCCACCCTTGCTTGCAACGGCAAGATACCGCCCCCTAAATTGTACATTTATATCCCCGTCATACTCACCTCCCTCTTCAGCCCCGCTTCCCTCATTGCTTACTGCCTCTTGGGCCTCAGCTACTTGTTGCTGCTGCCATCCTGGCCCTTATTTGAAAAGAAGGGGGAAATGCGGTCACCCCTCGGGCTGAAGAGTGGTTTGCTGGACCGGTGGGGGAGCGGCCGCGGCAGGCCAAGCTGCTGCCCCCATAATAGGGTGGCTGGTCGGACTCACCACCACCCCTGAAGGAAGCTCGGCATGGGCGCAGAGTGCCCTCGGGTCTCCCCTTCTCGGCAGCCATGCTTCCGCGGCCACCTCTCCTCCCGGATGGCGCCACATGATGCCTGTGGGGCGGCACCCTTCTTCTTCTCTCTCCCTGCGCAGGCGCAGGGCAGAAAATTCCAGTCTGCCCTTTTCCCCTCCCCCGACAGCAGCAACAGCCAGGTGTGGGCGGAAAAATCCAGTCTGCCCTTTTCCCTTCCCCCGACAGCAGCAACAGCCAGGCGTGGGCGGGAAACTCAAGTCTGCCCTCCACCCCAGCAACAGCAGCCACCAATCCCTAAACCCTGCCCCTTCCCCCAGCAACAGCGACAGCCAATCCCTAATCACCACCCCTCCCCCATCCAGCACCGCCCACTGACCTTTCGCCGGCAACCAATCAGAACAGGGCGTGGCTTTGACCAATCAGCCTTCCCCAGCCCCTATAAAACTGTTGCCTCTCCCTCAATAAAGTGGACTTGCGTGTTTACCTTGTCTCCGCGGTAGTTCTTCTGCCGTGCGCCCTGCAGTCCTGAGAGCCCCCGACAAGGGCCTGGCCTCCCTTGTCCCCAGTTCGTCGCCTGCTTCTCCGGGCGACCCCCTCATCGCCGGCTTCGCCGGGCGACCCCGTCAGCCGAACCATGCAACCCCTTGTGAGACCGATCCCTCATCTGCTGCCGGACCGACCCCTGGTCCCAAGTGGGACCGACCCTTTGTCTCAAGCGGGACCGACCCCTCGTCCAGAGCTGGACCGACCCCTCGTCCGCAGCCAGACCCCACCTCTACCGACCGAGCAAACCGTCGCACCCAACCCTATATAACCAGTGTACTTCCGTAATAAAGCAGACCTGTTCTTGCGCTCAAGCGGTCTCCATGGTTTTTCCCCAACCGCGTGTCCCCCATGCCTGGAGAACCGGTGCTCCCTCTTGGGGCACCCCCCGCCGGTGGTTTGGCAGGAGCAAGCCCCCCCGACTCTTGGGCCTGAGCGAGGACGAGACCCTCACGCTCAGCTACACCACAGAACCTTTTAGACTTGTTCTTGTGACCCAGTGGCATTTGTTTGGTGTCTAATCTGTGCCGAAATTGTTTTGCCACTTGCACTGTTCTTACTCCTAAGCTAAAGGGAAAGGGACATGATTTCTGGGAGAAAAAGATTCAAGGAACTAACAAAGATGATAGAGGTAAAACAAACAAAAATTCTTATGGCAATAAAATTAAGGGGTGTATATTTTCTTCTGGTGCATGTTACTTTCTGAAAAATGTGGTAGCTTGCCAACCACATTTGCTAGTCAGATATTAAAACACAGTATTTGTGAATAAGTTGATACATGGAGTTTGATGGTATTCTCTACATGTTTTGTCCATGGCTGTCCGTGGGCCCCAGTTGGCATCTGTAGCTCTTACCACCTCACTCTGTTGTCTCACACCAGCAGCATGTTGCTGTCCATTACCAGAATTAGTTCTCACAAACTAGGACCAGTTTTGTACCAAACATGTCTGATGTTTTGATGCCATTGTCTTTTGTTAGGTTGATTCATTAAAAGTTTTATGTATTTTGGTTTTTTAGTGCCTGTATCTTTTTTTAGTCCTTTCTTCTTTCTCTGGTGGTTTACACCAGAATTCAGATTTGTTTTTCTTTTGTTTTGCCTTTCTACCTTTTTTACATCAATTTTAGTTGCCTAGCTGCTGAAACAAATACCACACAATGGATTGGCTCTTGGTTTTGAAGGTAGGAGTACTTCAAAATCAAGGTGTCAGCAAAGCGATGCTTTCTCTCAGAAGATTGTGGTGTTCTGGGACTGACTGCTGGCACTCCTTGGCCCTTGCCTGTCACATCACACAGCAATGGACATGGCAGAGTCTTCTTTCTCTTGAAGTTCTTTTGATTTCCAGCTTCTGGCTGTTCCCTGAGACTTCTCTTTCTTTGTCCAATCTCCTTTCCTTATAAGGACTTCAGCCATGTTGGATTAAGGTCCACCCTCCTTCAGTGTGGGCACCTTAGCTAACAACATTTCAAAGGTCCTATTGACAAATGGGTCACACCCACAGGATCTGGGGTTGGGACCTGAACCTGCCTTTTGTGGGGACATGATGCAATCCCTAACTACCTCACATTGTCAGTTGTTTCCAAAAAAACTCTCCAGAAACAAATACTGAGGTATCCATGGGTGACTTAGATGAGGACAAAGTTTTTTATTCAGGTAATTGAGAATGCAGCATCCCAAAAAGAAAGAAAGCAGGCTCCAAGTATCTAGTGGCCTAGCTTTAATTATGGCATCTCTGGAGAACATTTTCAGGGAAAACCGTATGTTAATGCTGTGGCCATTTGAAGATTTTGTGGGCTCCAGAAAATCCTGTCCTTATGGCTAATCCATTCCTATGTGTGTAAACCTATTGTAGGTGGGGTGTTTTGATTAAATTACTTCAGAAAAAGCCCAGGGCAGGTCTTGATCCTCTTACTGGAGTCCTTTTTTTTTTTTTTTTTTTTTTTTTAATAGAACAGTGGACTAAAAAGCTGCAGATACGGAAAAAGCTACAGAAACAGAGAGGAAATGCTTAGAAACTGAGCAGGAAGGCCCCAGGAACCAGAAGCTGAGGGAACCCACTTTAATCAGAAGCTGGAAGCAATGAGGCCTAAAGGAGAGAGGAGAGATGAGCAGTTGCTGCCATTGTGCCCGATTACCCTCAGGGGAAGCTCAGGGAGAAAGCATAACCTGATGAACCCTAGAATTGGACAGTTTCACAGCCTAATAATTGTAAGCTTTTAAGCTAATAATCCCCATTTTAAAGCCAACCCAATTCTGATATATTGCCTTGGTAGCCTTTAGCAACCTAACACAAATGGTTAAAAGATTCTCTCTCAGCAACAGCTCCTGTTTTGTTTTCCTAGACTGCTCAAGTAAATACCATGATATAGGTTGACTTAATAGAAGTTTAAAAGAAAGTCCAAATCAAGGTGATGCTTTCTTCCCTAAGACTGGGGTTTTCCGGGGCTGGCTGCAGGCAGTCCTCGGTCCTTATTTGTTTCATGGCAAAACACATGACAGCATCTCCTGGTCTCTCCCTTCTCTTCCAGGTTCCACTGATGTTGAGCTTCTGCTCTGTCTGTGGTTCTCTCTGTCTCAATTTCATTCTTTTGTAAAGGGCTCCGGTAGTAGGATTAAGACCCATCCTGACTGAGGTGGGACACACCTTAACTGAAGTCACCTCATGGAAAGGTCCTCTTTACGACATCAAGAAATCATACTTTGCAAAGGATGAAAACTAGCAATCACGAGTAATCTAATCTTTAAAACTTCAAATACAAGCTCATCAGGCAAATTTGTTTCTTTTTATATTTAGGGCAGACTCCAGGTGGATGACCTGCTCATCTATTAGGAAAGCAGTTCACTCAGGCAAACCCCAAATTTGAACACAAGTTGGCCCCTGACTTCTTCTTACTGTTTAACTTGGACCACATCTCTGAACTTCTCTTAGGAGGATTTTCCTCATTGGTAAAAATGGAGATAACAGCTTCCTCCCACCCTCCCATAGCCCATGGGATTAGATTGTGATTAAATGAACTGATGTAAGAAAGCCTGGCCATGATTTGTCTCATATGCAGTTAAAGTCATTTCTTGGAATGCCTATCCTTCACCACTGAAGTGTGAATACAGCATGATTTGTTTGATTTTTGGCCTACATCATGAAATTTTGATATTATAATCTCCACTCAGCATTGGCCTTAATGTATCTAAATCTCCAAAAGGTGGCTGAAGGAAGAAAACCACTACAAGTGCATTTCTCCCCACTGCCTGCTATCTGGAATGTCACCTGTAATATGGTCAGCAGGGGTCCTAGAGACCCTGAGGTAGCACAGCCTCCCCTTTTGCTAGCCCATGGAAACATCCACATCAAGTGATTGCTAAATTCTCTTAAATATGGTCCCTTCCCTTTACGCACATGGGATTATCTCAATTTGGGGTTTATGGCAAAAAGAACACAAAGGGAAGACTTTTCTTTCCTGAAGCTTTATCAGAAGTTTTTCTAAACAATAGGCCTTAAAAGTAATCAGCATTACCATCAGCAGAGTTTACCTTATGAAGCTCTGTGCATACAAGGGCCTTGTTGAGTGGGGTTCCCCCAACCCACCTGCCAGCAGTCACAGCATCACCTGGGAATTTGTTAGAAATGCAAATTCTCAGACCCAGATCCAGACCTGCTGAATCAGAAACTCCAGGGATGGGGCAGGCTGTTTTAGTTAACACTTGTCCAGGTGACTCTGATTCAAGGTCAATCTTGAGACCCTGTAACTGAGAGTCCAGGCACTAGACCAGCTCCTGTATTTTACAGAAACAAAACTGAGTTGCAGAGAGGATAAGGGACTTCTCCAAATTTTCACAGTTGGCCAGTGGCTGAGGCAAGAATGGAATGGAAAATTGCCTCTTCCCTGAATTCTAAGACAGAGTAAAACCTACCCAAAGCTTCAGGCAACTGAAAACAACTCTGAGCTAAAAATGCAAATCAGAAACCTTGGAGTTCACTTCTGTCAAGCCAATGAACAGTGACATCCATAGGTGAGTAAAAATGCCCATACTCAAAGTTCTCCTAAACCCTTAAGCTTTGTAGGAAGTATTCTTTCATTAAAAGCACTTTAGGGGAAGCAGATGTGGCTCAAGCAGTTGGGCATCACTTGAAAGTCCTGGCTTCAGTTCCCAGTGTCTCTTAAGGAAAACTAACAAGACAGTGAGCTGATGCAAAGGGTTGGTGCAGCAAGCTGATGCAGCAAAATGACACAATGGGACAACACAATGAGGAAACACTACAAGAGATGCTACAAGCAGGGAGCAGATGTAGCTCAAGTGGCTGAACACCTCCCACCCATATGAGAGATGCTGGGTTCTGTTCCAGGTGCCTCCTAAAAAAAGAAGACAAGTAGATACAGAGATCAGGCAGTGAGTACAAACAATGAGAGGGTAAGAAATATACAAATAAATAAAATAAATGAATAAAGAAAGAAAATCTTTAGAAAACACAAAAACACTTTAAGCCCACACCCTTTAAAATTCCAGTATTTCAAAGCATCTGTTTCGAAATGACTAGGTTTTGTCTTGAATCCTCTATATTATTCTTTTTCCAAACTCAATGTACAATTCTTAAAGGCAACAACCACTCCACTTCCCCTTGCTCTAGATATGTCTAACAATAGAAAAAAACATTTTTGACCAATGGTGGAAATCTGATTAAGTAAAACAAATTATTTTAATCCAAGAATATGTTTCTGCTTGATATGGCTTTAATGGGCATACTTAACACATTTAAGTTGAAAATGTCTCATCTACAGAAATACATTTAATTTCCCTAGCTGTCTAATGAACATGAGAGCTTTTGAAATCTTGTCCATTTCAAACCCTGCTTATTAAAAGTAAGCACTAAAAGGTTAAAGACATAATTTAAACTAAATGAAAATATCTTAAGTTTGAAATTAATTTATTGCTGTCACTTACAGATGAAGGCATCTACTACAGATGCATTGTTTTTCTTGGTAATCTAGACTGAAGAAAGTTATTTATAAAAATGTCTATGACCCAAACTTTATATATTTTCTTTTATGATATTACCAATATGATATAATGGACCCTAAGGCATTCTGAATAAAACATTGCTAATTGTTTGAAAAAAATAAAAGGCACATATTGTGAAAAAAAGCTGGTTTCAAATTAATAAAGCAATATTTAGAAGTCACTCAGTCTTCAAATTATCAGTAATTCAATGTCATGGGTCCTTTGAGAATGACCTGGTCTTCAAAACAATAAAACCAATGATTGAGGAATCAGGGTTGAAATCAATTAAATCACCTACCATCAACCACTAAACTGGAGAATTTAATCACAAAAGATGAGGGATTATCTCTTCCAAGAAATCATTTCATTAAAAATATAGATGGTATCTTAACACTTGAACAATTTTTCAAATTCTATCCAAAGTAAAAATTTCCAAATGGGGTTAAAAGTGACTGCTTTGACAACCACCCAAAACTGATGATCATCACAATTGATGAGCAGGGTGGTGTACTAGAGGGCCACCTGTATTATGACCAACTCCAGGAGTTCACCAAGCCCCCCACAGACTTAGTGATAGGGGCTGATGCATATTCCCCAAGACATGTTCAAATCCTGGTCTCTGGTGCTGTGGGTGGGAGCTATTTGGAAGAATCTCAAAGATCCTTTTAATATGAAACCAAACTGAGCCAGAAGGGCCTTCATCCTACAGGACTGGAGACCTCATGAGGAGATCTAGATAGATGGACCCCTGTGCAGAAGTGGAGACGACAGGAGACAGATGGCCATGTGATGAGCAGAGGCTGAGCCAAAATCAGGATCCCCCCCTGCAGGACTGTGTGGCTGCTAATCCCCTGAGTTGATGTCTAGCCTCCAAACCCTGAGACACTGAATTCCTGCTGCCTGTGGTATGTGTCACAGTTGACCAGCCAGACTCAGACACAGATGAGGTTAGCATCCCCAACTGTAAAGATGGGGGAATGTAGGTCCAAAGAGATGACATGACTTGACTTGCACTCAGAGCTGGAAAACAGAGGAGCCAGAATTTTACCCAACACTGGTGAATGCCAAGCGTCATGCTTTCCTCATGACCTCAGCTGCTTCTCACTTACAGGGTGACAACAGAAAATGCTGGCCACCATAGCCATCCATCCTTCCTAGGGATTTTTGTCCTTGAGTGAACAAAATTTAATTATTTGCAGTTCAGACCACTGGGGAGAAAGTGCACTGCAGTTTCTAGAGTTCAACTGTGCTAAAATGTAACTTGCCTTATATTACCTCTTGAAGAAAGTAAAATGCAAGCATTGTTTTATGTACACTAGAGATAATATCAGGCAGTAGTGGCTTCTGTGACTATTAGGAAAATAACTGCACACCCCTCCCCAAATACAAATGCAGAGAACCCATGAACAAAAATCCCAGTCACTTAAGGTGGGGGGATATTTTAATGTTGTGAAGGTGCCCACAGTGAATGAGTCACCAGCATCACTTAATCTGAAATAGTCTCATGTAAAAATCCACCTGCTGGATGTGCCTACATCCTAAAGGTGTCTGCCAGGCTCTTGACCAAGGCCCCTTAGGGAAGCTGCTTGTCTTTCATTGTCTCCACCATAAGGCCAGATGGGGGAATCTCTGCAGTTTCTAGATGTCAGCACAATGAGAATGTAAGGCCCCAGGTGTCCCTCCTCCCCCATGAAAGGAGCCCCTGGGCCTTTGGGGCCTGGGGTGACCCTCAGGCTGGAGAAAAGTACCCAGAGCTGGGAGACTTGATGCTGGGGATGTCGTTCTTCCTGTAGAAGTCAGCCCTCACATGGTTGCCACAGCTGTGGTCACGGTTCAGTGGCTTGATGGGCTGGTGGATGTGCTTCCTATAGGTGGAAGACATCAGCACCTCAACGGGCCATTCATGCTCCTGTGGGGGATTATCGAGATGCTGCCATTAGCAGGGGTCTGCCACTGTAGCTGCCTGAATCCCACCAAGGGGCAGAAGTTAGGAGCTTGGGTTCATAGAAGTCAAAATGAGATGTCATTGGTTAAGCAATCATGAGAGCATAATTCTAACAAGTTCACTTACTAATGTCACTTAAAAATCCATCACTGTTCTGGTGTGAATGAATTAGTGCTTGATGTTCATGATTTTTTCATTACATGTACCAAAATTCAAATGTAACTGATTGGGATGCTTTTCTTTTCAAGTGAAGAGTCATATCTGGACAAATTGAGTCTAGCACAACTGACACAACTGTACTTATTCTCAGTCCTAGAATATCCTTTCTATAAGGTAAAAACAAAAAGTCTATGGCATTATTTCACTGAGGGCAAACAGTTTTCTTGTGCCCCTTCTGAAAACTAAGTCGCTTCTCTTTTGACCTTGTTTCCATAACTTTATTCAAAGGGAAAACTTTCATTTACTTGGAGCTAGGCACAACAGCTAGCCTTTTCTTTGATAAGTTGACCCCATTTCTGTCTTGTCCTATAGGACCAATTCCTAATGTGTGAGATTTCTAGATGGTTTCATGTGTTGAAGGTGTATGAGTCTTAGTATTCCTTGATTCACTTCAAGGGTTTTAAAGGGTTTAGCATGCACAATAGTCATTTGATTAAAAAGTCTGAATCTCTGAACTCTATAAATCATAATTATTTCTGAGTGCATTTTTAAACAAAGTCAGAAATTTCACTCTTCTCTGGTAGACTTTAGTTTAGGTGGTGTCTGTGCTATAAAGATTCACTCTCATAAATTTCACAGCACACCTTTTTTGTGTGATTGGAAATAGTCTCACCAGACTTCATTACCTTCTGCTTTGTCCTTCAAACTTGACTCAGGATCATATTCTGGTAAAAGGGAAAGAAACGGAAAGTCATTACTCTTTTCTTTAAAAAAATTTTTTAACAATGCCAAGGTATATAAACACTAAAATTAGTTAACCCCAAACACCTCCCTTCCCTGAAATAACAAATGTGTAACTATGCTTTCTATGCCAAACATACACAAATATATAAACCAATTTTCTTTTCTCTTTAAGTAGAGTGTATCATACAATTTATCATTATGTCCAGTATACCTAAACCTTCCTCAAGGCCAATGTGTGTTGATCAAATACGTTCTTTCTCAAAGTGGTGCAGTATTTTATGGGACTTACTCACCAGTTCCCCAGCTTATGATCTTTCAGGCTCTTTCTACCTTTGGCCTCTATCCTCAGTGCTGTAGTAAACATCCTTGCATGTCATTCTACTGGGGCCCATGCTCCTTTAAGCTGCAGACTAGAATGTTAAGAGTGGGACCACTGGTGTAATGTCAGTAGATAGTGACTCTGAATGGTAGATGTCACACCTCCCTAGCAGTGAGTGGAGGTGGCTGTGTCACCCCCACCTCCACTGCACAGTTTTTTTAGTCCTGTTAGCTTTTGCCACTCAGTTCAGTGGAAAAGGGTGTCTTGTCATGTATTTAAATTGCATTTGAGTGAGCAATAATGAAGTTGAGCATTTTGTCAAATATTTATTGGCCATTTGTATTTCCTAGGAATTGCCTTCCTGCTCCCTAATTCATCTTTCTATTGCATTGTGTTTTTAAGTTTTGTGTTACCAAATCTACCTGTCTTTTAATGGTCCCTGACTTTCCCATCATGCATAAGATTATTTCACCAAATATGTTAGTGCAAATATTTTACTAATTTTTCCCCGTTGGATCTTTAATCCACCTGGGATTTATTATATAGGTATACCTCAGAGATTTGGCAGGTTCAGTTTGAGACTACCATAACAAAGTGAGTTACATGCATATTTTGGTTTCCCAGTGAATGTATACTACAGTCTTTTAAGTATGCAAAAGCATTATTTTTATTTTTAAATGTATATACCTCAATTAAAATGTGACACAGATGAAGCGAGCACATGTTGTTGGAAAGCTGGAACTGAGAGACTTGCTTTTCACAGGATTGCCACAAACCCTCAGTTTATTTTTAAAAAACCCCACAATATCTGCAAAGTGCAATAAAGCAAAACTCAGTAAAAGGAGATATGCCCATAGTCTGATGTTTGGTAGGAGTTTAACTCTTCTTTACTAGACAGATAAGCAATTTTCCAGCACTATTTGTTCCATTGCAATCCTTTATTTATTGAATTGAGATGTCACTTTTATCATTTCTTCTTGGATTAAAAATTTTAACTGAGTGTCCTTCAGGTCCTTAAAGCAATTCTGCAAGTTTCAGAGATGTTTCTTGAATTTGACAGCATTGTCATGATGTTTATTGTTCTTTTTTGAAGTGACTACTTTTAAAACACATTTTAAAGATATTTTGAGCTATTAGACTTTAACTATAACAAGAATATTTTTCATTGCTGTGTTAAGAAAGGTATCAGTCATAAGTCCTAGAAAAATATCATTTGTTAAAGGAATTTTGTATCAAACATTTATACATAGATAACTCACTACCTTCACTTTATTCTCTGGTTTTGTATCTTATTTTTCTCTCTCATGTTTGAATATATGATTTTTAGGAGCCCAAACTCCTTCCTAAATATCAAATGAAATCATTTTTTACTCCATACCATTCCCTGGAGACCTCTGTGGATTTTCACTTTCATAAATCTGTGGTAATTGAATTGATCGACCTTTTAGGAGCAAGATCCTACTTTGCTTCCAAAATGTTAATACCCTATTGGTATATAATAGGTAAGTACCAGGGGATTTATTTACAGAACCTTAGTGGTTGTTATCTCTTTGGGAGACAGGTGGAGCTTAGTAGCCACAGAATGTAAAATGGAATCTTCCCTGCCCTGCATGAGGCTCTAGAGTATAGATGGTAGAATATAATAGTATCTAGACTGTATTTGAATCCAGCTTGCCACAGATTAGCAGAATGTTTTTGCACAGTGTATTTACCCTTTTTAAACTTTTTCTGTTTGTTTCATCATCTGTAAAATGTGAGTAAGAAGAATATTGACCTCAAACACCTATAGTAAGAAGGAATAAATGAGGGAATAACACAGTAAGTGCTCATGTCTGTTTAGCTGCTCTTATAGTCTAGGCCTGCGCTGTCCAGTATAGTAGCCACTAGTGCAGATGGCTACTTAAATTTAAATTAAAGTTATGTAAAGTTTATAATTCATTTCCCTAATCATATATCACATTTCAAGTGCTCCAAAGCCTCCCATAGCTGGTAGCTACCACATTAGCACAGATATAAGCAAACAAATCCTTCCAGAAATAGCTGCTGGACTATGCTGACTTTGAGTCCAAGTCCTTCCTTTCATCAATTAAAAAGTCATCTCAAAGAGAACCATCTCTGATAGGCTTCAAATGGTCACATGTTCCACCTCTCCTGCTCTTGTAGCCCTTTCTACAGAAGGAATGGCATACACCAGAGGGCTGGGAAGGGAATTCTAGCCAAGCCCCTTGGCCACATGTTGCAGTCATGGGGTGCCACGGATATGGGCTGCATTAGCTGTCAGGTGGCACTGGAAGAGATGGATGTGGTGAGCTGCTTAGTTGTCTAATTTTGCTGAACTTAGAACATTTTCTTCACTGTCTGAACTGAAAGTGTGCTGCCATTTGTAAGGAGAAGGAGGAAGTATGTGGTTCCTACTGCTCCCCTGTTAATTTGAGGACCTACTCCTTGCTTTAGCCCAGGAAGCCTCCCTAATTTCAGGCTGACAGGCTTGTTCCTGAAGCTGCGTGAGTGAACATCCTCACCCTCATTTGGTTGTGGTCATTACTTTGCAGCCTTCTGTCCTATTGATAAATACAGTTTGGAAGAAATCAAAAGAGAGCAAAGAAGTAAAGGAAGATAGTGTTTGTGAGGGTATCACATGAAGACTTTTTTCTTATCTCATTAGATATTGAAATTAAATTAGATAAAGAAGGATTTGTATTACCTTTTACAGTTGATGAAGATGTACACAAATGATAAAGAAATTGTTGTAGTTTTTACGTTAAAAGGCCTGTTGAGGTGAATAGGAAAGCATCATTTTCTTAAAAAGGTGAGAAAAATAGATGATTCCAGAAATTAAAAGTACATTTCAGGATATGTTTTTTGGAAATTCCTTGTAATATTTTATTAACACCATCATTAATTAAGCCAAGGACTTTTTCAGTAGACTAAAAAGTAACACATTCATGGTTGATGTGAGAGTATTGGCCATTAGGAAAAGCCAAATCTTGAGTAAACTTAGGCCAAAAAAATAATAAGAATATTTTGGATTGTTATAAAAACTAAGTTTATTTCTCTTTGATTTTTTTCAGAGTAGCACTATGCATTAATGGCCCCAAAAGAGTTTGTTTTAACAGCAAAAATTTACTAGGAAAAGAGGCTATTAAACAACGGCAACTCCATTTACTTGGTTATCAAGTTGTCCAGGTATGGTTCCATTCCCTCCACCCCCCAAAGTAATCCCTAATTCATCCTTGCTTTTTCCAGGGTCCTAAGTAGTCTGCTAGCCCAGTGGGCTGAGAATCTTATATCTCTAATTGAAGTACCCACTTTGTTCATTAGGCTTTTCAGTGTACTTGATATTTTTAATAAATCTTTGGCTTATATTTTGAAATACAGAATTTTTTTTTTTAAGATTTATCTATTTTATTTATTTCTCTTCCCTTCCCCACCCCCCACCCCAGTTGTCTGTTCTCTGTGTCTATTTGCTGGGTCTTCTTTGTCCAATTCTGTTGTCAGCAGCACAGGAATCTGTGTTTCTTTTTGTTGCATCATCTTGTGTGTCAGCTCTCCATGTGCGGCACCATTCCTGGGCAGGCTGCACTTTCTATTGCACTGGGCGGCTCTCCTTATGGGGCGTACTCCTTGCGCATGGGGCTCCCCTACGTGGGGAACACCCTGCATGACAGGGCACTCCTTGCGTGCAGCAGCACTGCAAATGGGCCAGCTCCACATGGGTCAAGGAGGCCAGAGGGTTTGAATTGCACACCTTCCATGTGGTAGATGGACACCCTAACCACTGGACAAAGTCAGCTTCCCTTGAAGTACAGAATTTTCTGACCTTCAGTTTTCCAAATGTAGAATATGCCTATATTCTTCATAATTTATGCTCAACTCTGATTTAGAGTTATTAAATTATTGGAATATCTGTTTTAATTTCCTCCTGATGTAAGTATGAGAATAGACAAGATGACTCACTAAAACCATTATCTTCATCACTCCCTAATACCTAAGACCTTATTGTTTCCTTTGTAAGTTACTTAATAAGGCATTATGATGATGAGTGACTAGAATGTAGATGAATTTCCCAAGTTCTCTAAGGTATTGGTGCTAGTCTGCTCCCTGGTTTCCTCTCTGGCTTACTCTTGTCCAGTTCATCTTGCACACCCCAGACTAATCTGAAAACCCTCAGCATGCCAGCCTGTGATCAGAAACCTTATTTCTTTCCTACTCACAGGATACAGTAGAACCTCCTCTGCTCTGACTTTTGGGACCCCCTGAGGCTGCACCTTGTTGCCTGGCTCCAAGCTGGTGATCTCTTCCCTCCCACCTAACCCACTCCATTCTCTCTTGCCTTGCTCCTTTGCCCAGGTGCCCCCTCTCCCTCCAGACAGCATCTTCCCATGACTAAATTCTGTCTATTCACCCCACTCAGGTCTCTTCTTTCCCCACCACCTAAATCCCTGACCCCCTCTGAGGGCTGGAATGCTGATTTTCTTCACACACTCTGCTCTGGCTTGTTGTGTATTTCTAGTATTGATTGTGTCTTTGAGGACAGGAATCATGTTTGATACTTCTTTAAATATCCCTCTTATTTAACCAACAGATATTTATTGAGCTCTTATTATGCGCTAGGCATTGTTCTGGGCTCTGGGAGTACCTGAGTAAGATAGCTGTGACTTTGCCCTCAAGGAGCTTCCATTCTTACGTGTGTGCAACTGATGAGAGCATCGGTGTTGCTTTAAGACCTCCAGCTGCTGGGGTGATGGGACTCCCTCCTTGCTGAAGGCAGTCGCCGTTGTTTGTGGATATAATCAGCCATAGCTGCATCCAACTGCCTAATGGTCTAAAGCCACCTACGGAATGCTCTCACACTGGCAGGCCAGGGCTAGCATCATCCAATGACTCAGCACCAACAGGATGGTGATTAACCATCACATGACCCCATCATGCTGTAACTTTTTAGATGTCTTTATCTTCAATTTTTAAGGTTTTTAAATCTTTAGCATAGGTTATTGAAACTCTATGATTTCTAGAGCTCCAAGTTCACTTTTAAATTTTATGCTTCTTTGCAGAGAAGGAATGAGACAAATAGAAGCAAATGAAAGACTGACCAGGAGAGAGCTGCAATCGATTCAGATGTGTTCATATACCCAAGTGAATTCCGCTCACCTGGGGGCCAAGCCAAAAGGATTCTCACATCTCTTGGAAACCTGTGAAGTGGTCTCAATTACAGTTCTTAGAGCAGTCCATGGCTTTGGGCCTGAGCCCCATTCTGGATCATACTATGCCTCAGAAACCCTTCCACAGGACCTCTTTGCTACCAAGACCAAGCCCAGTGTCACTTCTGCCTTCTATGAGCTCTCTTGCCCCTCCCTGTCCCACCCTATACCCCCCAACCCCCTCACCTGACTCCTCTCCCCATAACAACAACCTCCTCCATCATCATGAGACATTCATTGCATTTGGTGAATTCATCTCTGAGCACAGCTGCACCTCATGGTCAATGGTCCACACCATAGCCTACACTCTCCCACAGTCCACCCAGTGGGCCATGGGAGGACATACAATATCCAGTAACTGTCCCTGCAGCAACACCCAGGACAACTCCAAGTCCCAAAAATGCCCCCACATTTACATTTCTTCATCCCACTCCCACCCCCAGCAGCCACCATGGCCACTTTCTCCACACCAATGCCACATTTTCTTCGATTACTAATCACAGTAGTTCATGAATAGAATATCAGTAAGTCTACTCCAATCCATACTTATTCCTCCGTCCTGTGGGCCTTAGAATGGTTGTGTCCATGTGTAAGGAGGTGTAGGAGGAGAACAGACTGGCTTGCTGGGTCATATTCTAGGGGTGCCATAATTCTAGGGTTCCCTACTGCTTGTGTGCTGTACTTCTAGGGGTGCCATACTTCTAGGGTGCTCTACTTCTAGGGGTGCCACTGTAAATGTGTGGTTATTGATTTTGTTAATTAGCATCAAGGACATGGTACTGAAAAATCTCTAAAACCTCTGCCTGCAGCAAGGACCTGCAGGCAAGAAGCCTCCTGAGAGGGGTGCTCGTTGGTCCCAGCCTGAGACCGCCCCCTCCCCTGCCTGCCTGTTCACCTGCACTCCCTATTGCCTTCCCCTTCTGAAAGTTGCACCGCCCTTGTCCTCCCTTTCTGCCGCCCGCACATCAATGGGCTCGGCCTCAGGGCTACCGCAGATGCTCTTCCCTCTGCCTGGAATGACCCACTGTTCCCCAGATTTCACAAGTCTGGCTCCTCATTATCGTTTATGTTTCAAGCCAGCCTTCCTAGAGCCGCCCTGGTTAAAGTATTCCCAAGGCCTGTTTAGTTCTCCTTTTCCTTTTTACTGATACACACACATCCGAGGCTTTAGAGTTAAGTGAATTTTCGACAAAAGGAACGCACCTCTTGAACCAGCATTTGACTCAAGAAACAGCAGAGCGTTGCGGAACAGCTCAGTTTTGCCAGGTATCACTTGGCTGGATTCGATTCGTGCCGCTGCACACTCGCACTTGCCAGTACCGTGAGCGGTGGCTCCTCGTGTTCACCGAGGCGCTGAAAACCGACTCGTTGCACGATGACACAATGCTGCTGCGGACATACTGAATGAATATACGATGACAATGAATTCCACCGAGTCTTCCACTACTGTTCCGCGGCTCCTGGAGGGTTTCAGATGGCGCGCTGGGGTGGCCTGCACTTCTACCGGACAGCCCGCTTGGAACCCTCCGCGAGCGCAAGGGCAAGGGCAAGGGCAAGCCGGCGCAGGCCCCCAGTCCAGCAGACGCGGCTCCTCTTGTCCCAAGTGGGCGCTCCAGAGACCCGCAGGGAGACGGGAGGGCACGGTCCCATCCCCAGCCCGGCTGCGCCCTCCGCCCTGCGCCCCCCGCCCAGCTTTGTGACGCTAGGCTGCGGTTTCCCGGCAACTGCTGAACGCGGGCGCGGGGAAGCCAGGCAGGCGGACTCGGGCGCGGCCCCTGACTGGGTGGGACCGACAGGGTCTCGGCCGAGAAGCTGGACGCGGCCGACCTCGAGGGCGAGGAGGAGATCACCGTCGTCACGCTGCGGGGTAAGCCCCTGCCGCCGCCCATCTCGGCGCTGTCCGCCTTCAGCTACGTCCCGCCGCGGCGCCTGGCCCCCAAGGTGCACAGCTGCTTCTCCCGCCAGGCCCGAGTGAGGCGGGACGGGCGGCACCGCCGGGCGGGGGTGAGGCGGGGCTGGGGGCAGGGCTCCCCTGCCAGGGAGGGGCTGGGGGGGGGGCGCTGTGCCACCCGGAGTGGGGACTGGAGACCCAGCTGCACCGCGTGGAAGGGGTCTGGGGGCCAAGCAGGGCGTGGGGACGGGGACCGGGCAGGGTGGGGGATGCTTCTGTGGGGGTGGGAGCAGGACATCATGGTGGGAAAGGGCTACCGGGAGGTGGGGGAGCGGCAAGGAGGGAGTGCTCACCAGGCAGGAAGACTCCATGGGGCGCCCGGGGGTGGAGGGGGCAGGGGCTGCTCGGCGGGGTCGGTGGGACAGGCGCCTGGACCCCGAAGAGCAGAGCTTCTAGTACTGGGAGACACAGAGGCACCCCGGGAGCTGGAGGGGCCTCGCGGCAATCCAACGGTGCTCGGACAGTCTAGAAAGGGTGCCCCGAGGCTATCCAGTGTGCGGGGTGCGACCCCCTGAGCAGTATGTGCGGTGGTTCCCGGGGCCGTGAATAAGCAGCCAGACAGATGGACGGTCCTGGGCCCCGGGAACCCTCGGGCTGCCTTCCCACCCGCCAAGGAGAACCAGAAATACATCTGCACCGTCTGGCCTGGCCCCTCTGGGAAGGTGTGCCTGGTGGGAAGAGCTCGAGCGTCTGAGCAGCCGAAGCCCCCAAGAGTGGGGGAAGGAAGGAGGAGAAGGGTGTCCAGAGTTGTCCATGTCACCCATTCCTTTCTTTTCTACATTGTTTCTGTCCATCCCCAGGGCATTCCTCAGGGCATCTGATTAGATAAAAGCCTTCCTTGGGGACCCTCAGCCTGGAGGACAGCTGGGCACCTGAGTTATCCCTCAGCCCTCCTGGAGGGATGGTAGTGCCAGAAGAGGGACACCTCACTTTTCTTAGGCTGCTGTCACAAGTGCCATGAACTGGGTGGCTAAAAACACCAGGAACTGCTCTCTCAACCCTGCAGGCTGAAGCCACAGGTGCTTGGGCCAGTGCTGGTGGGTCAGTCCTGGCCATGGGGCGCCTCTCCCTTGGCCAGCAAGCCTTGGGTTTTCAGTGCCTCCTCAGTCACCCTATGGCCTGCTCTGTCTCTCTTCCCATGGTGCCCTCCCTTTCTGTCTGTGCCCACACCCCCCTTCTAAAGACACCAGCCATCCTGGACTAAGGGTTCACCCACTGCAGTCGGCCTCATTCAGTTTAAATGATTCTGCTTGCAATAACGCTTTTGCAAAAAGTTTGTGTTCCCAGGTACCTGGGATTAGGACTTCAGGGTATCTTTTTTGGGTACACAGCTCAACCCATAACGTGGAACACAGATTCCCTTGGAAAGGAAGTTAATGGTGTATAAAATAATCCCACAAAATGCCTCCTTCCTCTTCTCCTAGCCACCCACAATCAGAAGTGCCCAGGTAAGTCCCCAAGAGTTCAGGTCAACTCTTGCTGGAGTACTGGTGGGAGGCCTCTTGAGTCTCATGAGCTTCACTTCACACACAGAAGTGTGATTTCCAGTTGAAGCAACGATGGCCCTCAGCCTGCCCACTGGGATGTCTCTTGCATCTGAGGTACCCCTCTGCCTGGCTTCTTCTAGCATGTGGAAGGACTGGATGGAGAAAGGGGACTTCTGGGGCCGTCTGACAAGGTACCTGTCTTTGCTGGCCATTGAAACAGGAGAGGGGTGGAACAGAAGGGTTCCGGACCTTCTGCCAACACACACCTCATCTGTTTTCTTCCTGTGAGCAATAGCTTTTGAACAACTGTAAATAGTTTCACTTATTAAGTGGGGTTTACATTTTGAGTCTACGGTACCTATGATACTGCCAGTGAGTTGATGGCCATCATGAGATAATAGTCAAAAAGTCAGGACTCTTGGTGTATGAAGTTGTTCAATGCTTCTTTATTGAGAGGATATAAAATTCATCTGGATTTTCAGAATAACAAAGAAAGTTCACGCTACACCATTTCTTTTGTACCTTTGAGGAGTCCCTTTCCATAGCACCCTAAGGTAGACTGTAAACTGCTCCTTGATGGGGTGCCACTGATGGAAGGTACCACTGAGGACTGCACAGTGGGGCTTGTGGCTTCTGAAGCTTGAATGTGGTGGAAAAGCAGAGCAGAACCCCTGCCCCTGTGGGCCAGGCCCAAGAGGGAAAAGGGCAGAGTGAGCCTGAAGACTCAGTGTCTCCTTCCTGAATTTGGCGGTCTGATAAGTGGCCTCACCTTCCAGGGCTGACTGAACAAGGCCAGAGAGGGGACCCGAGGTAGGAAGTGACTGGGGCTCTGCCCCTTGGAGGGAAATCAGGAATGAGCCATAAGCATGCCTTTCTATATGACAGGGTTGGCACACTAAGACCTGGCCCCCTGACTGTTTTGACAAAGCTGTATTAGAACACAGCCACACCCATTCATTTCTCTATCGTCTCTGTCTAGTATGTTGGGGTTGAGTGATAGTGACAGAGACCTTAGGACCACGAGAGTTCCCACCTGGCCCTTCACAGACAAAGTCGCTGACTCCTGCTCGAATTCCTTACTGTCCCCTGGAAAATGGGAATTGTCTTTTGAATACATTCATTCAAATGGGATTTTGTGTTTAAAGCATTTCAGGGCAGTTTTGATTAGCTGAGGTTACAGGCAAATTCAAGTCCTGGGGCTTTGTACATGCCAAAAGGAAATGTTGTAACTGAAATAAATATTAATTAAAACCTAAAGAAAAGAGCCTTAAAAGCAACAAGAACAGCAAAAGGCATTTCAAAGTCTATTTGAACGAATGTTCACACCATAATATTGGGATTATGGGCACTGGTATCTGATCAGCTCCAGGGCTCCAGGGGCAGTTCCTCTGACCTTGGGATCATTGGTCATAAAGAGGGTGAATTCCGTACTACAGGTTTGCTGAAGGACTGAACTGCCCCAAAATTCACTGCAAGTTATTTCAGGCCCTACCAAAGCTGATCAAATTACTTCCTACGTCAATTTCCTTGGAGCACAGTTAACAGTAGTCAGTGTGTTGGTTAGCAGCCCAGGCTGAGGAGTCCCGGGTGGAAGTATCAGCTCATGGTGACTAGCTGTGGAGCCTTCACAAGTCACAGCCTCTCTGTCTCACTTTGCCATTCTAGGACAGATCAAACAGAACTGACCTCATGGACCACTTATGAGAATGAATGTAATTAGTGCGCATACAGTGGCTCACAATAAGCCCTGGGTCGGTGGAGCTCTAATTACTGTTTTGTTATTATTTATTTTTTAGTTATATTTTTTTAAAGTTAATAGATCACACAAAACATTACATTAAAAAACATAAGAGGTTCCCATATATCCCACTCGCCACCACCCACCCCAATCATTTTTTAGTTGTATTTTTTGAAGATTACATAGATCACAAAAAATGTTACATTCAAAAAATATACGAGTTTCCCATATATCCCCACCCCCCTCACTCCACTCCTCCCATATCAACAACCTCTTTCATTAGTGTGGCACATTTATTGTATTTGGTGAATACATTTTGGAGCACTGCTGCACCCATAGACTGTAATTGGCTTTGGCTAGTGATGGTCAGTGCCCTTTTGCTAAGGATTGGGTCCACAGGGTCAAGCCTTTCCTTCCTGATCTGGTCACTGTCAGAGATGTACATGATAGAACCTTCAACCTGGGGGCTTAAATGAGCATTTCTGGGGCATTGTCAGACCAGCTCCGGCAAACTGAGACAGTGGCTAAAAGTAAAGATAGACTTCCTGTCCCAAGGGGTGTGTGTGTGTGTATGTGTGTGTGTGTGTGTGTGTATGTGGCAGGGAGGTTCTGCTCAGTCCAGTCTCAGGAGTCGAGGTGGAGGGAAGGCCACCACTCAGGCTGTTGTCCATTCAGTGTGAAGTCTCTGGAGCTGCTGGCCATGGGTGCTTACATGCTTCTGCCTGAAGAGTCGGGCATAGCTCCTTGGTCACATGCAAGCACCTAGCAGAGGAGCAGGGACAGTTACTCCTGTGGGTGGCTAGGAGTGGAGGAGAATTGGCTATTGGTGCCATCTACGTCTCAGCTGATCCTGAAGAGCCCTCTGGGGTTGGGTCTCTGGCTCCATTTCCCACTGTTGGAAAGCCCTTGCTTCTCTTACCAAGTGCCATTTCTCAGCCAGCAGCTCTACCGGCAGGAGCAAGGTCTCCTCCAATGTCACGGCCGTTTCCTATCCCCAGCCCCACCGACCTCAGCAACCCTCCTTCTGTGTCACCATCCACTTTGTTCACACATCAGCTATTTCATGAGGGAAAACTGATGGTAGGCAACAAGGGCCAAACCAGTATCAGGAAATACTGAATTCCAACAATACCCAAAACACAAAGGGCCAAATGGACATCAAGAGAGAAAGGTAAATGGGGTTTGTTTTGCTTTGTGTTTTAAAAGCAACATCCTGTGTGAAACAAGAAATCCCTTGAGAAATGGTAATAATGAAAATACCAATAAACCCGGAAGCTCCGTTTTGTGGTAGCATCTAAATCCGGATTGGTTTTATTAATGATATTCTGCTTCAATCCATAAAGTAGTGAAAGAAAAAAAAGAGGAAAGAAGAAAAACTGATGAAACAAATCAAGGAAAAGCAGATTTTTTCAGTCTGATTAGTTGTTGGAAATGGATAGCCATGTTACTAACTGAGGCTGGCTGGTGATGAATATTATTTTCTTTATTTTTCTGTGATAAAAAAATTAATTTTGTTCTGCAGAAGTTCTGAATATGCGAAATCCCTACAAAGAAAAGCTGTCTGAGATTCTGATAACATCCACCAACATTGCTAAGGAAGGTTATTCTGAGCTATGATAGGCTCCTGGTAACTAATCCAGGGCTTGGGAGGCAGACATTGCTGCTTTCTCATCATTCTTACTTTAAAGCGAGTTTTAAAACTGATTAGAAGGACGAGAAATGAGCATTTTTCTGTCTTTATGCATATCATACTCTATTCTGGTTTTCTCCAGCTTAGGGAACAAAATAAATTGCCATTTGCTCTCACATTCAGTGTAGGGTGATTGCATGTTCTGTTCTTGAGTCCGTTCTTCCCCTTTAGGATCTTCCCCTCAGAATAAGAACCCTAGGGACTTACTCAGCTCAGAAGGGTCAGAGGAAATCCAAGTCTAGCCTTTTCCATGAGGATCTTCTGTTTCCCTGTTCTCCTGCTGTTAGCGCTGCCCCCTGCTGGCTGACTTGGTGCCCTATCCACTTTGGTACCAGCCTTTCAGGTGTGAGAGAGGATGGTGCCTCCCACCTCTCCACCAGGTGTCTGGAGGCCTGGTCTATGTGTTGAACCCTGTGGCTCTTCTCCAGCCACACATGTGTTCCACTGGTGGGCTGGCCAGGTTGGAATTAAGCCACAGAATGACGAGAAGCCCAGCTTCCTTCTAAGTCCTTAATTTACTGGGCATACGGAGGTGGTGTGAGTGATGGGGAACATGTTATCTTTTTTTTTTTTTTCCAAATTCTACTCAATTTACTCATTTAAAAAAAATAT
The DNA here is from genome assembly GCF_030445035.2 of Dasypus novemcinctus. NCBI lineage: Eukaryota > Metazoa > Chordata > Mammalia > Cingulata > Dasypodidae > Dasypus > Dasypus novemcinctus. The sequence goes on along the minus strand of NC_080694.1, from coordinate 9,599,450 downwards.
TACATTAAAAAAATATGAGGTCCCCATTCACCCCACAGCCCCCACCCCACCACTCCCCCCACAGTAACACTCTCCCCCACCATCATGACACATCCATTGCATCTGGTGAGTATATCTCTGGGCATCGCTGCACCCCATGGCCAGTGGTCCACAGCATAGCCCACACTCTCCCACTTTCCATCCAGTGGGCAATGGGAGGACATAAAATGTCAGGCAATTGTCCCTGCAGCACCACCCAGGACAACTCCAAGTTCCGAAAATGCCTCCACGTCTCATCTCTTCCTACCATTCCCCGCCCCCAGCAGCCACCATGGCCACTTTTTCCACACTAATGCCACATTTTCTCGATTATTAACTACAATAGTTCATGAATAGAATATCATTAAGTCCACTCTAATCCTTACTGTATTCCTCCTTCTGGTGGACCTTGGCTTGGTTGTGTCCATTCCACATCTATGTCAAGAGGGGGCTTAGATTCCACATGGATACTGGATGCAATCCTCCTGCTTTCAGTTGTAGACACTCTAGGCTCCATGGCTTGGTGGTTGACATTCTTCAACTCTATGTTAGCTGAGTGGGGTAAGTCCAATAAATCAGAGTGTAGGAGCTGCAGTCTGTTGAGGCTCAGGGCCTGGCTATCATTTTGTCAGTCCAGATATTCAAATCCCCTAGATGTATCTTAAACCCCAGAACCAACTTCAATTCCAGTAAAGTAGCATGAAAGGCTTGTGAAAAGAGATCCCATCTGAGTCCAGCTCCATCACATAGAAACACCAGCTCCAAAGAAGGGCCGACTAACATGGCAGTGAACCCCATCTGCAATAACCATAGAACCTGTGGGTGTCTTTAGCCCTCAAAAGAACCAATACCTGGGGTTGTATCTACTTTGTCTCTCTCTGAGAATCTGCTCAGGTGTGCATAAGGGCAATCCTTCTGACAACCTCCAGACTCTTTTTTAGAGACTCCTAGCCATATGAACTCATTTGTCCTTTCCATTTCCCCCTTACTTTAGGTCAAACAGCATTTTTAGCTCCTGTTATTATATGTAGACAGGGATATTCTGCTGGTCCACGTTGAACCTTTAATTCAAGGTCATTTTCTAGTTATGTCATCAGCTGGTACTTGGTAGTGATCCCTCAGTGCCAGGGAGGCTCATGCCTGGGTGTCATGTTCCACACTGGGGGGAAGGCAGTGCATTTACATGCTGAGTTTGGCTCGAGACTGGCCACATTTGAGTAACACGGAGGCTGTCAGGAGGGAACTCTTAGGCACAGTGCTGCTCTAGGCCTTGTTCTTATTTCCGGTGTATAGGCTCACAAGCATAGTTATTAGTATCCGGGGCTCACTGTTGGACCCTCATTATTTCCTGGTCCTTACCATTGCACCTGGGGGAACTGCCGCTGCTCCCCTAGGGACCATAATAGAGCCCCCCCAGGCCAGGAACCCAGTACACCCCCACTGTTGTTTTTAATTGTTTCCACTATGAGTATATCCAAACATTTCCATGCACCCTGGACATGTGCCTTGTATAATTCCCTGTCAACCATATATCGCCTGTCAATAACATCCCATACCAGTATTCCTCTGCTGCCATTGTTGAACCAGTCTGTGATCCAAAACTTCCTGAAAAGTGAAGCCCAATATAATGTCACATTCCCTTAATAGTAAAATGGAATATAGCGATGAGTTTAAAGGTTAGATATAGAATACATATTGATTTGGAAAAATTCTACATCCTATCTTTTTCTTTTCTTTTTGGCTAATTATTGAGCTTCTCTTCACAAGAGCCTTAGATCACAGTAATTCATCTATATAATATACAGTACTCCCACATATCCATTATAAAACCTTTTCCCTTCCACAGCAATAATCTTTTAACTTATTCATATCATATTTACTGAAACTGATGTACAGATATTGAGACAATAGCTTTCAAACAAGGTAACATTTGTGTTTACATTGTGGTCCATACTTTAGGATATACAGTTTTCTAAATTTTTTAGTTATCCTATGTTTTACATTATGGTTTACATTATTAGTCTGTCGTCCCCTATATGTTTTTGGTGAAATATTGCATGTTTTATATCCATCCTTGTGAACTCTTGTGAAACACTTCTTTTTCCTTCACATTTACTTTGGTTCCATCTATTCAATATCTATTTCCCCCTCCCCTTGGGCCCCACAGTGATAGTCAATCTTCATTTCTTGAGGAGCCATGTTCAGAGATACTTGCAACAGTGTTGAGGGCTTGACTTGCTCAACTGCCCTAATGCCCTGGGAGCCACCCTTTCACTTGGGAGATACAGTTCCCTCTATTTGATGGCATTAGTCCTCCCCAGGATGTGGGTCTACCTTCACTCTCATTATATGGGTCTCTACCCAATGGTATAAGCCACTCTGGCAAAATGAGCATTCAGATATTCCCTAGGAGTCTGTCCTGCGTCAAATTATCCCCTTTGAGTATCTTAAACAGGTAACTTTCCTAATTATATTTGAAAAGGTTTTCTCAGCATTTCACTTTCAACCAACACCTGACAGTCTCCTATATTTGTATGTTACCCCTCCCTCTCCCCAATTTCTTGGGCAATATTACCCATCCGCCCATCCCTAGCCCCCCTCAACCCCGCCAAGCTCCATCCAAAGGTAACCCTATGCCCCCATTTTATCTCTTCCTTGTGCACATACTTACCACCAGCTTATCATAGATTTTGCCCATGTAGATGTCAGCTTACATCCTTCCTCTACACCCTGATTTCCTGTGAGCCTATCTTCCAGTCTCTAGCTCTCTGAGGCAACTTGCTTATTTCATATCATTGAGGTCATGTAGTATTTGTCCTTCAATGCCTGGGTTGCTTCACTCAACATAAGGTTCTCAAGATTCATCCATGTTATCACGTGTGTTTGTAGTGTATTTGTTCTTACAGCTGTGTAGTATTCCATTGTATGTATATACCACATTTTACTGATCCACTCATCTGTTGATGGGCATTTGGGTTGATTCCAACTTTTGGCAATAGTGAACAATGCTGCTATGAACATTGGTGTGCATATATTGGTTTGTGTCCTTGTTTTCTGTTCTGATGGGTATATACCCAGCGGTGGTATTGCTGGGTCATATGGCAAATCTATGGTTAGCTTTTTGAGAAACCGCCAAATTGTCCTCCAGAATGGTTGGATCCTTCTGCATTCCCACCAGCAGTGGATGAGTGTTCCCATTTCTTCACATCCTTTCCAGCATTTGTATTCTTCTGTTTTTTTTCATAGCTGCCAATCTTATGGGAGTGAGATGGTATCTCACTGAAGTTTTGATTTGCATTTCCCTGATAGCTAAAGATTTGGAGCATTTTTCCATGTGCTTTTTTGCCATTTGTATTTCTTCTTTGGAGAAGTGTCTGTTTAAATCTTTTTCCCATTTTGTAAATGGGTTGCTTATCTTTTAATTTTCAAGATATAGGAGTTCTTTATATATGCAAGTTATAAGTCTCTTATCGGATATATGGTGGCCAAATATTTTCTCCCATTGTGTGGGTTCCCTTTTTACTTTCTTGACAAACTCCTTTGAGGTGCAGAAGGCTTTAATTTTGAGGAAGTCCCATTTATCTATTTGTTCTTTGGCCTCTCGTGCTTTTGGTGTGATGTTCATGAAGCCATTTCCTATTACAAGGTTTTGTAGATGTTTCCCTACACTGCTTTCCAAGGTCTTTATGTTCTTGGCTCTTATATTTAGGTCTTTGATCCATCTTGAGTTGATCTTTGTATAAGGTGTGAGATGGTAATCCTCTTTCATTCTTCTACATATGGATATCCATTTCTAGAGGCACCATTTGTTGAATAGGCCCTTCTCTCCCAGTTGAGAGGGTTTGGTGGCTTTATCGAATATTATATGGCTATATATATGAGGTTCTATATCAGAACTTTCAATTCGATTCCATTGGTCTGTGTGTCTCTCCTTATGCCAATACCATGCTGTTTTCACTACTGTTGCTTTGTAGTATGTTTTGAAGTCAGGTAGTGTGATTCCTCCAATTTCCTTTTTCTTTTACAGTATGTCTTTGGCTATTCAGGGCCTCTTTCCTTTCCAAATAAATTTCATAGTTAGTTTTTCTAGTTCCTTAAAGAAGACTGTGTTGGTTTTTATTGGGATTGCATTGAATGTGTAGATCAGTTTTGGTAGGATAGACATCTTAATAATATTTAGTCTTCCTATCCATGAACAGGGAATATTCTTCCATTTATTTAGGTCTTCTTTGATATCCTTGTTCCCACAAAGATGACATGCATAGGGTTTCTCACCGATGTGAGTTCTTACATGTCATTTAAGTTCAGAATGTCCACTTAATACTTTGTCACATAGATGGCATTGATGAGGTTTCTGTCCAGTGTGAGTTAACATATGTTGTTTAAGGTGAGAATATTGACTGAAACATTTGCCACATAGATGATATTCATGGGGTTTCTCTCCAGTGTGAGTTCTCTTATGTTTTTTAAGGGAAGAGCAATTAGTGAAGCATTTCCCAAAAAGATGACATTCATGGGGTTTCTCTCCAGTGTGAATCCTCTCATGTTGTTTAAGGGAAGAGTAATCAATGAAACATTTCCCACATAGAGAACATGCATAGGGTTTCTCACCAGTGTGAGTCCTCACATGTTTTTTTTTATTGATTTTGTAAAAATATTACATTAAAAAAATGAGGTCCCATTGAACCCCACCACCCTGACCACACCCCTCCCCCCCCCAGCAACACTCACTCCCATCATCATGGCACATCCATTGCATTTGGTAAGTACATCTCTGGGTATCTCTGCACCTCATGGTCATTGGTCCACATCATGGCCCACACTCTCCCCCATTCCATCCAGTGAGCCCTGGGAGGATTTACAATGTCTGGTGATTGCCCTTGAAGCACCATCCAGGGCAACTCCAAGTCCCAAAGGCGCCTCCACATCTCATCTCTTCCTGCCATTCCCCATACCCATCAGCCACCATGTCCACTTTTCCCACTCCAATTCCACCTTTTCTCTGTGGTCCTTGGATTGGTTGTGTCTGTTGCACCTCTATGTCAAGAGGAGGCTCAGATTCCACATGGTTACTGGATGCAATCCTCCTGCTTTCAGTTGTAGGCACCCTAGGCTCCATGGTGTGGTGGTTGTCCTCCTTCAACTCCATCTTAGCTGAGTGAGGTGAGTCCAATAAATCAGATTGTAGGAGCTGGAGTCTGTTGAGGCTCAGGGCCTGGCTATCATATTGTCAGTAAAAAGATTCAATCCCCTAAATATATCTTAAACCCCAATACCAACTACAATTCCAGTAAAGTAGCATGATAGTCTTATGAAAAGAGATCCCCTGTGGGTCCAGTTTCATCACGCAGAAACACCAGCTCCAAAGAAGGGTGATCTGACATGGCAGTGAACCCTATCTGCCATGACCATAGAACCCGTGGGTCCCTTTAGCACTCAAAGGAACCAATACCTGGGGATTGTATCTACTTTATCTGTCTCTTAGACTCTGCTCAGTTGTGCATAAGGGCAATCCTTCTGACAGCCTCCAGACTCTTTTTTTTTTAGAGACTCATAGCCATATAAACTCATTTCTCTTTTCTATTTCCCCCTTACATTAGATCAAACAGCATTTTAAAGTCATATTATTCTATGTAGACAGGGATATTCTACTGATCCCCATCTAACCTTCAATTCAAGGTCATTTTCCATTTGCATTATCAGTTGTTAGTTGATAGTGATCCCTCGGTGCCAGGGAGGCTCATCCCCGGGTGTCATGTCCCACGCTGGGGGAAGGCACTGCATTTAGATGCTGAGTTAGGCTTCGAGACTGGCCACATTTGAGTAACATGAAGGCTGTCAGGAGGAAATTCCCAGGCACAGTGCTGCTCTAGGCCTTGTTCTTATTTCAGGCATATAGGCTCACAAGCATAGTCATTAGTATCAGGGGCTCACTGTTGGACCCTCATTCCTTCTCGGTCCTTGCCGCTGCACTTGGGGGACTGCCGCTGCTCCCCTAGAGACCATGGCACAGCACGCCCGGCCAGGGGCCCAGTAGCCCCCCAGCTGTAGTTTTTAATTGTTGCCACTATGAGTATATCCAAACATTACCATGCACCCTGGACATATGCCCTGTATAGCTCCCTGTCAGCCATATATCCCCTGTCAATAGTATCCTATACCAGTATTCCTCCACTGCCATTGTTGGACCACTCTGGGATCCAGAACTTCCTGAATATTGAAGCCCCAATATAATGTCAGGATCTCTTACTAGCAAAATGGGATATAGCGATGGGTTTAAAGGTTAGATATAGAATACGTGTTGACTTGGAAAAATTCTACATCCTATCTTCCTATCTTTTTCTTTTTCCCCTAATTATTTTTCCCCCTAATTATTGAACTTCTCTTCACAAGAGCCCTAGACCACAGCAATTCATGTATGCAATATACAGCACTCCCACACATCCACCACAAAACCTTTTCCCTTCCACAGCGATACTCTTACAACCTATTCACAAAATATTTACTTAAAGTGATGTACAGAGTCTGAGACAATAGCTTTCAAACAAGGTGACATCTGTGCTTGCATTGTGGTGCATACTTTAGGACATGCAGTTTTCTAACATTTTTAGTTATCCTATGTTTTACATTATGGTTTACATTATCATTCTGTTGTCCCCTATATGTTTATGGTGTAATATTACATATTTTATATCCATCCTTGTGTACTCTCACGAAACTCCTCTCTTATCCCACATTTACCTTGGTTTCACACATTTAACATCCATTTTCCCATCCCCTTGGTGCCCACAGTGACAGCCAACCTCTGTATCCCGAGAAGCCACGTCCAGAGATACTTGCAACAGGGTCCAGGTCCTAAATTGCTCAGCTGCCCCAATGCCCTGGGAGCCACCCTTTCTCTCGAGAGATACAGTTCCCTCTATTTGATGGCATTAGTCCTCCCCAGGATGTGGGTCCACCCCCGCTCTCACTACTTGGGTCTCTACCCAATGGTATCACCCACTCTGGCAAAATGAGCATTCAGACATTCCCCAGGAGCCCGTCCTGCATCGGACCATCCCTTCCGAGCATCCTAAACAGGTAACCCTCTTAATTATATTTTGATACAATTTTCTCAGCATTTTATTCTCAACCAACACCTGACACTCTCCTGTGTTTGTATGCTACCCCTCCCTCCCCCCACTTTTTGGGCAATATTACCCATCCGCCCATCCCCAGCCCCCCTCAAACCCACAAAGCCCCACCCAAAGGCAACCCCTTGCCCCCATTTTATCTCTTCTTTGTGTTCATACTTACCACCAGCTCATCATAAATTCCACCCCTGCAGACGTCGACTCACATCCTTCCTCCACCCCCCAATTTCCTGTAAGCCTATCGTTCAGTCTCTAGCTCTCTGAGGCAGCTTGTTTATTTCATATGATTGAGGTCATGTAGTATTTGTCCTTCAATGCCTGGGTTGCTTCACTCAACATAAGGTTCTCAAGATTCATCCATGTTATCACGTGTGTTTCTAGTGTATTTGTTCTTACAGCTGTGTAGTATTCCATTGTGTGTATATACCACATTTGATTGATCCACTCATCTGTTGATGGGCATTTGGGTTGATTCCAACTTTTGGCAATAGTGAACAATGCTGCTATGAACATTGGTGTACATATATCGGTTTGTGTCCTTGTTTTCAGTTCTGCTGGGTATATACCCAGCAGTGGTATTGCTGGGTCATATGGCAAATCTATGGTTAGCTTTTTGAGAAACCACCAAACTGTCCTCCAGAATAGTTGGATCCTTTTGCATCCCCACCAGCAGTGGATGAGTGTTCCCCTTTCTTCACATCCTCTCCAGCATTTGTATTCTTCTGTTTTTTTATACCTGCCAATCTTATGGGGGTAAGATGGTATCTCATTGTAGTTTTGATTTGTATTTCCCTGATAGATAGAGATTTGGAGCATTTTTTCATGTGCATTTTAGCCATTTGTATTTCTTCTTTGGAGAAGTGTCTGTTTAAATCTTTTTCCCATTTTTTAAATGGGTTGTTTATCTTTTTATTTTCAAGATATAGGAGCTCTTCATATATGCAAGTTATAAGTTTCTTATCAGATATATGGTTGCCAAATATTTTCTCCCACTGTGTGGGCTCCCTTTTCACTTTCTTAACAAACTCCTTTGAGGTGCAGAAGGCTTTAATTTTGAGGAAGTCCCATTTATCTATTAGTTCTTTTGCTGCTCGTGCTTTTGGTGTGATATTCATGAAGCCATTTCCTATTACACGGTCCTGTAGATGTTTCCCTACACTGCTTTCTAAAGTTTTTATGGTCTTGGCTCTTATATTTAGGTCTTTGATCCATCTTGAGTTGATCTTTGTATAAGGTGTGAGATGGTAATCCTCTTTCATTCTTCTACATATGGATATCCAGTTCTCCATGCACCATTTGTTGAATAGGTCACTCTCTCCCAGTTGAGAGGGTTTGGTGGCTTTATCGAATATTATATGGCTATATATGTGAGGTTCTATATCAGAGCTTTCAATTCAATTCCATTGGTCTGTGTGTCTCTCCTTATGCCAATACCATGCTGATTTCACTACTGTAGCTTTGTAGTATGTTTTGAAGTCATGTAGTGTGATTCCTCCAATTTCGTTTTTCTTTTTCAGTATGTCTTTGGCTATTTAGGGTCTCTTTCCTTTCCAAATAAATTTCATAGTTAGTTTTTCTAGATCCTTAAAGAAGGCTGTGTTAATTTTTATTGGGATTGCATTGAATGTGTAGATCAGTTTTGGTAGGATAGACATCTTGATAGTATTCAGTCTTCCTATTCATGAACAAGGAATATTCTTCCATTTATTTAGGTCTTCTTTAGTTTCCTTGAACAGTCTTGTATAGTTCTCGGTGTATAAGTTTTTACCTCTTTAGTTACATTTATTCCTAAGTATTTGATTTTTTAATTTTCTATTGTGAATGGTATTTGTTTCTTGATTTCCTCCTGATCTTGCTCATTATTGGTGTACAGAAATGCTACTGATTTTTGCGCATTGATCTTATAACATGCAACTTTACTAAACTCATTTATGAGTTCTAGAAGCTTTGTTGTAGATCTGTCATGGTTTTCTATGTATAGGATCATGTCATCTGCAAATAATGAAATTTTGACTTCTTCCTTTCCAATTTGAATGCCTTTTATATCTGGTTATTGCCTCAGGGCTCGAGCAAGTACTTCTAAGACAATGTTAAATAGGAGCGGAGACAATGTGCATCCTTGTCTTGTTCCTGTGTCTAGAGGGAAGGATTTTAGAATTTCTCCATTGTAAACAATGTTGGCTGTAGGTTTTTCATATATACTCTTTATCATGTTCAAAAAATTTCCTTGTATTCCAATCTTTTGGAGTGTTTTTATCAAGAAAGGGTGCTGTATTTTGTCAAATGCTTTTTCTGCATCTATAGATATAATCATGTGATTTTTTTCCTTCAATCTGTTTATATGGTGTATTACATTGATTAATTTTCTTATGTTGAACCATCCTTGCATACCTGGAATAAATCCCACTTGGTCGTGGTGTATAATTTGTTTAATGTGTTGTTGAATATGATTAGCAAGTATTTTGTTAAGTATTTTTGCATCTATGTTCATTAGAGAAATTGGTCTGTAATTTTCCTTTTTTGTGGTGTCTTTGTTTGGCTTTGGTACTAGGGTAATGTTGGCGTCATAGAAGGAGTTCGGTAATGTTCCATCTGTTTCGATTTTTTGGAATAGTTTCAACAGGATTGGTGTTAGTTCTTTCCGGAATGTTTTGTAGAATTCAGCTGTGAAGCCATCTGGCCCTGGGCTTTTCTTAGTTAGGAGATTTTTAATGACTGATTCTATCTCTCTGCTTGTGATTGGTTTGTTAAGATCATCAATTTCTTCTTTCGTCAATATGGGTTACTTATGTGTTTCTAGGAATTTGTCCATTTCCTCTAAATTGTCATTTTTGTTGGAATATAGTTTTTCAAAGTATCCTCTTATGATAGTCTTTATTTCTGTGGGATCAGGGGTGATATCGCCTTTCTCATTTCTTATTTTGTGTATTTGCATCTTCTCTCTTTTTTTCTTTGTTAGTCTCACTAAAGGTTTGTCAATTTTGTTGATCTTCTCAAAAAACCAGCTCTTGGTCTTGTATATCTTTTCAAGTGCTTTCTTATTTTCTATTTCATTTAGTTCTGCTCTTATCTTTGTTATTTCCTTCCTTTTCTTCCTGTTGGGTCACTTTGTTGTCGTTTTTCTAATTCCTTCAAATGTGCAGTTAATTCTTCAATTTTTGCTCTTTCTTCTTTTTTGATATATGAATTTATGGCTATAAATTTCCCTCTCAGTACTGCTTTTGCTGTATCCCATAAATTTTGGTATGTTGTGTTATCATTTTCATTTGTTTCAAGGTAGTCATTGATTTCTTTTGAGATTTCCTCTTTGATCCACTGTTTTTCTAAGAGTGTGCTGTTTAATTTCCAAATCGTGGTGTGAAACCTGGGCCTCTGTCCCTTGTAAATTTCTAGCTTGACTCCACTGTGGTCAGAGATATTGTTTTGTATTATTTCAATCCTTCTGAATTCATTCAGCCTTTCTTTGTGGCCTAGCATATGGTCTATCTTGGAGAATGATCCATGTGCGCTTGAGAAGAATGTATATCCTGCTGTGTTTGGCTGTAAAGATCTATACATGTCTATTAGTTCCAGCTCCTCTAATATACCGTTCAAATGTTTTGTTTCTTTAGTGATTCTCTTTTGAGATGTTCTGTCCAAGGTAGATAGTGGTGTTTAAACCCCCCCCCCCATGATTGTAGATGCATCTATTGTTTCACTTAGTTTTTCCAGCGTTTGTCTCACGTACTTAGAGGCACCCTTGTTAGGAGCATAAATATTTATGATTGTTCAATCTTCTTGACAGATTTTCCCTTTCACTAAAATGTAGTATCCTTCTTTGTCTCTCACAGTTGTTTCACATTTAAAGTCTATTTTGTCTGATATTAATATAGCTACTCCTGATTGTTTTCCAGCCATTCACTTTCAATCTCCATGTGTCTCTGGGTCTAAGATGTGTCTCTTGTAGACAGCATACAGATGGGTCATATTTCCTTATCCAATGTCCCAGTCTGAATCTTTTGATAGGTGAGTTTAATCAGTTGACAATCAGTGTTATTACTTTCAAGGAATTATTTGTGTTAGCCATATTTTTATTGGATTTGTGTTTGTCATATTTTGTTTGTATTTTTTCCCCTTCTAGTTTGTCTTTTTTTGTTGCTCTTATACTCTCCTCCAACTCTGCCTGTCCTGTTTTTTCCTTTCTTCCTGCAGAACTCCCTTTAGAACTTCTTGAAGGGGAGGTTTCTTGTTGGTATACTCTTTCAGTTTCTGTTTATCTGCAAATATTTTGAACTCTCCATCATGTTTGAATGCTAGTTTAGCTGGATAGAGTATTCTTGGTTGGAAATTTTTTTCATTTAGTACCTTGACTATATCATACTACTGCCTCCTTGCCTCCATGGTTTCAGATGAGAAATCAGCACTTAATCTTATGGAGCTTCCCTTGTATGTGTTGGTTTTCTTTTCTCTTGCTGCTTTTAGGATTTTCTCTTTGTGTTGAGCATTGGATAATTTGACGAGTATATGTCTTGGAGTGGGCCTGTTGGGGTTTATGACCAGTGGAGTGCGCTGTGCTTCTTGGATATGTACATCTGTCTCTTTCAGTAGATTTGGGAAGTTTTCAGCCATTATTTCCTGCAACACTCCTTCTGTCCCCTTTCCCTTCTCTTTCCCTTCTGGAATACCTATAATATGTATATTTGAGCGTTTTGCATTGCCATTCAGGTCCCTAAATCCTAGCTGGATTTTTTTCTATCTTTTTATCGACCCCTTCTACTATCTGTTTTCTGATGTACTGTCTTCCACATCACTAATTCTCTGCTCTGCCTCTTCTAGTCTGTTGATATTTGCTGCAAGTGTATTTTTGATTTCTTGAACTGTGGTGTTCATTCCCATCATATCTTTTATCTTTTTGCATATGTCTGCAATTTCCCCTCCCAGTGTTGTCTTCATGTTGTTGACCTCTTTCATTACTTCATCAAATTTGTTGGTGATAAATGTTCTGAGATCTTTCATTGCTTGTGCGAAGTTCTGCTCCCCTTCCTGATTTTTAGTTTGTTGATTGGATTCAGCCATGTTTTCCTGATTACTGATTTGGTTTGTTGATTTTTGTTGCTTTCTGGTCATCCTTTTATCTTGACAGGTTTAATCATTTCCTTAGCTTCTTTGTCTATTCCTGGAGATTAATTAGCTGTTATTTTTGCGTAAGTGTTATATCTTCTTTTTGTCACTTTGTTCTTCTTATTCTAATTTCTTGTTGCTGGTTAAGTTCACTTTAAAGGAAAGTATTAGTGCCGGGGAAATGCAATTGTGTAAGCAAGGCAAAAGTGTAGAATAGTATTGGTGATATATGTTAACAAATCAAGAATATGAGATCTGGGAGGATGGAGGTTAGATTCATGTAGATTGTGTAGAGTTATAGCTGTAGGTAGAGTACCTATTATGAGGTAGATGACCGAATATGGGAGGAATATGGTATGAGCTACAAAGCTATTGTTTTCGTGAGAGAGGGAAAGAGAAAAGAAAGGTAATAGTTTCAAGAGTGGATACCAGACAGAAAACAAAACAAAGGTATTAGAAATTAAGAGTTATACACACTTTGTGGATCAAAGAACAGGAGGTGGGGGGTGGAATATAGGAGAGACAGTAGATGATAGCGGATATCAAGATGCAGGGGAAGGGGGATAGTGTAGGTAGCTGAAATCAGTTCACACAGAAATGAGGCAGTGGAGGATGGGAAAACCCAGCAAATGTGAGGTGTTCCCTGTAGCACCTATTGTATACTTGAATTAAAATAAAATAAGTGGAAAATGAGGGACAAGAGGGAGAGAGAAAACCAAAAAAGAAAAACTAATAATAATAAAGAAAAAAAGAAAGACGAGAAGAAAGGAAGAAAGGAAAAGACGGTGGGCAATCGGTGGGGAACAGGTAGGGGGAAGAGAAATACAGGTATACACAAGCCACAATTGCAACACTATCTACAACAACAATGAAAAAAAACCCTAAATAACTGTATAAAAAAAGGACTTTGGGGGACACGCTAGGAGAAAAGACTAGGGGATAATGCAATATTAGCAATTAGGGCATCAAAAAGAGTAAAAAATAAGATAAAATGAAAATAAAAACAAAACAATATGAACCAATAAAGATAAAACGCAAATGTTAAGGTCCAGGGCACTCAAGGACCCCAGGTAGACCCCAGGGCGTGATGGATTCAGGGGTGGAAAGTCTGAGACACTGAAGACTCAAGAGGTGTGAGTCTGGGGTGTGGACCTCCAGAGTCCAGGGGACCCAGACCTGGCAACCTCAAGTCTGGTCAACAGGAAGCTTAGGAGCCCCGCAGTGCAACACAGCCCTCAGGGATCCCCGTAGCTGGGTGCCAGCCCCATGGGGGAAGCCAGAGCCGCAAACTCTATATTTAATGTCTGAACCCTGCAATTCACCTACTCCTCAGGGTTTCAGCCTTTGTACAGCTCCCACCTTGTGCTCCCATGCAACGGCCACTTGAGGGCACCTCTACACCGCAGCCAGTTCAATGACCCAGATCCCAAGCCCCGCTGGGTGGGCTGGGCTTCAGCTGGAAATGCCGAAAACAGACTCCAAAACCGGAAGTCCCAAACTTCGCAAAATATTCCCCAATCGGCTTCCAGACGTGTCCCCCTCCCTCACTGCACCCTGCAACAATCTCCCAGTTGTGTCCCCTTATTGCCAAAAATCCAATTCCGTTGCAGATCGGCAGCCGGACCTGTGGGGATGGGGCTCCAGGCGGAAGCGCTACCACCCATGTCCGCAACCAAAACGTCCCCCACTTCACAACAAAACACCGTCTGTCTCCCCAAATTGATCTGCAAAGGAGTCCTGTCCCATCAACCCCTCACCAGCCCGCCCAGTACCCGTGAATTCCTCAGCACCACAGAGCCTCCAAAAAAAGGAAAAAAAAAAAAACCCTGGCCGCAGCGGCTCCCCGAGCTGCAGCAGCGCCCGATACCGCGGCTCCGCCCACCCAAGGAGGGAACTTTCTGTACTCAGCTGGGACCTCCATTTATATATTATAGACGTATCCTCTCTGTTACGTTCCCACCAAATCTACGTCCAGACACCTTCCAACCCGCAAAAATCCCTGAAACAGCACGGTCCCAAAGAGCCCTCAACGCTGCCCAGCTACCCCCTGCAGAGACATTACCAGGCAAGTTCACTCAGCCACCATCTTGCCCCAACCCCTCTCTCACATGTTGTTTAAGGTTAGAATATTGATGGAAGCCTTTGCCACATAGATGACATTGATAAGGTGTCTCACCAGTGTGAGTTCTCACATGTTGTTTAAGGGAAGAATGTTGACTGAAACATTTCCCACATAGAAGACATTCATGGGGTTTCTCTCCAGAGTGAGTCTCCTCATTTCATTTAAGGTAAGAGCAATGAACAAAATATTTCCCCCAAAGATGGCATAAGTAGTGTTTCTGGACAGTATGAGTTCTTTTATTTTCTCTAAAATGAGAATAGTGACATTCATGAATCTGCTTATGCTGACTAATAACTGAGAGGTCCCTGTGTAATTTTGCCATTGGACTCCTTAAATATGGTTTCTGTGTCTTGCAAATTAAAGCATATTGTGTCACTGTGGATCTGTCAGTGGTATCTTCTTTCAAATAATTGTATTTGAAGGAATTCCTTTTAATGTTAGATCTCAATGACATGATTTCAGAAGTATCTTTCTTACAGATAGGTGGGTTGAATATCATTTCTATCATTTCCCATTTTTTAGAGACACTTTTGCTACCTGCTGAGACCAGGTGATTGATATTCTCCAGCATCACTTCTCTGAATAGCTTTCTCTGGGAGGAATCTAGTATATCCCACTCTTCCTGGGTAAAGTCTACAGCTACATCTTTGAAGGTAATTAACTCCTGTGATTCCATTGTCAATACCTCAGTTGCAATATATCTTCCTCTGGATTTTCATTCAAATCCACACAAACAGAAGAAGAAAGCTGTCTGGAAAAAGACACCTTGAGTTCAAATTTTTTCTTCTTGTATCCCAATCTTAAATAACACAAGAGTTACATGCCAATCCTGTGTCTTACCTGGTATTTTCCTCTTTCTTCAATTCAATGTTGATGGAGTCTTTGTCCAGCTTCTAAGATCCTCCAGAGCACTGGATGATATCACTGCCATTTTTTCAGGGGTTCATGTTATCTTTCTTTCTTGCCAGCTGTCCTCAAGTGGGCTGGGCAGTAACTCAGAACCTCTGGATTCCAGAACTTTCCCTGACAGGAGACCAAGTTCCTCCTTTGGGGAATTGAACTTCCATCATCCCAGGAGAGTGTGTGGGACACTTGGGCTTCCTTGGGTTCCTGAAGGGCCTTCTGGTCTGGGAGTTTGCCTACAAAGTTTCCTTCAAGAGGACATAACACTGTCAGCTAGAGGAGACTCTCAGCCAATCAACATCCTACATTATGTATGTTAAAGATAATATGATCTCTCCATGGTGTAATGCATTTTTCAAAATGTTGGATTTTATTTGATTTAATTCAAATATCTTCAATTTTTATATAGTGTAGCCATTTGATATTGTTTATGAATTCCAAACATAGATATTGGATTATGTTTGTAAACTGATCTCTTCCTCTGGGCATAATAGATTGTATTAACTTCAGAGGTTTCACTTTTACTTTATTAAATTATGATCAGGGGTTCGAATGGCCCATATCAGGAGGACATTGATTCTTCCCCCCCTTTGATGGGCCGGGACTCACCAAGAAAAAGACATGGCAAAGGAAGTAGTTGGAGTTTTGATGCTGGAACCCAGGGAAGTAAACACACAGGAGAGAACACAGAGGAATAGAGATGGCACCATAGACATGGCAGAGGCCTGGGAAGAGAGAGAACCTGATGGTCTACAGCTGACCTTGTGGAGACACCAGAGCAGCCAAGCCCATAAAGAAACAAGCCCCAGACAGAGAGACAAGCCTTATGCCAGCCTACAGCTGAGACCAGAAGAAGCTGGGACCATGGAGTCTGAAAAAGAAGGCTGAATCCTCACAGAAACCAGCAGCCATCTTGCTCCAACATGTGGCAACAGACTTTGATGAGGGAAGTAACTTACATTTTATGGCCTTGTGACTGTAATCTTCTACCCAAAATAAATCCCCTTTGTAAATGCCAACAGATTTCTGGTACTTTGCATCAGTACCTCTTTTGTTGACTAATACATATAGTCAAAGTGGTTATTTTCTTTGTGATTTCTTCCCATTGCTTTGATGATTAGAAGGCCCTTAGAGCTGTTTTTTCACTTAGCTTTTAAAATCCATCCAGAATTTTCTTTTGTCTACAATGAAGTGGGAATATACAAGTTTATTTTTAACCCAAAGAGCTATCCAGTTTTCACAGTATGAAACACTGAAAACGTTATCACTGGCCATGGTTTGGACTTCTTGCTAACCTAGGAGTGTAGGAGCCATACTAGAGGTGATGCTTTCTGCAGAAGTGAAGGCCACAGTGGACCAGGGCACCCTGTGCCCACACCAGAAGTGGACAAGCTTGAAGGCAGCAGTGGGAGGAAGCTGAAATATGGTGGGCTTGTTCTGGCCAGCGGTGGTCTGGGAGCAGGAGCCCTAAGCCCATGCTGGGAGGTTTTCTGTCCTCCCCATCCAGTAAAGTGACTTGGAGCACAGGCACACCAGGATTTCCAGCAGCTGTGAGACAAGTTTCTTTAGTATGGCACCCCTGGAATTCTCAAGAACTTTAAGACAGTACTAAGGATTGCCTTGTTGGCCTTAGCAGGGTGACTGTGGACAACAACCAGGCTGACTTATCTTCAAACCTCTCCCAGAATGACCAGGTGTCTTGCACAAGATGGAAGATGTGTGAAGGGTTTGTAGAGGCTCAATTGAAGCTACTTTCACCCAGTCTGAGTTCCTGGAGTCCGTGAGCATGGGGGTTACTGGGTTTTCCAACATACTCTGCATAAGTGCTGCATTCTTTTAACTGTACTTTCTACCTTGTGCCTTGCAGTTGGTAGAAATGCTTCCTAGTGTTACTACCCAGAGGAAAAAAGTAATGCAAAAGCAAACTTAGGAAACCTGGCATTAGGTTTGAGATCTGATACTTCCCAAATCCAGCAAGAACAAGTGTCTGAGTTCACTGTCAGGAGGATCTAAGCAGCCAGAGTGATATACATGGCTAACCAGGGGAGGATTAAAGAACAGCCAGCATGTGCATTTCTTCATCTTTTATTAAATAATGAGGCACATGTACTTTCCCTTTAAGGACAAGCTGGGGTGAACAAATGGAGATATTAAAAGATGATAGCTGATGGCTGGGGCAAGATGGCATCTGAGTGAATGCACTTCATAATTGCTCCCACAAAAGAGCAGCTGAGTAGGGTTGGAATCTTGCTGCAGTAGGCTGTTTTGGGGACGTGCAAGGCAGGAGGTGTTTGGACATTGATTTGGAGAGACAGAAATCATGCTTGCTAAGGTAGAATTGTAGGTTTCTAGCACTGAGGTCTGAAGTTGTGGAGAGGTGGGATTCTTCCCTCTAAGGCGTTCCCTGGACTGTCAGTAGTGTGGTGGCATTCCCAAGCCCTGTGTTCCCCAGAAGCATGGTCCCCAGGTTTGTGACCCCTAAGCCACCACAACCCACGTTCCACAGACCCACAGACCCCGTCTGTAATATCCCAGACTTCCCACTCCCAAATCCAGGGCTCCCTGTGGTGAGGGAATACACTAGCCCTTCAGTTTTGGACTGACTCTGTAAGTTGGAGGGTTTGGGTGGGAGGTGCAGAGGAGAAAAATGAGTGTGGGTTTAATTTTCAGGTCCTGCCCCCCCTTTTTCTTTGAGCTTGGAGGAGCATACCAGGTGGCTTGGGGAAAGCTGGGGAAGAAAGGAGAGACAAATCTGCTGAGAAAGCCCAATTTACCTAAAAGTGCTGGCATAGGAACCTTGGTCTGGAAGAAGGTGAAGTCAGAAAATCAACTAGCCATCCTATAGCACACCTAAGGGAGATGGACTGTAAGATGTGTTTTGAAAACTTCCATTAGCATATTTGGGTTTCCTGGTGAGGTGTGGGCACTCTGTCTTTGGAAATTAAGACACATTGTTTTCTCTGGTGATTTGTTTAACCAAGGATGCAATTGAATCTCCTACTGGACACCTCAAACAGCTTCACTGCTGCCCTGGGAGAGAGGAAGTGAGAAAGGTAGAAAGGGGGAAGGTCAGAATCCTAAGCATTTTATTTAAATGCAAAAAGGATTCCTTGCTTGAAACTTTGTTCTTTTTTATTGGTTTATTTTCTCGTTTTTTCCTTCCTCTTTATACCCCCACAGCCCTTTCCCCCTCCTCCTCCTCCTCCCCTTCCTCCTCCCCCTCCTTCTCCTTCTCTTCTTCTTCTTCTTCATCTTCCTGTTTTTCTTGCTTGCATTTCTACCCCCCTTTTTCCCCCTTCCCCCCCTTTTTCCCTTTCTCTTCTTTTTTTATATTAGGTGTGGCAGGAGTTGATTCACATTTGCTGTGTTTCCTCATGCTCGATTTCCTCTTTTCTGTGTGTACTGACTTTGGCTACCAATGCTAACCCCTTTCCTCTACATCTTTTTATCCTCCATCATTTAGTGTTTCTCTTACATTCCACTGCTCTTAATTTAGCCCTCAATTTTTATTTCTAATACCTTTCTGCTGTTTTGTCTTTTATTCACTGTCTATATTATTGTCCTTTCCTTTCTCTTTCCCACTTTCCTGACCACACTGCTCTTTTAATTCATACTATATTCCTCACCATATTCAGTTTACTGTCTCATTATACATACTCCATTTTTCTTACTGTTATAACTCTATGCAGCTTACATGAGTCTAATACCCATTCTCCTAGATCTTACATGGTTCTTCTGCTAACATTTACTATCAGTACTACTATTATACTTTTTTCTTTTCTTACTTGTTTGCTTTCACTTGCCCTAATATTTTCCTTCAAGTGAACTGAGCCAACAGCAAGGAAATAGAATAAGAAGAACAAAGTGGCAAAGAGAAGACTTAACATGTATGCAAAAACAACAACTAATTATCCCTGAGACTAGATAAAGAAGTTAATCAAACTAGCAAGATAAAATGATGACCAGACAGCAACAAAAAACTACAAACCAAACCAATAATCAGGAAAACATGACCCAATCCAATGAGCAAACTAAAAAATAGGAAAAAGAGTAGAATATCTAACAAGTAATTAAAGCTCTCAAAACATTTAATAGGGGCCAATTTAATGAGTTGAAAGAAGAGATAAGAATAGGAAGAAAACACTTGGGGAGCATACAGAAGAAATTGCAATCATGCAAAAAAAAAAAAAAAAGACAACGGATATGGTGGGGAGGAACAGCACAATCCAAGAAATCAAAAACACACTCTCAGCAAATAACAGCACATTTGATGAGGGAGAGGAACTAATGATGTGGAAGACATATATCTGAAATCAAACAGATAGTAGAATTGATAGGTAAAAAGAGGGAAAAAATTCAACAGGGACTTTGGGACCTGAATGACAATGCAAAATGTGAAAAAATACGCATTATAGGCATCCCAGAAAAAGAAGAGAAGGGAAAGGGAACAGAAGGGGTGTTGGAGGAAATAATGGATAAAAACTTCCCAAACCTATTGAGGGAGATGAACGTCCACATCCAGGAAGCATAATGCACCCTAAATAGCATAAATCCCAACAGGCCTACCCAAAGACATATACTTGTCAAATTATCCAATGCTCAGGACAAAGAGAAAATTCTAAAAGCAGCAAGAGAAAATAACCACACATACAAAAGAGGCTTCATAAGATTGAGTGCTGATTTCTCATCTGAAACCATGGAGGCAAGAAGGCAGTGGTATGACATAGTCAAGGTACTAAAAGAAAAAAAAAAATTCCAAAAATGAATACTCTATCCAGCTAAACTAATGTTCAGATATGATAGAGAGTTCAAATACTCACAGATAAACAGAAATTAATAGAATATGCCAACAAGAATCCTGCCCTTCAAGAAATACTAAAGGAAGTTCTATAGGAGGAAAGAAAAAAACAGGAGAGACAGAGTTGGAGGAGGTTTTTAATGATTGATTCTATCTCTTTACTTGTGATTAGTTTGTTGAGATCTAATCAACAAACTAATCACAAGTAATTAGTTTTTTGTAAAAAAGTAAAAAACCAAACAAAATATAACAAACACAAATCCAAAGAAAACATGGCTAATATAAATAATTCCTTGAAAATGATAACACTGACTGTCAGTGGATTAAACTCACCTCTCAAGAGACTCAGACTGGAAAATTGGATAAGAAAGTATGATCCATCTATATGTTGTCTACATGAAAAACATCTTAGACCCAGGGATTCAAGGAGGTTGAAAGTGAATGGCTAGAAAACAATCTGACAGGCAAATAATAACCAAAAATGGGCAGGAGTAACTATATTAATATCAGACAAAATAGACTTTAAATGCAAAACAATTGTGAGAGACAAATATGGACACTACATATTAGTGAAAGGGATAATCATTCAAAAAGAAAGAATAGTTATAAACATTTATGCTCCTAACAAGGATACATCCAAATATGTGAGGCAAACACTGGAGAAACTAAGGGAAGGAATAGATGTCTCTACAATTACAGTGGGGGACTTTAATACACCACTATCAACTGGAAATCTGCAAGGGCCAGAGGCCCAGATTTCACACCATATGGAAATTAAACACCACACTCTTTGAAATACAGTGGGTCAAAGAGGAAATCTCAAAAGAAATTAATAACTACCTTGAAACTAATGAAAATTATAACACAACATACCAAAACTTATGTGATGCAGCAAAAGCAGTACTGAGAGGGAAATTTATAGCCATAAATTCATACATCAAAAAAGAAGAGCAAAAATTGAAGAACTAACTGCATATTTGGAGGAATTAGTAAAAAAACAACAAAGTAATCCCACAGGAAGAAGGAAGGAAACAACAAAGATAAGAGCAGAACTAAATGAAATAGAAAATAAGAAAGCACTTGAAAAGATAAACAAGACCAAGAGCTGGTTTTTTGAGAAGATCAATAAAATTGACAAACCCCTACCTAGACTAACAAAAAAAAAAAAAAAAGAAAGAAGTTGCAGATACACAAAATAAGAAATGACAAAGGAGATATCACCACTGACCCCACACAAATAAAGACTATCGTAAGAGGATACTTTGAAAAAGTATATTCCAACAAAAATGACAATTCAGAGGAAATGGACAAATTCCTAGAAACACATAACCACCCTATATTGATGAAAGAAGAAATTGTTAATCTCAACAAACTAATCACAAGTAAAGAGATAGAATCAGTCATTAAAAACCTCCCAACTAAGAAGAGCCCAGGGCCAAATGGCTTCACAGGTGAATTCTACCAAACTTTCCATAAAGAACTAACACCAATCTTGCTGAAACTCTTCCAAAAATTTGAAACAGAAGAACATTGCATAACTCATCTATGATGCCAACATTACCCTAATATGAAAGCCAAATAAAGACACCACAGGAAAGGAAAATTACAGACCAATCTCTCTAATGAACATAGATGTGGAAATCCTCAACAAAATACTTACTAATCATATTCAACAGCACAATAAATTAATTATACTCCATGACCAGGTGGAATTCATTCCTGGTATGCAAGGATTGTTCAACATAAGAAAATACATTAATGTAAGAACCACATAAACAAATTGAAGGAAAAAAATCACATGATCATATCTATAGATGCAGAAAAAGCATTTGACAAAATACAGCACTATTTCTTAATAAAAACACTGCAAAAATTGGAGTAGAGGGAAGCTTTCTGAACATGATAAAAGATATATATGAAAAACCGCAGTTAACATCATTTACAATTTTGAAATCTGAATATCTTTCCCTCTAAGATCAGGAAGAAGGCAAGGATGCCCATTATCATCCCTTCTATTTAATATTTGTTAGAAGTACTTGGGTGAGCATTGAAACAAGGATCAGACATAAAAGGCATTCAAATTGGAAAGGAAGAAGTCAAAATTTACTATTTGCAGATGATATGATCCTATACACAGAAAACCCTGAGAAGTCTACCATGAAACTTCTAGAACTTATAAATGAGTTCAGTAATGTTGAAGGTTATAAAATCAATGCGCAAAAATCAGTAGCATGTCTGTACACCTATAATGAAAAATGTGAGGAGGAAATAAAGAAAAAAATACCATTTACAATAGTAAATTAAAAAATCAAATACCTAGGAGTAAATTTAACTAAAGATGTAAAAAAAAAATTATACACAGAAAACTACACAACACTGTTCAAGGAAATCAAAGAAAACTTAAACAAATGGAAGAATATTCCCTGTTCATGGATAGGAAGGCTAAATATTCTTATGATGTCTATCCTACCAAAACTGATCTACACATTCAATGCAATTCCAATAAAAATCAACATAGCATTCTTTAAGGAACTAGAAAAAACTAGCTATGAAATTTATTTGGAAAGGAAAGAGGCCACGAATATCCAAATACATATTGAAAAAGAAAAATGAAATTGGAGGAATCACACTACCTGATTTCAAAACATAGTACACTAGTGAAAACAGCATGGTATTGGCACAAGGAGAGGCACACTGATCAATAGAACCAATTTGAAAATTCTGATATAGAACCTTATAGATACAGACATATGATATTCCCAAGGAAACCAAACCCACTGAAAGGGGAATACCAACTCACACCTTATACAAAAACCAACTTAAGATGGATCAAAGACCTAAATATAAGAGCCAAGACTTTAAGGACCTTAGAAAGCAATGTAGGGAAACATCTACAGGACCTTGTAATAGGAAATGGCTTCATGAAATTCACACCCAAAACACGAGCAGCAAAAGAACAAATAGATAAATGAGACTTCTTCAAAATTAAAGCCTTTTGCACCTCAAAGGAAATGAAAAGAGAGCCTACCCAATGGGAAAAAATATTTGGTAACAATGTATATGATAGGAGACTAATATCCTTCAAATATAAAGAACTCCTATATCTCAAAAAAATAAAAAGACAACATATTCATCTTAATAAGTGGCAAGACTTAAACAGACACCTCTCCAAATAAGAAATACAAATGGCTAAAAAGCACATGAAAAATACTCAAAACCACTAGATGTTAGGGAAACGCAAATCAAAATTACAATGAGATACCATCTTACTCCCATGAGACTGGCAGCTATCAAAAACACAGAGGACTACAAGTGCTGGAGAGGATGTGGAGGAATGGGAACACTCAGCCATTGCTGGTGGGAATGCAGAAGGATCCAGCCATTCTGGTGGACAGTTTGGCAGTTTCTCAAAAAACTAGCTATAGATTTGCCATATGACCCAGCAATTCCACTGCTGGGTGCCAGTAGAACTGAAAACAAGGACACAAATCAATATATGCACACCAATGTTCATAGCAGCATTGTTTCCTATTGCCAAAAGTTGGAATCAACCCAAATGCCCACCAACAGATGAATGGATAAATAAATAAATAAATAAATAAATAAATAAATAAATAAATAAAATGTGGTATATCCATACAACGGAATACTACTCAGCTTTAAGAATGAATACACTGCAAACACAAGTGATAACATGGATGAATCTTGAGAACCTTATGCTGAGTGAAACAACCCAAGCATTGAAGGACAAATACTACATGATCTCGATATGAAATAAGTAAACCAAGCTGCCTCAGAGAGCTAGAAACTGGATGATAGGCTTAAAGTTTATTGGGGGGTAGAGGAAGGATGTAAGCTGACACCTACATGGGAGAAATCTATATAAGCTGGCGGTATTTGTACAAGGAAGGGGTAAAATGGGGCATAGGGTTAACTTTGGGTAGGGCTTTGTGTACTTGAGGAGGGCTAGGGATGGGAGGATGAGTAATATTGCCCAAGAAATTAGGGAGACGGTGGGGGAACATAGGAACATAGGAGATTATCAAGTATTTGGTTGAGAGTATAATACTGAGAAAACTTTTTCAAAAATATAATAAAGAAATTTACTTATTTAAGATGCTCAAAGGTGATAATCTGATGCAGGACAGCCTTCTAGGCAGTGTGGGAGTGCTCATTTTGCCATAGTGGGTTATACCATTGGGTAGAGACCCATATAATGAGAGTGAAGGTATACCCACATCCTGGGGAGGACTGATATTCTCAAATAGAGGAAATTATATCTCTTGTGAGAAATGGTGGCTCCCAATGCATTAGGGCAGTTGAGCATGTCAAGCCCTCAACACTGTTGCAAGTTTCTCTGACATGCCCCTTCAAGCAATGAAGATTGACTGTCACTGTGGGCCCTGATGGGAGGGGGAAAGAAGTATTGAATAGATGGAACCATTATAACTGTGTGGGCAATAGAAGTGTTCGACAAGATTACGCAAGGATGGATATAAGACATGTTAAATTACACCAAAAATGTATAGGGGCTGATAGGCTAAAATGTAAATCATAATGTAAAACATAAGATAACTAAAAATTTAGAAAATTGTATAGTCTAAAATATAAAACACAATGTAAACCTAAATGTTACCTTGTTTGAGAGCTATCATCTCAATATCTGTACATCAGTTTCAGTAAATATAGTATGAACATGTGAAAAAAATTATTGCTGTGGAAGGGAAAAGAGTTTAATGTTGGATATGTGAGAGTACTGTATATCGTATATGTGAATTACTGTGCTCTAAAACTTTTGTGAAGATAAGCTTAATAATTAGGAAAAAAAGAAAAAGAAAGGACATAGACACTGAGGAAAAGACGGAAGAAGTTGCCTTGCCAATTTGCATACAGGGCAACACGTATTGCAGAGATAGAAGACAGAGAATCAAAAACAAAGCTTTTGCATTTTTAAATTTTTTGATTCCCCAATTTATTTTTACCTTATTTTTTCTAAATTAATATGTATTTTTTATCTAACTTTTAAACTCATCACTATGTTCCATTTGACTATTAATGGAACATGGCAATATAGTGGACTTCATTTTTGAAGAAGTTTTGGATCACAGAGAGGCTCAACAATGGCAGGGGAGGAATACTGGTCTGGGATGTTTTGGACAGGGGATGCACATTGGGGAGTGAGTTCTCCAGGGCATATATCCAGGGTACATAACAATGTTTAGATATTTTCATAGTTGTTACAATTAAAAACAACTGAGGGAGTGCTGAGTTCCGAGCCAGGGGACCTCTATCACAGTCCTGAAAGGAACAGCAACAATCCCCCAACTGCAACAACAAAGACCAAAAAAGAAGGAAGGTCCAACAATGAGCCTTTGATACTAATGACTATGCTTGTAAGCCTGTGCACCTGAAATAAGAACAAGGCCTAGAGTTGCAGGGTGCCTAAGAGTTACCTCCTGAGAGCCTCCTTGTTGCTCAAATGTGGCCAGTCTCAAAGCCAAACTTAGCATGACTCCTGGGGATGAGCCTTCCTGGCACCGAGGGATTACTACCAAGTACCAGCTGATGATGTAACCAGAAAATGACCTTGAATAAAAGGGTCGACTCAGACCAGCAGAATATCTCAGTCTACATAGAATACCAGGAGTTAAAAATGTTTTTTGACCTGAATAAAAGGGGGAAATGGAAAGGACAAATGAGTTTATATGGCTATGGGTCTAAAAAAGAGCTGGGAGGTTATCAGAGGGGTTGCCCTTACGCACACCTCAGCAGAGTCCCAGAGACATAAAGTAGATAGAACCCCAGGTATTGGTTCTTCTGAGGGATACAGAGACCTACAGGATCTATGGTAATGGCAGATGGAGTTCAGTGCCATATTAGATGGCCCTACTTTGGAGTTTGTGTTTCTGTGTGATGGAACTGGACTCAGATATGCTCTTTGTCCACAAGCCTCTCCTGTTACTTTTACTGGATCTGTAGTTGGTGCTGGAGTTTAGTGTATACCCAGGGGACCCGAATCTCTGGACTGACCATCTGATAGCCAGGCCCTGAGCCTCAAAAGACTTGCAACCCCTACACTCTGGTTTATTGGACTTACCCCACTCAGCTAACATGGAGGTCAAGAAGGTCAACCACCACACCAGGGAGCCAAGAGAGCCTACAACTGAAAGGAGGAGAAGTGCATCCAGCATCTATGTGGAATCTAAGTCCCCTCTTGATATAGATGTGGAGTGGACACAACCATTCTAAGGTCCACAGGATGGAGGAATAGAGTATGGATTAGAGTGGACTTACTGATATTCTATTCATGAACTATTGTGATTAGTAATTGAAGAAAATATGGCATTGGTGTGGAGAAAGGGGCCATGGTGGCTGCTGGGGTTAGGGAGTGGGAGGAGATGAGATATGGGGGTGATTGTGGGACTTGGAATTGTCCTGGGTGGTGCTGCAGGGACAGTTACCAGACATTGTATGTCCTCCCATGGCCCACTGGGTGGAATGTGGGAGTGTGCACTATGTTGTGGACCACTGACCATGAGGTGCAGTGGTGCTCAGTGATGTATTCATCAAATGCAATGAATGTCTCATGATGATGGAGGAGATTGTTGCTATGGGGGGAGGAGTGGGATGAGGGGGGTGGGGGGTA
This sequence comes from Dasypus novemcinctus, assembly GCF_030445035.2. Classification (NCBI taxonomy): domain Eukaryota; kingdom Metazoa; phylum Chordata; class Mammalia; order Cingulata; family Dasypodidae; genus Dasypus; species Dasypus novemcinctus. Next base: position 9,572,730 of record NC_080694.1, on the reverse strand, counting down.
TATGGGGATTTCATATAGAGTGGGTATATGAGGACCTCAGATAAAGAAAACAAAAATGAACCTTTTTATGATTTTTTTTAAGGTTTTGCCTTTCATCACTCTAATAGGTGTTGTCCTGTATATATAGTGGCAAGGCAATCTCTTCCATTTCTTCCTCAGTGTCTTACCTCTTTTATTTTTCATTATGTCTTCAAAATTTTAAGGTCACAGTAAAGTCATACACAGAATATACACAGAATATAGGTATCTCCCATATACCCAACATCCTCTACCTCACCAATGATGTTTTTACATGTGGATGTTACATTTGCTTCAACTGATGTACAAATATTGGGACATAGCTACCAACCATGCTCAGTATTCCACAATATGGATTACATTTTAGACCATACACTTTTATAAATTTTTGTTGAAATTTATCATGGCCTGTATCCATATTGCAAGATCATACAGAACACTTCCATTTACCCCCAGTTACCCCCTCTTCCATCTATTCTCGCTCTCTCTCTCCCTCTCCTTGGGGCCTACATTGGCAACCAAGCTTCATTGCTTGAAGGACAAGATTCATAGATAGTTGCAACAATGCTGAGGGCTTGACACACTGGTCTGTCCTTTCCCATTAGGAGCCAGCCTTGCTCTTGAGAGACACTCACCCCTCTATTTGAGAACATCTATGTTTCCTCTCCATTATCGGTGTACAACAATTCCTTCTCATTGTATTGGTCTACACCCACAAAAACACACTGGGTCAGATGGTCAATGGAATTGTGGGTATGTTGGGGGTGGAAAAGGATGCCCAGTGGTTAGGGCGTCCGTCTACCACATGGGAGGTCTGCGGTTCAAGCCCCGGGCCTCCTTGACCCGTGTGGAGCTGGCCCATGCGCAGTGCTGATGCGCGCAAGGAGTGCCGTGCCACACAGGGGTGTCCCCCGCATAGGGGAGCCCCACGCGCAAGAAGTGCACCCATAAGGAGAGCCGCCCAGCGCGAAGGAGGGAGCAGCCTGCCGAGGAATGGCGCCGCCCACACTTCCCGTGCCGCTGACGACAACAGAAGCGGACAAAGAAACAAGACGCAGCAAAAAGACACAGAAAACAGACAACCGGGGAAGGGGAGGGGAATTAAATAAAAATAAATCTTTAAAAAAAAAAAAAGAAAAGGTGAACACGCAGGATTGATGGGTACGTGTTTGAAACTATAATGTTGAGAAAACACTTTATTTTTTTTACTATAATCCTGATTCTGCATCTTTATTTATTTATTTTATTTTCACTTTTTATGTCTTTATTCATTTTTTTCATATTACATTGAAAAATATGAGGTCCCCATATACCCCCTCACCACACTCCTCCCCCCATAGCAACATTCTCCTCCATCATCATGAGACATTCATTGCATTTGATGAATACATCTCTGAGCATCGCTGCACCTCAGGGTCAAAGGTCCACATCATACCCCACACTCTCCCACGTTCCAACCAGTGGGCCATGGGAGAACCCACAATGTCCGGAAATTGTCCCTGCAGCACCACCCAGGACAACTCCAAGTCCCGAAAACTTCTCCAAATCTCATCTCTTCATCCCATTCCCCACACCCAGCTGCCACCAGGGCCAATTTCTCCACACCAATGCCATATTTTCTTCAATTACTATTTACAATAGTTCATGAATAGAATATCAGTAAGTCCACTCTAATCCATATTCTATTCCTCCATCCTGTGGACCATGGATTGGTTTTGTCCATTCCACATCTATGCCAACAGGGGGCTTAGATTCCACATGGATGCTGGATGTAATTCTCCTGCTTTCAGTTGTAGGCACTCTTGGCTCCATGGTGTGGTGGTTGACATTCTTCAACTCCATTTTAGCTGAGTGGGGTAAGTCCAAAAAACCAGAGTGTTGGAACTGAAGTCTATTGAGTCTCAGGGCCTGGCTATCATATGATCAGTCCAGAGATTCAGATCCCCTGGGTATATATTAAACCCCAGCACCAACTACAATTCTGGTAAAGTAACAGGAAAGGCTTGTGAAAAGAGGTCACATCTGAGTCCAGTTCCATCACACAGAAACACAAACTCCAAAGAAGGGTCAACTGACATGGCAGTGAATTCCATCTGCCATGACCATAAAACCTGTGGGTCTCTGTATCCCTCAGAAGAACCAATACCTGGGGTTGTATCTACTTTATCTGTCTCTGGGACTCTGCTCAGGTATGCATAAGAGCAACCCCTCTGATAACCTCCCAGCTCTTTTTTAGACTCATAGCCATAAAAACTCATTTGTCCTTTCCATTTCCCCCTTGATTTAGGTCAAAAATTTTTAACTCCTGTTGTTACATGTAGACAGAGATATTCTGCTGCTCCGAGTTGAACCTTTTATTCAAGGTCATTTTCTGGTTACATCATCAGCTGGTACTTGGTAGTAATCCCTCGGCACCAGGGAGACTTATCCCTGGGAGTTATGTCCCACGCTGGGGGGAAGACAACAAATTTACATGCTGCGTTTGGCTTCAAGACTGGCCACATTTGAGGAACACGGAGGCTCTCAGGAGGTAACTCTTAGACACACTGCTGCTCTAGGCCTTGTTCTTATTTCAGGTGCACAGGCTCATAAGCATAGTCATTAGTATCAGGGGCTCATTGTTGGGCCTTCCTTCTTTTTTGGTCCTTGTTGTTGCACTTGGGGAATTGTTGCTGTTCCTTTCAGGACTGTGATAGAGCTCCCCTGGCTAGGAGCTCAGCACTCCCTCAGTTGTTTTTAATTGTTTCCACTATGAAAATATCCAAACATTTTTATGTACCTTGGATATATACTATGAAAATATCCGAACATTTTTATGTACCTTGGATATATGCCGGGTAGAACTCCCTTCCAAACATGTGTCCCCTGTCCATAACAACCCACACTAGTATTCCTCCACTGCCATCGTTGAACCTTTCTGTGATCCAAAACTTCCTGAAAAGTGAAGCCCAATAATGTATTGCCAGGTTCCCTTAATAGTAAAATGGAATATAGCGATGAGTTTAAAGGTTAGATATAGACTACATACTAATTTGGAAAAATTCTACATCCTATGTTTTTCTTTTCTTCTTTGTAATTATTAAGCTTATCTTCACAAGAGTTTTAGATCACAGTAATTCATATATACAATATACAGTACTCCCACACATCCACCATTAAACCTTTTCCCTTCCACAGCAATAATCTTTTAACATATTCATACCATATTTACTAAAACTGATGTACAGTTATTGAGACAATAGCTTTCAAACAAGGTAACATTTGTGTTTACATTGTGGTTGATATTTTAGACTATACAATTTTCTAAATTTTTAGTTATCTTATGTTTTTCATTATGATTTTCATTTTAGCCTATCAGCCCCTATATATTTTTGGTGTAATTTAACATGTCTTATATCCATCCTTGAGAAAACACTGTATAGAATATAATAAGGAAGGGTTATTGTTTTAGGTTATTGGATGGTGGACATCTGGCACAAGGTGCACCAGGGGCAGGCTTCTAGGGATTGTGTGAGTGCTCATTTCTTGGCTTTTTAAAACTGTGAACAGTTTGTTAGGAAACACAGTACCTTTGACTTCTCTTCATTCCCAGAATGTACTTTAGGATTTTCCATACAGTATTGATGAATAAATATTGTTCAATGACTGAGAAACCAAATGGTTGTGTGGGTTGAACAGATATTGCATTGCTAATTATGGGGGAGAAAGGAGAAGCAGTGAGACAAGAGGAAATTCACTTGTGAGTGGGTGTCTCCATTCATGACAGCCAACTCCAGAGGAGAAAAATTGGGAAATAAGATAGTTTAGTGTATTCAGAATCTTTCTCCAGAAACAGCAAGAGGGAAATCAGTATGGGAAACCTGACAAGACTAGAGCCCACACCTTAATAAGGGTGACCTCCTCCTGGGAGCTAGGTGTCCACAGGGATAAGAGATGAACACGGAGCTCCAAAGCTATCACAAGAGACAAAACTGGCTCAAATTTGCACAGTGTTTTCCTTTCTTATCTCCAGAGAAATAATTATCTCAGGGAGATTGGGACAGAAGAATACTTCATTAATGTGGTTTATGGGAATGAGATCCCTAATTGCTGGGATACTGTATGTGCTTCTCCTTCACTATATCAAAGAAAACACAATGTGTCTTCTACAGACCTTATGACTCCTTCCATCTCACTTCACTTCTTGGGAACAGAGCTTCCAACTTCTTTCATCATTCAAGGAAGAACCTGCATTGGTGAACTTAGACTCTGCATTGATAATTTCAGAGCGACTTACAGAATCTTCACAGGTACTGGTGGAATGTATTTTTGGCTCCATGGACACCTTTTATTGGTAGAAACTTTAAGTAAATCAACAGATTAAGACCATAGAGAAAGCTTAAAACACAAAGTTCTGTCTTATTAAAAAGCCTGAGTGGAAATAGCAGATAAACTAAAATAGATTTTTTTCCCCAATCTGTTTCCTCTGATCTCTTACTCTTGGGTCTTCCCTCTCTCAGAAGCATTGTTTCCTTGTTTCACTCATTCTTCTTTCTCTACACTTTTAGAAATTATCTGTTTACCTGTGTTTATTCATTTTTTTTCTTTTAGTCATTCAATATATGTGGCTCTGGAATTCTGGTGAAGTGGATCAAAAATTACAGACTCATCTTGGGGAGGTTAGTAAAGGCATCACAAGGGAGATTTTAATTGTAATAAGGCTTGAAGGAGGATTTAGAATAATTTCAGAAGGAGAAAAGGATAGAAGTACATGAAGAAGAGATGACATGGACACAAATATGGAGTCAATATAATTATATGATGTGGTGAGGTTTTAAAAATAGTTCTTTTTAAAAAGAAATCAACTTTATTGATACATATTAAAAAGCATAAAATTCCTGTGACATGTAAAATTTGTTGTATTTGCCATAATGCCATAATTGTGCATTTATTACTTCAGTCATTATTAGAGTATGTTCACTGAGAGGTAAAGATTTTTCTTGTTTGTTTTTATAAATGGGCTATGAGATTTCTTTAGCAAAATTTTTTATGGTCTTCTTTTTTAAAGATACATAGATCACACTAAATTTTACATTTAAAAATATGACATTCCCATATACCCCACTCCCTAAATTCCCCATCCTCCTACATTAACAACCTCTTTCATCAGTGTGGCGCATTCATTTTATTTAATGAGTACATTTTGGATCATTGCTACAAAGCTTGGATTATTGTTTACATGTTAGTTTACACTCTCTCCCAGTCCATTCAGTGTGATATGGTAGGATATATAATATCCTGCATCTGTCCCTGTGATATCATTCAGGACAACTCCAAGTCCCAAAAAAAGCCACCATATCACACCCTCTTCTTCCCTCTCCCTGCACTCAGCAACTCCAATGATCACTGTCTCCATGATGATGACACAATTTCTTCCATTGCTAGAGTCACAATAAGTCTATAGTAGAATACCATTAAGTCCACTCTAATTCTTATTTTATTCTTCTATCCTGAGGATCTTGGGATGGTGATGACCATTCCACCTCTAAATCAAGAGGGGCCTTAGATCCCACATGTCTGATGGATGGAATTCTGCTTGCAGTTGTGGACTCTCTCTGTTCCCTGTTGTGGTGGTTGACCAACATTTTGTTTGTTTCAGATTTGGAGATTACAAATATAGCAGCTGTAAACATTCATGTGTGGACTTTTGTGTGGACTCTAATTTTCATATCATATATATGATATATATATATATATCAAAACTGCTGGATTGTATGGTAAGACAATGTTTAGTTTTACAAGAAACTGCTAAACTGTCTTCTGCCTGAACCGTTTTGTGTTCTGACTAGCAGTGAATGAGAGATGTATTGCTCCATATATTCAACAGCAATTGGTATTCTCAGTTTTTAGGTTTTTATCTCTTCTAATAAGCGTGTGGTCATATATCATTGTGTTCATAGTCTTCCAATTCCCTAATGACAGATGATGTTTAATTTTTAAAAGATTTTAAATAGTTTATTCATTTATTTATTTAAATTTTTAAAATTTTAAAGTAGGTTTAGATTACATAAATGTTACATAAAATATAGAGGGGACCCTTATGCCCCACCCCTTCACCCTCCCACTCTTTCCCATAGTAACAACATCTTTCATTAGTATAATACATTTGCTACAATTGATGAACGCATATAGAAACAATGCTGCTAACTATGAATTATAGTTTATATTACAGTTAATAGTCTGTCCTGCACAATTTTAGGTAATGACAAAACATATAATGGCCTGTATCCATCATTGCAAGGTCATGCAGAACAATCCCAGTGTCCTGAAAATGCCCTGATATTACACCTATTCTGCCTGCTCCCTCCTCTCAGAATCTCTGGTGGCCGTGGCCTTTATATCAATGATAAACATTCTTCCATTGCTAGAATAATAAGTCTATAATATAAAAATAATGTCTACTTTAGTCCATTGCTCATTCCCCAATCTTCAGGATTTTGTGATGGTGATGCTCACTGTTTCTAATTGAGAGGGGGCTTAGATCCCTTGGGATATATGGGTGGAACTATCTTGCTTAGAGGTGCAGGCATTCTTTGCTCTTTGAGATAAGTGTTGTCCATTACCATCTCCTTATTAGATGTTCTACATAGGTCCAATGAACTGGAGAGTAAGTGTTGAAACTCTGCTTATATTAAGGGGTCAACTGGTATATGAACAGACCAAAAACATAATGCTCTGGCTCATGTATTTAACAAGGATAATGCCAAAACATGGCTTTCTGTAAATAACACGTAGAGAAGAGCCACATGTTGGGAATCTACAAATGAATCTAACTCTTTTACACTGGGGAGCATAAATTCCAAAGTAAGGTCTAGTGACAGGGTGCCAAATTCCTGAGATTCCCCGCACTACTTACAGTGTCTAGATATCTCTAGAACCATCAGGATCCCTACTGTTTGAGGCACTGTTTACTGTAACAGATAGTGAGATTCTGCTGAGATGAGCATAAGCATAACCTCTGGAATGACCTCCAAACTCACTTTGAAATCTCTTAATCATAAAATCTCATCTGCACTGAATATTTCCCCTTTTTGGTCAAGGTCTTTTTCAGATACATTGCTAGTTGGCATTTGGTAATAATACCTAGGTGCCAGTGAAGTTGAATTTCTTTTCATATTTTGTATTTTGTATTTGTATTTTGAATTTCTTCCTATGTTAGGATTCTGTTTATATCTTTTGCAGATTTTTTAATTCAGCATATGCTTTCTTATTTTGTGGTGTTAATATTAATTTCTACATTTGTATACAAATCACTTATCAGATGTGTTTTGTAAGTATTTTTCCAAATCTGTATGTTTTCTTACAACCCCTTATCAATGTCTTTCACAGAGTAGATATTTTACATTTGAATAAACACTGACTTATAAATTTTAATCTCTCATGGATCATGCTTCCATTACTATATCTAAAAACTCATTTCCAACCTATGGTCCCTTAGATTTTCTTCACATTTTAGTCTAGCACTTTTACAATGCATTTTATTTTAAAAGGGTATGATTCATTTTGATTTAATTTTTGTGAAATGAATTCAATCAGTGCCTAAGTTCCTTTTTTGTTTGGCATGAGTGCATCCTATTGTTACCAGATTCTAACTAGGTTCTTGGCTATACTGCAGAAATGAATTTCAAGAACACGCCCAGTGAGTTAGGCCAGTAATTTATTCAGGTAGGAAGGGGAAAGAGATGGGAGAAAATAACAGAGCAAGGTCCCAGGTAGTGAGGAAGGGGCTGAAAAGGGATGAAGAGGGCTAATTTACAAGCTACAATTGCCCATTATAGATTATAAGTCCCCAGGGTAACTTGCATGGCCACATGGCAGAGAAAAAATGATGAAAGCGACACGCAGAAGGCAAGACGGGTCCATAGGCAAAAAGCTAGGCAAGAGCAAGCTCAAGCCTCATGGTTTGCTTTTAAACTGCTAAATATTCCACTCCTTTGCTAATGACAGGGGAGGGGGTTTCAGTTGTTTGCTTTTTGGATTGATTACCCTGCCCATCAATTCCTTAGTGAGGACCCAATGATAAAGTTCCCAGGGAACATCCAGGCTTTTCCATATTCTCAGGAAGGAGTCTTTGTTCTGGGTAGCAGAATCCCAGAGTGAGATTCCTCCAGCAGCCATCTTAGGGGTTTTTGATGTCCATGTGGACTCTGTCAGGTTCTAGATCCATCTATTCCCTATCTTACTAGCCCACTTCACCTTTGTTCCAATGCCACTTCTTGAAAAGATCATACTTTCTACACTGAATTACCCTTGTCCTCTGTGAAACATCAGTGGAACCCATTTGTGTGGGGTCATTTGTCCATTTCACCAAAAAGATATTTTAAATTATTGTGTTTTTATAGTAACTGTTACAACCAAATAACATGGTTCCTACTACTTTGTTCTCCTTCTCTATTTTGTCACAGGGTACAAAAAACTGGTCATAATGTTTGTTGCTTAAAATAAAGTCTGAGAGAATTTATAATTGAAATTATTGCCTTGGCAAAGTGTATTCTATTATGGCCAAAGGTTTCTAGCCATCACAACTATCAAGGAGAAGCAGGAACATATGTTTTCCCTGACATTTTCAGAAAAGGGTACTAGATCTCTATAAAATCAATAAAAATATTAATGTAATGTAATTACAATACAAACAGTACCATTTATGATATTTTTCTGATTATGGCTTGAGGCTAAATTGCATTGTTTTGAATATCTCCAGGAAATTCATCATCCACATGGAAACAGAAAACCAAACATATGCTTTAGAATTCATCCTCCTGGGGCTCTCAGAAGATACAGAGGTGCAGTCCCTCCTCTTCGGGATGTTCCTGTCCATGTACGTGGTTACCTTCATTGGCAACCTGCTCATCATCCTGGCAATCATCTTGGACTCCCATCTCCACACACCGATGTACTTCTTCCTCTCCAACCTGTCTTTTACTGATATCTGTTTCACCTCCACCATGGTACCAAAGATGCTGCTGAACATTCAGACAGGCAACAAAATCATTGAAAACTGTCTCACCCAGATGTATTTTTTCATGCTTTTTGGACAATTAGATAACTCCTTTTTTTAAAAAAATTTTTTTAAATTATTTATTTATTTTTAAAAATTACACTCAAAAAATATGAGGTCCCATTCAACCCCACCGCCCCCACCCCCCACTCCCCCCACAGCAACACTCTCTCCCATCATCGTGGCACATCCATTGCACCTGGTAAGTAAATCTCTGAGCATCACTGCACCCCATAGTCAATGGTCCATATCATAGCCCACACTCTCCCATGTTCCATCCAGTGGGCCCTGGGGGGATCTACAATGACCCGTAATTGTCCGTGAAGCACCACCCAGGACAACTCCACGTCCCGAAAATGCCTCCACATCTCATCTCTTCCTCCCATTCCCAAAACCCAGCAGCCACCATGGCTACCCTTCCCACACCCATTCCACATTTTCTCTGTGGACATTGGATTGGTTGTGTCCATTGCACATCTATGTCAAGTGGGGGCTTAGATTCCACATGGATACTGGATGCACTCCTCCTGCTTTCAGTTGTAGACACTCTAGGCTCCATGGTGTGGTGGTTGACCTTCTTCAACTCCATGTTAGCTGAGTGGGGTAAGTCCAATAAATCAAAGTGTAGGAGCTGAAGTCTGTTGAGGCTCTGGGCCTGGGTGTCATATTATCAGTCCAGATATTCAAATCCCCTAAATATATCTTAAACCCCAGCACCAACTACAATTCCAATAAAGTAGCATGCAAGTCTTGTGAAAAGAGATCCCCTCTGAGTCCAATTCTATCACACAGAAACACCAGCTCCAAAGAAGGGCCATCTGCCATGGCAGTGAACCCCATCTGCCATGACCATAGTACCCGTGGGTCTCTTTATCCCTCAAAAGAACCAATACCTGGGGTTGTACCTACTTTATCTGTCTCTTAGACTCTGCTCAGTTGTGCATAAGGGCATTCCTTCTGACAACCTCCAGACTCTTTTTTAGAGACTCATAGCCTTATAATCTCATTTCTCCTTTCCATTTCCCCCTTACATTAGGTCAAACAGCATTTTGAAGTCATGTTATTATATGTAGACAGGGATATTCTGCTGATCCATATTGAACCTTTAATTCAAGGTCATTTTCTAGTTGCATCTTCAGCTGGTATGTGGTAGTGATCCCTCGGTGCCAGGGAGGCTCATCCCTGGGTGTCATGTCCCACGCTGGGTGGAATGCACTGCATCTACATGCTGAGTTTGGCTGTGAGAGTGGCCACATTTGAGTAATATGAAGGCTGTCAGGAGGAAACTCCCAGGCACAGTGCTACTCTAGGCCTTGTTCTTATTGCAGATGTATAGGCTCAAAAGCATAGCCATTAGTATCAGGAGCCCACTGTTGGGCCCTCCTTCCTTCCTGGTTCTTGCCGTTGCACCTGGGGGACTACCGCTGCTCCCCCAGGGTCCACGACAGTGACCCCCCGGCCAGGGGCCCAGTACCCCCCCAGCTGTTGTTTTTAATTATTTCCACTATGAGTATATCTAGACATTACTATATACCCTGGGCATATGCCCTGTATAACTCCCTGTCAACCATATATATCCTGTCAATAACATCCTATATCAGTATTCCTCCACTGCCATTGTTGAACCACTCTGTGATCCAAAACTTCCTGTAAAGTGAATCCCAACATAATGTCAGCTTCACAAGAGTCTTAGATCATGAAATTCATATATACAATATACAGTACTTCCCCAGATCCACCATAAAACCTTTTCCCTTCCACAGCGATAATCTTTTAACTTATTCATATCATATTTCCTGAAACTGATGTACAGATTCCGAGACAATAGCTTTCAAACAAGGTGACATCTGTGCTTACTATGTGGTCCATACTTTAGGTTGTACAGTTTTCTAAATTTTTTAGTTATCCTATGTTTTGCCTTATGGTTTACATTATTAGTCTGTCGTCCCCTATATGTTTTTGGTGTAATATTACATGTTTTATATTCATCCTCGTGTACTCTCACAAAACTCCTCTCTTGCCCCCATATTTACCTTGGTTCCATCCATTCCACATCCATTTTCCCCTCCCATTGGGGCCCACAATGCCAGCCAATCTCCATTTCCCAAGAAGCCATGTCCAGAGATACTTGGAGCAGTATTCAGGGCCTGACTTTCTCAACTGCCCTAATGCCCTGGGAGCCATCCTTTCTCACGAGAGATACAGTTCTCTCTATTTGACAGCATTAGTCTTCCCCAGGACTTGGGTCCACCCCAACTCTCACTTCTTGGGTCTCTTCCCAATGGTACAACCCACCTTGGCAAAATGAGCCTTCAGCTATTTCCCCGGATTCTGTCGCGCATCAGACCATACCCCCTGAGCATCCTAAACAGGTAACCCTCCTACTTATACTTTGATACGATTTTCTCAACATTTTGTTCTCAACGAACACCTGACACTCTCCCATGTTCGTATGTTGCCCCTCCCTCCTCCCAATTTTTGGACAATATTACCCCTCTGCCCATCCCCAGCCCCCCTCAAACCCACAAAGCCCCACCCAAAGGCAACCCCTTGCCCCCATTTTGTCCCTTCTTTGTGCTCATACTTACTGCCAGCTCATCACAGATTCCACCCCTGCAGACGTTAACTCACATCCTTCCTCCACACCCCGATTTCCTGTAAGCCTCTTTTCCAGACTCTAGCTCTCTGAGGCAGTTTGCTTATTTCATATCATTGAGGTCATGTAGTATTTGTCCTTCAATGCCTGGGTTGCTTCACTCAACATAAGATTCTCAAGTTTCATCCATGTTATCACGTGTGATTGTAGTGTATTTGTTCTTACAGCCGAGTAGTATTCCATTGTGTGTATATACCACATTTTATTGTTCCACTCGTCTGTTGATGGACATTTGGATTGATTCCAACTTTTGGTGATAGTGAACAATGCTGCTATGAACATTGGTGTACATATATCGGTTTGTGTTCTTGTTTTCAGTTCTGATGGGTATATACCCAGCAGTGGTATTGCTGGATCATATGGCAAATCTATGGTTAGTTTTTTGAGAAACCGCCAAACTGTCCTCCAGAATGGTTGGATCCTTCTGCATTCCCACCAGCAGTGGATGAGTGTTCCCCTTTCTTCACATCCTCTCCAGCATTTGTATTCTTCTTTTTTTTCATAGCTGTCAATCTTATGGGAGTAAGATGGTATCTCATTGTAGTTTTGATTTGCATTTCCCTGATAGCTAGAGATTTGGAGCATTTTTTCATGTGCTTTTTAGCCATTTGTATTTCTTCTTTGGAGAAGTGTCTGTTTAAATCTTTTTCCCATTTTTAAAATGGGTTGTTTATCTTTTTGTTTTCAAGATATATGAGTTCTTTATATATGCAAGTTATAAGTCTCTTATCAGATATATGGTTGCCAAACATTTTCTCCCATTGTGTGGGTTCCCTTTTTACTTTCTTGACAAACTCCTTTGAGGTGCAGAAGGCTTTAATTTTGAGGAAGTCCCATTTATCTATTTGTTCTCTGGCTGCTCGTGCTTTTGGTGTGATATTCATGAAGCCATTTCCTATTACAAGGTCCTGTAGATGTTTCCCTACACTGCTTTCCAAGATCTTTATGGTCTTGGCTCTTATATTTAGGTCTTTGATCCATCTTGTGTTGATCTTTGTACAAGGTGTGCGATGGTAATCCTCTTTCATTCTTCTACATATGGCTATCTAGTTCTCCAGGCACCATTTGTTGAATAGGCCATTCTCTCCCAGTTGTGAGGGTTAGGTGGCTTTATTGAATATTATATGGCTATATACATGAGGTTCTATATCTGAACTTTCAATTCGATTCCATTGGTCTGTGTGTCTCTCCTTATGCCAATACCATGCTGTTTTCACTACTGTAGCTTTGTGGTATGTGTTGAAGTCAGGTAGTGTGATTCCTCCAATTTCGTTTTTCTTTCTCAAAATGTCTTTGGCTATTTGGGGCCTCTTTCCTTTCCAAATAAATTTCATAGTTAGTTTTTCTAGTTCCTTAAAGAAGGCTGTGTTGATTTTTATTGGGATTGCATTGAATGTGTAGATCAGTTTTGATAGGATAGACATCTTAATAATATTCAGTCTTCCTATCCATGAACAAGGAATATTCTTCCACTTATTTAGGTCTTCTTTGATTTCCTTGAACAGTCTTGTATAGTTCTCAGTGTATAAGTTTTTTTTTATCTCTTTAGTTAAATTTATTCCTAAGTATTTGATATTTTTATTTACTATTGTGAATGGTATTTGTTTCTTGATTTCCTCCTGATCTTGCTCATTATTGGTGTACAGAAATGCTGATTTTTGCACATTGATCTTATAAACTGCAACTTTGCTAAACTCATTTATGAGTTCTAGAATCTTTGTTGTAGATCTCTCAGGGTTTTCTATGTATAGGATCATGTCATCTGCAAATAATGAAATTTTGACTTCTTCCCTTCCAATTTGAGTGCCTTTTATATCTGGTTCTTGCCTCAGTGCTCGAGCAAGTACTTCCAAGACAATGTTAAATAGGAGCGGAGACAATGGGCATCCTTGTCTTGTTCCTGAGTTTAGAGGGAAGGATTTCAGGATTTCTCCATTGTAAACAATGTTGGCTGTAGGTTTTTCATATATACTCTTTATCATGTTCAAAAAGTTTCCTTGTATTCCGCTCTTTTGGAGTTTTTTAATCAAGAAGGGGTGCTGTATTTTGTCAAATGCCTTTTCTGCATCTATAGATATAATCATGTGATTTTTTTCCTTCAGTCTGTTTATATGGTGTATTACATTGATTGATTTTCTTAGGTTGAACCATCCTTGCATACCTGTAATAAATTCCACTTGGTCATGGTGTATAATTTGTTTAATGTGTTGTTGAATACGATTAGCAAGTATTTTGTTAAGTATTTTTGCGTCTAGGTTCATTAGAGAAATTGGTTTGTAATTTTCCTTTCTTGTGGTGTCTTTGTTTGGCTTTGGTACTAGGATAATGTTGGCATCATAGAAGGAGATAACGCCTTCTTGACTGCAATTGCCTCTGACCACTTCGTGGCCATCTGTCACCCCCTGCACTACACAGTCATCATGAACCCGTGGCTCTGTGGTCTCCTGCTGTTAGCATCCTGGTTATTGAATGTTTTGGAATCTCTTTTGCATGACTTAATGGTTTTGCGAATGTCTTTTTGTACAGAGATGGAAATGCCCCATTTTTTCTGTGAACTTAATCATGTAGTTAGACATGTTTGTTCTGACACCTTCCTCAATGACCTTGTGATGTATTTTGCAGCTGGACTTCTGGGGTTATACCACTCACTGGGATATTTTTCTCTTACTATAAAATTATATCCTCAATTTTGAGAATCTCAACAGCTTGTGGTAAATATAAAGCATTTTCTACTTGTGGGTCTCACCTCTCAGTAGTGACCTTGTTTTATGGTACAGGTCTTGGAGTGTATCTTAGCTCTGCTGCTACCCAAAATTCAAGGGCAAATGCAATAGCCCCAGTGATGTACACGGCAGTCACTCCCATGTTGAACCCCTTTATATACAGTCTTAGGAATAAGGACATAAAGCAGGCCTTTAAAAAACTGGGAAACATTATGTCTATAAAAGAATACTTTGTCTCAAGTTTACAAAAGTGCTCATGATTAACAGAGATCAAACACTAGAAGATTTTTCTTGAAAATGAAATATTTTGTTGTCTTTTTAAAAGATATTTAGATCACACAAAATGTAACATTAAAAATATGAGGTTCCCATATATACCACTCCCCACCCCACCCCCACTCCTCTCACACCAACAACCTCTGGTTGTGTGGATTATCATTTGCATTGAAGTTTACACTCTCCCACAGTCCATTCAATGGCTTATGGCGTGATATGTAATGTCCTTCATCTATCCCTACTATATCATTCAGGACAACTTCAAGTCCTGAAAATGCCTCCATATCACACATCTTCCCTCTCCCAGCACTCAGCAACTCCCATGGCCACTGTCTCCAGATGGACTAGTGTGTCAAATCCTCAGCATTGTAGCAAGTATCTGTGAATCTTGTCCTTCAAGCAGTGAAGCTTGGTTGTCATTGTGGGCCCCAAGGGGTGGGGGAGAGAGGAATAGAACAGAAGGAAGAGGGGGCAACTGGGGACAATGGAAGTTTTCCACAAGATCATGCAGTGATGGATATAGGCCTTGTTAAATTTCACCAAAAAATTAAATGTAAATCATAATGTAAACCATAATACAAACAAATTTTTATAAAATTGTACAATCTAAAATATAAACCATAATGTAAACCATAGTGAAAGCATGGTTTGTATCTATGTTTCAATATCTATGCATCAGCTATAGCAAATATATGCATATTAAAAATAATTGTGGGGGAAGGGAGAAAAGTGTTTGATGTTGGCATATCAGATTCCCCTATATTGTATATGTGACTTTATTGGGATCTAAAACTTTTTTGAAGACATAATTTTTTTTAAACAAAGGATGAAGATCCTGAGAAAAGAATGGGAGAGATAGCTTTTCTACTGTACATACACAGCAACACCTATTACAGTGTTGAAAGGAAGGCAAAATGTCAAATATATTTTATGATATATTGCATTTAAATACCCCAATTTATTTTTTACTTTATTTTAATTTTTCTTAAATATAGAATAAAAATATTCTATTTTTAGTCTTTAAACCTATCACTACTATTTCATTTTCCTATTAATTGAGTTTAGAAATATATTAGCATATGTTTTGAAGAAGTTTTGCATCACAGAGTGGTTCAACAATTGCAGGGCAGGAGTATTAGTGTGGGATGTCATTGATGGGGGATGCATGGGTAGGAGGCAGTTCCTCAGGGCATTCATACAGGGTATATAAATATATTTTGGATATTAATTGTCATAGTAGGTAGAGATTGACAAGACAACTGAGGGAGTGCAGAGTTCCTGTTCTGGGAAACTATGTTGCACTCCCCAATTGAGGAGCAACTATCCCCCAAGTGCAAGAACAAAGACCAGTGAAGAAGGATGGCCCAATGATGGGCCCTTGATACTGATGACTATGCTTAAGAGCCTGTGTGCTTGAAATTTCAACTAGGTCTAGAGCTGCAAGGTGCCTAAGAGTAACCTCCTGAGAGCCTCCATGTTGCTCAAATGTGGCCACTCCCTAAGTCAACTCAACATTACCTTCACTCCACCATGGGACATATCCCCTGGGTTGAGAATCCCTCGTGCTGAGGAATTACTACCAAGCAACAGCTGGTGATACAATTAGAAAAATACCTTGAATGAAAAGGGGAAATGGGAAAGACAAATGAGTTCATATGGCTAAGAGACTTCAAAATGAGTCAGGAGGTCATCAGATGAATTGGGCTTATGCACCTTTCAGCAGGATCTCACAGACAGCCTAAGTAGATACTAGCTGAGGTAGTGGTTCTCCTGAGGAGTACAGAGACATCTCATTCCTATGGTCATGGCAGATGGCTCTGGAGTTCTGTGCCTTGCTAATAGGCCCTACTTTGGAATTTGTATTCTGAAGTGTGATGGAGTTGGACTCAGATGTGATCTTTCTACACATGCCTCTCTGTCACTTTTACTTGGCCTGTTTTTGGTACTTGGGTTGTTGTATGGTCAGGAGACTTGAATGAGCCTCAGCAGAGTTGCAACATCTGCTCTCCAATTCATTGGATTTGCCTGTGTCAGCTAACAGAGAGGTGAGGATGGTCAACCACCATACCAGAGAAACAAGAGAGTCTGCAAGTGCAAGCAGGAGAATTCCATCCATCAGCCATGTGGGATCTAAGCCAAATCTCAATTTAGAGGTGGAGTGGACATCACCATCCCAGGGTACACAAGGTGGAGGAATAAAATATGGATTAGAGGAAATCTTAATTGAGGTACTTTATAAGTGTATAGAGAGATAATCCGGCATTCACCCAATAAAACTTATATTTGTTTCATTTTTGTATATCATGGATTCCTATTTCTTTTGTATTATTTTACATCACGTGTTCTCTCATTGTATTCCTGGAATCAGAATTGAAGATAGAAACTTTTGCCTGGATTTTCAGCAGTAAAATATTTCATTCAGTTTATTCTGTATATATAAAATTATAGCAGGTGCTGGAGGGATGAAAGTATATTGCAGTCACTCCCAGATGAAAGAAACTGCTTGTATTTTATGGTGTTAGTGAAAAATAAGCTCTCCTAGCAAAGGCTCTATACCACCTACCACAGCTTGTTCATTAGTTCCTGAAAGAGGTCACATCTTACACTGGAGATGTCATCTGACTGCTTTATAGTACTCCACATTCCACCTCCAATATGTGCCTTTCTCCTGCACCTTCAAAATCATAATTCAAGTGAGGTTGTAATCAACAACACAATCCCTGATTCTTCAAACAATGCTGGTTTCAATAATTTCTATCATTCTTCCAGTGACATAAGTTTGCCCTTTAAAAAATATTTCCATATTGAAGGATATTATCTGGAAATTTCTTTCAGCACTCCATGCAATAATAGTCCTAATTTATGGGTCATAAAAAGCAAATATGTGTTTTTCTGCATTTCCTACTATATCTTATTCTATTAAACCCAGATATTAGGACATAATTTCAGACGTTTATGTAGGCTTGCTGTTTTCTTCTGGGTAGACTAAGGTGAATGCTTCATTCATCAACTGATTTCCTTGCCATCACTACAAATGGCAAAGCAGAGTGGCATTTTGGAATTAGTGACTTCTCTGAGCTAATGGTCATATTTGAAAATGTTAATAATTGCTTACATATTTGTATTCACTTCAAATTCTTTGGCAAATCTGTGAATTCATTTTCAGTTGTAATTTATTAACACACAGGTTCAGTCTCTGATGTGAGTCATACACTTATCAGAAATGCAATTTTCAGGGAAAGATATTTCATTCATGCAGTTTTATAAAATGTCTGTGTTTTGATTGCACCATAATCTGAAAATTAAAAATCCTCACCTTGTCATTTTTTTCTTGAGTTCTCTCCAGGGCAAGTAAGAGCCCCACCTTATTCCACATTACTTGAATTAGGATTCTCAGTAAAATCATTTTTTACGTAAACCAGTTTGTCAATACCTTCCCTAGGTGCTTTCTTTAAATGTTACTGCAAACACTATATTGTGAATCATTTTTTCCAAGCTGTACAGGAGCAAATATGTACATTTATCACATGGAAATAGTGTCAGTGGTCTTCTCACTCCCAACAATTTGATGTATCAGTTCCCAATTGCTACCCTGCAAGACTGTTATTTTGTAATCAGTTCTTGTACAAAATAGTTTACACGAAAGTCTTATTTTCAAGCAGAAATCTCTTTCCAAATAAAAGCTTTTAAGAATTTTTATTTTAGTCCATTGTACATTATAATAAGTAGACTTATTATTATTCTATTATAGACATATTATTATAGTAATTGAAGAATTTTATCATTGAAATAAAGGCATTGGCCACCGGAGGTTCTGAGGGGAGGGAAGGGAAGAATAGGAGTAATATGGAGACATTTTGGAGACATGAGAATTCTCCTACATGACCTTGCAATGATGGAAACAAGGCCATTATACATTTTGTCACAACCTATAAAATTATGTGAGACTGTGGGTAAACTATAATCTAAAATATAGTCCATGGTTAGTAGCAATGCTTCAATATGTGTTCTTCAATGTTAACAAATGTACAACTCTAATGAAACAAGTTGTTAATGTAGTAAAGTGTGGGATGGTGAGGGGCTGGAGTGTATGGGAATCTCCAGTATTTTTAATGTAACATTTATGTAATCTAAGGCTTCTTTAAAAATAAAAACGTCAAGAAAATTTTGAAAAAGAATCTTGAGAAAAAACATGGTAGGCATGAACACTCATCTTATTGAAGAAACTAGAGTTATGTCTTTCAATAATTGGAAGTATAGAAAACAGTGAAAAACAGTCCAGCTAAGAAAGGTGATACTTTTGTTATAGTCAGGAACACTGTATAATCAAGAAGACTCCGCTGGAATTATTGGCCACACAAATATGCCCCCTTTCTGCAGTCAGGGAGAAGGAGGCTCATGTCTTCAGTATTGATTAAATAGGCACCATCACCTGCAGTTTCCCCATTTGGAGGACAGGAATACAAGCCAGAAAGAGGGAGAAAAGACTGCTAAGAATCACCTACCCTACTGATGTCACAGCCTAAGAAGACTCAGTTGGGGATGCCAAACTTACTTACACTTTGAGTGTATTTATGAAGAGAGGGTGATTGTGTATCTTTCAAAATCCCCTAAGAAACTTCTGGTTTCCTTTCTAAATATTTTAAATATTTAGCTGGTACAATGATTCATAAGGTAACATTTTTATTAAGCAAATATCATATGTGAATGATGGAGACCTTTTCAACTCTATTATATTCTCCTAGAACTTATGTTATTACAAAGATCTTTTCTTATTTCCCCATTCCTGCATCTTCTTTTTCTTTCAAAAAAAAATATTCCTGGTTTTGTCAGTAGAATTTTATTCTTCTCCAGGATCCTAAAATATGTGGAAACAATGATTCACTCTAAACAGAGGGTATAAATTTGTTCTCATGTAAAACAAAGTTTATTCCTTAAGAGTCTATAAATGGCTATCAGGGGGAAAAAAGCATCATATTGTCTGTTATCAGTGAAACTTGAGTAGCTTGGTTTTTTTTAAAAGGGAAACCTTGAAGAGAGTTCCTAAAATATAGATTTCATATAAAGACACTTCCATAAATTCAGTGAGGAATAAACACCAAGTTACAGAGGGAAAAACTAGTATTTTTCCTGGAGAAGTGGGGGATTTATTTGCTGTCTGAAAACCATGAAATGTATGTTACATAGAAAGAGGGCAAGATACATTTTGAGTGAACTCTGTTCTGTTTATTTGAATGTTGTGTGAGTAGATAAATCCTTTGGACCCTAACATGAGAAATTTAGAAAAGATAAATATTGTCAATTGAAGATTTACTGTCCAGAGTGGGGAAGTTAGAATAAACACACCCAGGTCCAAGGAACATCATTTAAACCAAGAGAAAGTTGAAAACTGTAACAGAACCCTTAACTGTTATAATGCATTGTAAAAAGGTAGCCCATGTCTAAGTGAGTATATTTCAAACATAGGAGCAATTACTCCTTCCTCCACTGCCAAGAACCGAGTTTGCAAGAGAAACAAATTCTAGAGTAACAGTATTGAATGAGAAGGTCCTGGATTTCACATCCTAATGTCTTTCCCCAATGTCACACTTCCCATTTCTCCTCATTTCCAGATCTCCCCTCTCAGAAGAATTGAAAGTACCTGCATATTAATAGCTCTGAGATACATCATCCTAAGTGTGGTTATATATATATGTTTCATTTCCTGAATTTTCCTGAATGAAAATATTTTGTATTTATTTATTATCCAAGATGGAAAACATCAGTGGAACAATAAATCACTGAAATCAACCTGTAGATCTGTTTCACTGTGTGAAGAAAATATGAAAGGGAATGTTTTACTGGCAGTAAATGGAGGGACATGGATAAAATGTCAAGTGTAGGAGGTCCACAGATATAAATTTGGTTTATTTTCCATTTCTGCTTCAGGATTAGTGGGTCTTTGATTCCCACTGTAGATAAATTTCTCCCATTCCCACTACTTGGAAATTTTTCATTTTCATCATTGTACATTTTAGCTTCAGAGGTTCTATTTATTTCATTATTGAAATTTACCATTTTATATAATTGTAATATTCTTTTTAATCTTCTAAAACTCATTAAAAAGTGTTGTTTCATATTCTCTGAATATTTTCAAAATCTGAAACACTTAAAAGCTTTTATTCCTATTGTCTGTCTTTTTTCTGTCTTTTAGTCATGATAACTTGCTTTCTTAGTGTCTGTATAGATATTTTGAATTTTTAAAAAGATACTTAGATTACACAAATATCATATGGAAAAGATAGGGGATTCCAGTATGCCCCACTCCCCTCACTTCCCACATTTTCCCACATGAACAATATCTTTCATTAGTGAGGTACATTCATTGCAATTGATGAACACAATTCTGGAGCATTGCCACTAAGCATGGACAAATGTTTACATTGTAGTTTACACTTTCTTCGACACAATTCCGTAGGTTATGGCAAGATATATAATAGTTTGCATCTGTCATTGCAATGTCTTTTAGGACAATTCCCAATTCCAAAAAATGTCCCTGTCTTATAACTGTTTTTACTGTTTCCTGTCCTCAGAACCTCCAGTGACCACTACCTTCAGATTCCCTACATGTGGCTTGTCTGTCCTTTCATTTGGACTTGTAATTAGTACTAGAGTTGGTAGGTTTATGTACAAGAGACTTAAATTTGGGGGCTGCCCATGTGCCAGCTGGGCCCTGAATCTCAATAGATTTGCAACACCTACTCTCCAGTTCATTGGTTTCACCCAAGACAACAGGCAAGGGGGTGATGATGGACAACTACATACCACATAACTGAGAAAGCCTACAACTGCAAGCAAGAGAGTCCCATCCATCAGCTCTAATGGATCACAGGCCCTCTCAATTAGATATGGAGTAGACATCACCATCCCAGAATCCTCTGGTTTGGGGAATGAATTTTGGACTAAAGTAGACTTACTGGTATCTTACTATGGACTTATTGTGATTCTAGCAATGTAAGAATTTATCCATTGATATATTGAGTTTTTAAATTGTGCTGTTTAATTTGAGTACATATTTGTGTGAATTCATGGAGGTCTCAGTGGAAAAGAGAGGATTTACATTTTACATTATTTGGAAATTAGCAAACTAAAACAATTTAATGTTAAATTGTGCACCTTGAGCCTTTAAGGTCACATATGTTCTGTGATTTCAGACTGCATGCTGGATCCTCATTCAGAGAGCTTTGGCACTTGTAACACCATGGTCAGGAGAAGTGTGTCTCTTCATATACATAATTGATTAATGTATTTATACTTTGTTAATCTTTACAATGCAACTATAATTCTAAGGATCCATCTTTTATACAGGAATCTCTTACCAGAGTTTCCACTTAGGATAATTTTTTAATTCATTTTCATATGGAACATATTTAGTAATATGGAATCTCAAATTCCTTAATGTGGACAGTCTCTCAAAACTGCAGCTGGCATTTGAAATCCACTCCACATCACAGTCCATTTTATTATTTATTTTGTGGCTAAACTAATTCTTCTGTTAGGCCAGATTTGGGATGAATTTAAAATATTCAGGGAAATTTATAGGTGTGAATCCTCATATTTTAAAAAATAACACATCAAAAGCCTATCTACAGGGAAGCAGACTTGGCCCAGTGGATAGGGCATCTGTCTACCACATGGGAGGCCCACATGGGATGTCTGCAGTTCAAGCTCAGGGCCTCCTTGACCTGTGTCCAGCTGGCCACACACAGTGCTATTGCGTGCAAGGAGTACCATGCCATGCAGGGGTGTCCCTGCATAGGGGAGCCCCATGCGCAAGGAGTGCACTCCATAAAGAGAGCCACCCAGTGCGAAAGAAAGTTCAGCCTGCCCAGGAATGGCACCGCCCATACAGAGAGCTGACACAGCAAGATGACACAACAAAAAAAGAAACACAGATTCCCGTGCTGCTGACAACAACAGAAGCAGACAAAGAAGAACATGCAGCAAATAGACACAGAGAACAGACACCTGTGGGGGGGGAGAAGGGGAGAGAAAAATTTTTTTTTAAAAAAGCCTAACTACAGATTTGTGGAAAATAGAAAAAGAAAGGCAAACAGTACCTAAATCTAGTAGAAGGAGAAAAATAATATAGATTTAAGTGAAGAGAAATGAACTAGAGTATAGAAAAAACAATTGTGTGAATTAATGAAATTGTTTCTTGGAAAAGATCAATAAAATAGAAAAGGTTCATTTAGATTGAAAAAGAAACAAGAAAGAGGATGCAAATTACCAAAATAAAAAATTTAATCAGGGATGTTACTAGATATTGCTGACATTAAAGGGATTATGAATTAAATCTATGACAATTGTCTACCAGAAATCTAGAAAATAGAAGAAATGAACCAATTCCTAAAAACATGCAATTTATCTAAATTGACTGAAAAGAAATAAATCTCAACAAAAACATAATGAATAAAGAAATTCAATTAGTTATCAAAAACTTCTCAAAACTAGAAGGCTAGGATCAGACAGCTTCCAAAATGAAATCTATGAAATATTCAAAGAAGAATTAATGACAATATTTTTCATAACCTTCCAACTTGAAATCAAGGTACAAATAGCCTCCAAACTCATTCTATGAGACTAAAGTTATTTTGATGCCAAAACTACATAAAGAATATCAAAGAAAGTAAAGCAAGGAACAATTTCTCACATAAATATAGATGCAAAACACTTAAAAAATACTAGCATGTCAAATCTAAGAGAATATTACAAGAATTACCCACCAAGACAAAATGGGATTCAAAATGAATGTTCAACTTAAGAAAATCAATGTAATATACCCATTAACCCAATGAAAAGGAAATCACATGAAAATCTCAATTGATGCAGAAAATGTGAATGATAAATTCCAACAACTTTTCATGATAAAAATACTTAGAAAAATAAGAATATAAATAACTCCCTAAACAGAATAAACAAAATACATATGAAAACAGAGGTAATCTTATCCTCAATCCTGGAAGAGTGGAAGTTATCTCTTTGAGATCTGGAACAAGACAAGGATGACTGCTTTCAATATTGCTATTCAGTATTATACTGGAAGTTAAGAAATTAGGCCCTAAACCTAAATAAAGGCTACCCAATTTAGAAAGAAAAAGTAAAATCATCTGTTTTAAGAGATGCAATGATCCTTATCTAGATCATGACAAGCTTCCCCAAGAAAACCCTGGAGCTCATAAATGAATTCAACCAAATGAAACCTATCAGGTTTACATGAAAAAAAGTTTTATTTTACACAACAGAAAGAACATTCTTAAATGGACAATTAAAAAAAATCCATTCACCATAGGATCTAAAAGAAGAAATTGCATAGGAATAATTTTAACAGGATGCACAATGAAAACTTCAAAAAAAAGTTGAATGAAATAATAAAAGAACTAAGTAAATGGCAAGGTATTCTGTGTTAATGAATAGGGAGAATTAATATTGTTAAGATATCAGTATTACCCAAAGTTATCTACAGCTTCAATGTCATTCCCATCTAAGTCCTAAGAGCCTTTTTAGCAGAAATGGAAAAGCTGGTCCTGATTTATATGGAACTATACTCCAGGAGGACTCCAGTACCATCTTATTATGTTGCATTTACTTATTTGCTTATGTCATGCCTTATAAAGGCTGTGAGCTGTTTGAGCAGAAGCAAAATATCTCACTCTTCTATTCATTCCCAGAACATAACTTACTATTTACCATACAGTATTGTTGAATAAATATTTGTCAAATGACTAAGAAATAAATGATTGAGTGAGTTGCACATATATTGCTAAGTTTTGGGGGAGAATGGAGAAGCAGGGAGAGAAAAGGAAATCTTGTTAAGAGAGGGAAGTCCCATGACTCCAAAGGAAACAGATTGGAAACAGAAGATATTTTAGTGTACCCAGAATCTTTTTTACTATCAGTAATATCTAATATTACCTTGTAATATTAGAGTTCACATCTAAAGAAAGGTGACTTCCTACAGGGAAGGAAGGTGTTCAGTGGGAAAAGAGATGGACATGGTTCTCCATATCTGTCTCCTGAGGGTCAAAACTGGCACGAGGAGAGATTTTCGGCAAGATGGTGGCTGTGTGAGCGTGCCTGGTAGTGTCTCTGCAGGGGGCGGCTGGGCAGCATTGAAGGCTCTTTGAGACTGCGCTGTTTCAGGGATTTTTGCTGGTTGGAAGGTGTCTGGACGTCAATTCGGTGGGAAGGTAACAGAGAGGATACATCTATAATATATAAACGGAGGTCCCAGCTGGGCTCGGGAAGTTCCCTCCTTGGGTGGGCGGAGCCGCGGTAGCGGGTGCTCCTGAAGCTCCGGAGCCGCGGCGGCCAGGGTTTTTGTTTTTTTTTTCCTTTTACTAGAGGCTTTGCGGTGCTGAGAAATTCGCGGATACTGGGCTGGCTGGTGAGGGATTGTTGGGACAAGACTCCTTTGCAGATTGATTTGGGGAGACAGACGGTGTTTTCTTGTGAAGCGGGGGACGTTTTTGGTCGACGGACAGGGGGGGCAGTGCTTCCGCCTGGAGCCCCATCCCCAAAGGTCCGGCTGCCGATCTGCAACGGAATTGGATTTTGGACAATAAGGGGACACAATTGGGAGACTGTTGTAGGGTGCAGTGAGGGAGGAGGACACGTCTGGAAGCTGATTGGAGGATATTTTGCGAAGTTTGGGATTTCGGATCTTAGAGTCTGTTTTCGGCATTTCCAGCTGAAGCCCACCCCACCCTGCGGGGCTTGGGATCTGGGTCATTGAACTGGCCGTGGTGTAGAGGCGCCCTCAAGTGGCCGTTGCGAGGGAGCACAGGGAGGGAGCTGTCCAAAGGCTGATACCCTGAGGAGTTAGGTGAATTTCAGGGATCAGAAATTCAATATAAAATTCGCGGATCTGGCTTCCCCCACAGGGCTGGCACCCAGCTACGGGGATCCCTGAGGGCTGTGTTGCACTGCGGGGCTCCTAAGCTTTCTGTGGACCAGATTTGAGCTTGCCAGGTCTGGGTCCCCTGAACTCTGGCGGTCCACACCCCAGACTCACACCTCTTGAGTCTTCAGTGTCTCAGACTTTCCACCCCTGAATCCATCACGCTCTGGGGTCTACCTGGGGTCCTTGAGTGCCCTGGACCTCAACGTTTGCGTTTTATCTTTAATGGTTCATATTGTTTTGTTTTTATTTTCACTTTATCTTATTTTTTACTCTTTTTGACGCCCTGATTGCTAATATTGCATTATCCCCTAGTCTTTTCTCCTAGCGTCTCCCCCAAAGTCCTTTTTTTTTTTTTTTTACAGATATTTAGGGGTTTTTTTGGTTGTTGTTTTAGATAGTGTTGCAATTGTGACACGTGTATACCTGTATCTCTCTCCCCCCATCTGTTCCCCACCGCTTGCCTATCCTCTTTTTCTTTCTTCCTTTCTTCTTGTCTTTCTTTTTTTCTTTATTATAATTAGTGTTTTTTTTTTCGGTTCTCTCTTTCCCTCTTGTCCCTCATTTTCCACTTATTTTATTTTAATTCAAGTACACAATACGTACTACAGGGAACACCTCACATTTGCTGGGTTTTCCCATCCTCCACTGCCTCATTTCTGTGTGAACTGATTTAGGCTACCTACACTATCCCTCTTCCCCTGCATCTTGATAACCACTATCATCTACTGTCTCTCCTATATTCCACCCCCCACCTCCCATTCTTTGATCCACAAAGTGTCTAACTCTTAATTTCTAATACCTTTGTTCTGTTTTCTGTCTGCTATCCACTCTTGAAACTATTACCTTTCTTTTCTTTTTCCTTCTCTCATGAAAACAATAGCTTTGTAGTTCATACCATATTCCGCCTATATTCAGTCATCTACTTCATAAAAGATACTCTACCTACAGCTATAACTCTATACAATCTACATGAATCTAACCTCCATCCTCCCAGATCTCATATTCTTGCTTTGTTAACATACATTACCAATACCACTTTACACTTTACCCTTGCTGACACAATTGCCTTTTCCCAACACTAATACTTTCTTCTAAAGTGAACTTAACCAACAACACGTAACTTGAGTAAGAAGAAAAAAGTGACAAAGAGAAGATATAACACCTATGCAAAAATAACAACTAATTAACCTCCAAAAGCAGACAAAGAAGCTAAGGAACTGATTAAATTCATCAAAATAAAGAGATGACCAGAAAGCAACAAAAATCTACAAACCAAACCAATAATCAGGAAAACATGACTGAATCCAATCAACAAACCAATAATCACGAAGGGGAGCAAAACTTGGCACAAGCAATGAAAGAACTCAGATCATTCATCACCGACAAATTTGATGCAGTAATGAAAGAGGTTAACAACATGAAGACATCACTTGGAGGGGAAATTGCAGACATACGCAAAAACATAACAGATATGATGGGAATGAACACCACAGTTCAAGAAATCAAAAATACACTTGCAGCAAATATCAGCAGACTAGAAGAGACAGAGCAGAGAATTAGTGATGTGGAAGACAGTACCTGAGAAATCAAACAGATAGTAGAAGGGGTCAATAAGAAGATAGAAAAAATCCAGTTAGGATTTAGGGACCTGAATGACAATGCAAAACGCTCAAACATATGTATTATAGGCATTCCAGAAGGTGAAGAGAAGGGAAAGGGGTCAGAAGGAGTGTTGCAGGAAATAATGGCTGAAAACTTCCCAAAACTACTGAAAGAGACAGATGTACATATCCAAGAAGCACAGCGCACTCCACAAGTCATAAACCCCAACAGGCCCACCCCAAGACATATACTTATCAAATTATCCAAGGCTCAAGACAAAGAGAAAATCCTAAAAGCAGCAAGAGAAAAGAAAACCATCACATACAAGGGAAGCTCAATTAGATTAAGTGCTGATTTCTCTTCTGAAACCATGGAGGCAAGAAGACAGTGGTATGATATAGTCAAGGTACTAAAGGAAAAAAACTTCCAACCAAGAATACTCTATCCAGCTAAACTAGCATTCAAACATGATGGAGAGTTCAAAATATTCACAGACAAACAGAAACTGAAAGAGTATACCAACAAGAAACCTCCCCTTCAAGAAATTCTAAAGGGAGTTCTGCAGGAAGAAAGGAAAAAACAGGAAAGGCAAAGTTGGAGGAGAGTATAAGACCAACAACAACAACAAAAAAGACCAAAAAAATATACAAACAAAATATGACAAACACAAATCCAATCAAAATATGGCTAACACAAATAATTCCTTGATAGTAATAACACTGAATGTCAACGGATTAAACTCACCTATCAAAAGATTCAGACTGGGACATTGGATAAGGAAATATAACCCATCCATATGCTGTCTACAAGAGACACATCTTAGACCCAGAGACGCATGGAGATTGAAAGTGAATGGCTGGAAAACAATCATACAAGCTAACAATAACCAAAAAAAGGCAGGAGTAGCTATATTAATAACAGACAAAATAGACTTTAAATGTGAAACAATTGTGAGAGACAAAGAAGGATACTACATTTTAGTGAAAGGGAAAATCTGTCAAGAAGATCGAACAATCATAAATATCTATGCCCCTAACAAGGGTGCCTCTAAATACGTCAGGCAAACGCTGGAAAAACTAAGTGAAAGAATAGATACATCTACAATTATAGTGGGGGATTTTAATACACCACTATCAACTCTGGACAGAACATCTCAAAAGAGAATCACCAAAGAAACAAAACATCTGAATAGTATATTAGAGGAGCTCGATCTAATAGACATATATAGATCGCTACACCCAAACACAGCAGGATATACATTTTTCTCAAGCGCACATGGATCATTCTCCAAGATAGATCATATGCTAGGCCACAAAGAAAGGCTGAACGAATTCAGAAAGATTGAAATCATACAAAACATTATCTCTGACCACAGTGGAGTCAAGCTGGAGATTTGCAAGGGACAGAAGCCCAGATTTCACACCAAGATTTGGAAATTAAACAGCACACTCTTAGAAAAACAGTGGGTCAAAGAGGAAATCTCAAAAGAAATCAATGACTACCTTGAAACAAATGATAATGATAACACAACATACCAAAATTTATGGGATGCAGCAAAAGCAGTACTGAGAGGGAAGTTTACAGCCATAAATTCATATATCAAAAAAGAAGAAAGAGCAAAAATCGAAGAACTAACTGCACATTTGAAGGAATTAGAAAAACAACAACAAAGTAACCCAACAGGAAGAAGAAGGAAGGAAATAACAAAGATAAGAGCAGAACTAAATGAAATAGAAAATAAGAAAGCACTTGAACAGATAAACAAGACCAAGAGCTGGTTTTTTGAGAAGATTAACAAAATTGACAAACCTTTAGCAACACTAACAAAGAAAAAAAGAGAGAAGATGCAAATACACAAAATAAGAAATGAGAAAGGCGATATCACCACTGACCCAACAGAAATAAAGACTATCATAAGAGGATATTTTGAAAAACTATATTCCAACAAAAATGACAATCTAGAGGAAATGGACAAATTCCTAGAAACACATAAGCAGCCCATATTGACAAAAGAAGAAATTGATGATCTTAACAAACCAATCACAAGCAGAGAGATAGAATCAGTTATCAAAAATCTCCCAACTAAGAAGAGCCCAGGGCCAGATGGCTTCACAGGTGAATTCTACAAAACATTCCGGAAAGAACTGACACCAATCCTGCTGAAACTATCCCAAAACATCGAAACGGAAAGAACATTACCCAACTCCTTCTATGATGCCAACATTACCCTAGTACCAAAGCCAAACAAAGACATCACAAGAAAGGAAAATTACAGACCAATTTCTATGATGAACCTAGACGCAAAAATACTTAACAAAATACTTGCTAATCGTATTCAACAATACATTAAACGTATTATACACCACGACCAAGTGGGATTCATCCCAGGTATTCAAGGATGGTTTAACATAAGAAAATCAATCAACGTAATACACCATATAAACAGATTGAAGGAAAAAAATCACATGATTATATCTATTGATGCAGAAAAAGCATTTGACAAAATACAGCACCCTTTCTTGATAAAAACACTCCAAAAGATTGGAATACAAGGGAATTTTTTGAACATGATAAAGTGTATATATGAAAAACCTAAAGCCAACATTGTTTACAATGGAGAAATCCTAGACTCCTTCCCTCTAAACTCAGGAACAAGACAAGGATGCCCACTGTCTCCGCTCCTATTTAACATTGTCTTAGAAGTACTTGCACGAGCACTGAGGCAAGAACCAGAAATAAAAGGCATTCAAATTGGAAAGGAAGAAGTCAAAATTTCATTATTTGCAGATGACATGATCCTATACATAGAAAACCCTGAGAGATCTACAACGAAGATTCTAGAACACATAAATGAGTTTAGTAAAGTCGCAGGTTATAAGATCAACACGCAAAAATCAGTAGCATTTCTGTACACCAATAATGAGCAAGATCAGGAGGAAATCAAGAAAGAAATGCCATTCACAATAGTAAATAAAAAAATCAAATACTTAGGAATAAATTTAACTAAAGAGGTAAAGAACTTATACAGCGAGAATTATACAAGATTGTTCAAGGAAATCAAAGAAGACCTAAATAAATGGAAGACTATTCCTTGTTCATGGATAGGAAGACTGAACATTATTAAGATGTCTATCCTACCAAAATTGATCTACACATTCAATGCAATCCCAATAAAAATCAATGCAGCCTTCTTTAAGGAACTAGAAAAACTAACTATGAAATTTATTTGGAAAGGAAAGAGACCCCGAATAGCCAAAGACATACTGAAAAAGAAAAACGAAATTGGAGGAATCACACTACCTGACTTCAAAACATACTATAAAGCTACGGTGGTGAAAACAGCATGGTATTGGCATAAGGAAAGACACATAGACCAATGGAATCGAATTGAAAGCTCTGATATAGAACCTCACATATATAGCCACATAATATTTGATAAAGCCACCAAACTCTCTCAATTGGGAGACAGTGGCCTATTCAACAAATGGTGTCTGGAGAACTGGATAGCCATATGTAGAAAAATGAAAGAGGATTACCATCTCACACCTTATACAAAGATCAACTCAAGATGGATCAAAGACCTAAATGTAAGAGCCAAGACCATAAAAACCTTAGAAAGCAGTGTAGGGAAACATCTACAGGACCTTGTAATAGGAAATGGATTTATGAATATCTCACCAAAAGCACGAACAGCAAAAGAACTAATAGATAAATGGGACTTCCTCAAAATTAAAGCCTTCTGCACCTCAAAGGAGTTTGTCAAGAAAGTAAAAAGGGAGCCCACACAGTGGGAGAAAATATTTGGCAATCATATATCTGATAAGAAACTTATAACTTGCATATATAAAGAACTCCTATATCTTGAAAATAAAAAGATAAACAACCCATTTAAAAAATGGGAAAAAGACTTAAACAGACACTTCTCCGAAGAAGAAATACAAATGGCAAGAAAGCACATGAAAAACTGTTCCAAATCTCTAGCTATCAGGGAAATGCAAATCAAAACTACAATGAGATACCATCTTACACCCATAAGATTGGCAGCTATGAAAAAAACAGAAGAATACAAGTGCTGGAGAGGATGTGAAGGAAGGGGAACACTCATCCACTGCTGGTGGGAATGCAGAAGGATCCAACCATTCTGGAGGACAGTATGGCGGTTTCTCAAAAAACTAGCCATAGATTTGCCATATGACCCAGCAATACCACTGCTGGGTATATACCCAGCAGAACTGAAAACAAGGACACAAACCGATATATGTACACCAATGTTCATAGCAGCATTGTTCACTATCGCCAAAAGTTGGAATCAACCCAAATGCCCATCAACAGATGAGTGGATCAATAAAATGTGGTATATACACACAATGGAATACTACTCGGCTGTAAGAACAAACACACTACAAACACATGTGATAACAGGGATGAATCTTGAGAACCTTATGTTGAGTGAAGCAACCCAGACATTGAAGGACAAATACTACATGACCTCAATGATATGAAATAAACAAGCTGCCCTAGATAGCAAGAGACTGAACGATAGGCTTACAGGAAATCGGAGGGTGGAGGAAGGATATGAGCCGATGTCTGCAGGGGTGGAACTTAAGACGAGATGGTGGTAAGTATGAACACAAAGAAGAGATAAAATGGGGGCAAGGGGTTGCCTTTGGTTGGGGCTTTATGGGTTTGAGGGTGGCTGGGGAGGGACGGTTGGGTAATGTTGCCCAAAAGTGGGGGGAGGGAGGGGTAGCATACGAACACAGGAGAGGGTTAGGAGGTGGTGGAGAGTAAAATGCCGAGAAAATCATATCAAAATATAATAAAGAGGGTTACCTGTTTAGAATGCTCGGAGGGGAGGGTCTGATGCAGGACGGGCTCCTGGGGAATGTCTAAATGCTCATTCTGCCAGAGTGGGTGACACCATGGGGTAGAATCCCAAGTAGTGAGAGTGGGGGTGGACCCACATCCTGGGGAGGACTAATGCCACCAAATAGAGGGAACTCTATCCCTCGAGAGAAAGGGTGGCTCCCAGGGCATTGGGGCAGATGAGCAAGTTAGGCCCTAAACACTATTCCATCTATCTCTGGAAGTGGCTCCTCAGGAAACGGAGGTTGACTGTCACTGTGGGCACCAAGGTGGAAGGGAAAATGGACGTTAAATGTGTGGAACCAAAGTAAATGGGGGGCAAGGGAGGAGTTTCTTGAGAGTACACAAGGATGGATATAAAACATGTAATATTACACCATAACATATAGGAGACGACAGACTGATAATGTAAACCATAATGTAAAACATAGGAGAACTAAAAATGTAAAGAACTGTGTATCCTAAAGTATGCACCATAATGTAAGCACAGATATTACCATGTTAGAAAGCTAATATCTCAGACTCTGTACATCACCTTAAGTAAATATGATGTGAATAGGGTGTAAGAGTATCGCTGTGGAAGGAAAAAGGTGTTGTGGTGAATGTATGGGAGTGTTGTATATTATATACATGCATTGCTGTGGTCTAGGACTCCTACGAAGAAACGCTGAATAATTAGGGGGGGGGGGAAAAGGATAGGATGTGGAATTTTTTCAAGTCAACATTCTTTATCTAAGTTCTTTATCTAACTTTATCCAAGTTCTTTATCTATGCTTTAAACCCATCTCTATATGCCATTCCCTAGTAAGGGACCATGACATTATATTGGGCTTCAAATTTCGGGGAGTTCTGGATCACAGAGTGTTTCAACAATGGCAATGGAGGGATACTGGTATGGGATACCAATGACAGGTGATATATGGCTGACAGGGAGCTGTACAGAACATATGTCCAGGGTGCATGGTAATGATTGGATATACTCATAGTGGCAACAATTAAAAACCCAGCAGGGGGGGTACTGGGTTCCTGGCCAGTGGTGCTCTGTCGTGGTCCCTAGGGGAGCAGCGATAGTCTCCCAGGTACAGCGGCGGGGACCGGGAGGGAGTGAGGGTTCAACAGTGAGCCCCTGATGCTAATGACTATGCTTGTGAGCTGATAAACCTAAAATAAGAACAAGGCCTAGAGCAACATTGTGCCTGGGAATTTCCTCCTGTCAGCCTTCATGTTACTCAAATGTGGCCAGTCTCGAAGCCAAACTCAGCATGTAAATGCAATGCCTTCCCTCCAGCGTGGGACATGAGACCCGGGGATGAGCCTCCCTGGCAATGAGGGACCACTATCAAATACCAACTGATGATGCAACTGGAAAAGGACCTTATATGGAAGGTTCAATGCGGATCAGCAGAATATCCATGTCTACATAAAATACCATGACTTTAAAATGCTGTTTGACCTAAAGTAAGGGGGAAATGGAAAGGAGAAATGAGTTTATATGGCTACGAGTTTCTAAAAAAGAGTCTGGAGGCTGGCAGAAGGATTGCCCTCATGCACAACTGAGCAGAGTCAGAGAGACAGATAAAGCAGATACAACCCCCAGATATTGGTTCCTATGAAGGCTAAAGAGACCCATGAGAGTTATGGTCATGGCCGATGGGGTTTACTACCAGGGCAGATGGCCCCTCTCTGGAAATGGTGTTTATGTGTGATGAATCTGGACTCAGATGGGATCTCCCTTCATAAGACTTTCATACTAATCTGCTGGAGGTGCAGTTAACGTTGGGGTTTAAGATATAGTTAGGGGATTTGAATCTCTGGACTGATAATGTGATAGCCAGGTCCTGAGCCTCAATAGACTCCAGCACCTACAATCTGATTTATTGGACTTACCACACTCAGCTAAGATGGAGTTGAAGAAGGACAATCACCACACCATGGAGCCTAGAGTGATTACAACTGAAAATGGGAGGATGGCAGCCAGCATCCATGTGGAATCTGAGCCTCCTCTTGACATAGAGGTGCAATGGACACAACCAATCCAATGTCCACATAGAAGAGGTGGCATTGGATTGGGAAAAGTGGACATGGTGGACGATGGGTATGGGGAAGGGCAGGAAGAGATGAGAGGTGGGGGCGTATTTGGGACGTGGAGCTGCCCTGGATGGCACCTCGGGGGTGATCACCGGACATCGTGGATCCTCACAGGGCCCACTGGATGGAATAGAGGAGAGTATGGGCCATGATGTGGACCATTGTCTATGAGGTGCAGAGGTGCCCAAAGATGTACTTACCAAATCCAATGGATGTGTCATGATGATGGGAACGAGTGTTGTTGGGGGGGGAGAGGGGGGGTGGGGGGGTGGGGTTGAATGGGACCTCACATATATATTTTTAATGTAATATTATTACAAAGTCAATAAAAAAAAAAAAACTGGCACGAGTTTGCTTTGTGGTTTTCTTTCTTACCTCCAGAGAAGTATATATCTTATCGAGAAGAGAGACAAAAGAATAATTCATTAATGAGTTTCATGGGAATGAAATCCCTAAAGGTCTCTGTGGCAGGTTGATACTATTTATGAATTCCAAGAAGAGATTTAGATTATGTTTGTAAACTTGTCTGTTCCTCTGTATATGATGATACCCTTTGATTGATTTAAATTCACTTTTTTACATTTACTTGATTAAATCAAGGTTAGAGCTTTGATTTGAGAATATCATTAGTGGTACTCAGGGTTGACTCCCTGCCCCCTTGGTGTTCTATATAAATGAACACTCACTCATGAAGATACACAGGAGAAGACACACAGTGGAACACAATTTCATAGATAAAGATTTTTGTTTCACTGCTTTTTCTTTTTCTAAAATTTTGGGAAGAATCCGGTTCAACAAATTCATCAATTTTTTCTTTTAGTAATTCAACTGAAATTTAGTCATCAAACAATATGAAGAACTAAATATGAATCTGGGAATGAAGAAGTGAGTGACACATTGTTTCTTTTACAAAAAGATTATATTTAAACAGGTTAAGAGACATAGAAATGAGTACATGCCATATCCTCAGCTGGCTCTGAATTCCTGGTGAAGAGGGTCTAGAACTTTGGACTCATCCTGTGCTGTGCGAGTTTGCGAAGGCATCATATGGGAACTCGTGATTGAACTTAGCCTTAAAGGAGGAATTGGAATAATTCCATGAGGATGTGGAGGTAGAAGCACAACAAAAAGAGGTAAGAGGGACACACATGTGAGTTCAGTATAACCATAGGATGTGGTGCAGTTTTAGAAATAGTTCTGAATATCTGATGAACAATCATGGGCATTCATGAAAAGTGAAAAATGAGCCTTTTAACAGAGAGTCTTGTATTCTGTCCACAAATTGGATATTAATGTTTGAAGTTATTGGAGTCTGTGTAGGGTTTAGAGACAGTGATGTTCATGAAAACCCTTGCCAAGTAGAAAGATTTCTCTGGGTTAATATGACTCTACCTGTTGTAAAAACTTTAGAGAGATGATGAGGGATGAAAATAGAATGGTGGATGCATGGAAGGAGGTGTGGTGAGTTAGTATATGTGGGGTTGAATCATAAAGCATTCACTATTAATTCTTGGCATAATGTCAGTCATTTCATGTTCATCATTTTATTTCGTTATTCCAATTACTCTATGAAATCGGAGTTATTTTCCAATGCATGTAATTGTGTCAGGATTGAATCTTGGAGTTTTATGATCCTAGGGAATTTTCATTTCACTAAAAATTTTACTTCTTAATAAACTTAATATTTAGAACAGTTTTAGAGTTGCAGAAATCCTGTAAGGATGTTACAGATAGTTTCCAAGAACCTCTTATCCCCTTTCCCCTGTTCATAACATCTGCCATCCAAAATAACACCTTATATTTATTTGTCATAACTTCTTAGTCACTTTGTGATTGTGGCAGCTTCTCAGACTCTTCTGGGTTTTGACAACTGGATACTTTCAAGGAGTGTAGGTAAAGTATATTGTAAAGTTTCCCTCAGTTTGAATTTTCTGATGTTTTTCTCACGATTAGACTGAGTTTATGGGTTTTTGGGAGAATACACCAGAGATAAAGTATCATTTTCATCACATCATAACCAGGGTGCATCCTATCAACTTGACTTACCATTATTGATATTGGCTTCTTTCAGCAGTGTTTTGTGCTTCCCCAGTATAAAGTTCCTCATTTCTCTAACCTTCCTTATATCACCTTTGGGAGGAAGTCACTAAGTGAAACCCATATTTCAAGAGTGAGATTTTTCTCCATGGCCTTGAAAGAGAAAGATCTACATAAATTATTGATTTTTTTCCTGCAAGAGAGATTTGTCTCTTCTTATTTATTTAATCAATTACTTATTAATATCAGGATGAACTCATGAAATTTATATGATACTTTTAGTTGTGATACAATACTACTTTTCTTGTTGTTTAACTTGTTCCACTTTTGGCCATGGGGGAGAAATGTCAGCTGTACTCTTTATCTGTACTATAACCCCATCATTGAGAGTTTTATTTTAGCACATATTTACTCTATGGTACTATAAATTGTGCCAGTCATTTCTTGCATGTTTCTCTCCTAGAGTCAACAATTTCTCCAAGAAGACACTTATTGGATAATGGTGATAAATTCCATGTTCTGAG
This sequence comes from Dasypus novemcinctus, assembly GCF_030445035.2. Classification (NCBI taxonomy): domain Eukaryota; kingdom Metazoa; phylum Chordata; class Mammalia; order Cingulata; family Dasypodidae; genus Dasypus; species Dasypus novemcinctus. Next base: position 9,535,961 of record NC_080694.1, on the reverse strand, counting down.
TTCCATGGTACTGTGCCTTCTAAGGCTTCTCTGAAAAGACCGTGAGGAGACATATGTGTGTATATACACGTTTATAAATATGTCTACATACAACACTCTATCTATATTTACTGATACATGAGTTAATAATTCTAAACTATTAACATATAGAACATTCTAGCCTCCTCCCTTGCTTATCTGTAATCACCTATTTCACAGTGTGAAAAATATTCCCTCATCTGTCAACTATCTATGAAACTTGATTCCAGTGCAAATGCATAGAAGGATTAGAATTGTTAATCCATACAATGTGGATTGGTACACTGTTAATTATAGTACTGTACTTCATAGTTTCTTTTGGCTTTATTTTACAGAGTCCATTCATATTCAATATTACTTCTTTTTTTAAAGTTTAAAACATAATTGAAAATGTCTTTAAAGTTAGTTAATTATGAAAATAAGACATATTTATAGGGCATGAGTAGATTTTTTTCCAAAATGTTACACTGAAAAATATAAGAAGTTCCCTTACACCCCACTCCCCACCCACAACTGCATCATTTTTAATTGTATTTTTTGATGATACATAGATCACAAACAAATTACATCAAAAAAATAAGAGGTTCCCATAAACCCCCTATCCCACTCCTCCCACATCAACAACCTCATTCATCATTGTGGTACATTCGTTGCATTTGGTGTATACATTTTGGAGCACTGCTGCACCACATGGATTATAGTTTACATTTTAGTTTACACTCTCCCACAGTCCATTCAGTAGGTTATGGCAGGATATATAATGTCCAGCATCTGTCCTTGTAATATCATTTAGGACAACTCCAAGTCCCAAAATTGTCCCCACATCACCTCTTTTCTTCCCTCTTCCTACCCTCAGCAACTACTGTGGCCACTTACTCCACATCAATGCTCAATTTCTTCCATTACCAGTCACAACAATGTGTGCATAAGTGGCTCTCTGAATCTTGAAGTTTCAGAATCAGCAAGGCCAACTCTTTCTTCATCATCTCTGAACACTCTATTCTTAAAAAACTTTTTATATTTTATGGAAATATATCATTCATACATTAACATGCACACTAAAGATTGTGATCTTACAAAATATACGTACATAACATCACACAGGGATCTCATACATCACCCTTCCACCAACTCTTTGCATTGTGAAACATTTGTTACAAACTGTGCATGAACGTCATCACAATATTACTACCAACTATAGTTCCTATCTTATATTTGGTATATTTTTTCCCCAACCCATACTATTTTTTAAAATATATTTTTATTACAAATATTGTGAACTTGCAAAACAATAATACAGATGTGTAAATTTCCCATACAACTCCACACCCTGGTGGAACATTTGTTACAGATTATGAGACAATATGACCAGACTATTACCACCAATCATGGTCCATAGCATACTTTTTTTTTACAGTCATGCAAACTTTTATCTTTCTTTTTTTTTAAAGATTTATTTATTTATTTCTCTACCCTTCCCCCTGCTGGCCCCAGTTGTCTGTTCTCTGTGTCTATTTGCTGTGTCTCCTTCTTTGTCCGCTTCTTTTGTGTCAGCAGCACAGGAATCTGTGTTTTTTTTTTTTATTGTGTCATCTTGCTGTGTCAGCTCTCCGTGTGTGCGGCACCATTCCTGGGCAGGCTGCACTTTCTTTCACGCTGGGCAGCTCTCCTTATGGGGCACACTTCTTGCACATGGGGCTCCCCTATGTGGGGGACACCCCTGAGTGGCAGGGCACTCCTTGTATGCATCAGCACTGCACACGGGCCAGCTGCACATGGGTCAAGGAGGCCTGAGGTTTGAACCGCGGACCTCCCATGTAGTAGATGGGCACCCTAACCACTGGGCCAAGTCCGCCACCCATAGCATACATTTGACACATTTTTTCCATACACCTCCATTATCAACACAGTGCAACTTGACATTTATGCAAGAATATTATAGTATTGCTGTTAACCACAGTCTATAGGTCAGGCCAATTGTAGTTTTCCATGTATATACAATAGTGATATACATCTGCTCTAGCTCACAGAAGAACTTGCTTGCATTTGTACCCTTAATCACAATTCTCAACTGCCTCTGGGTTGACTGTGTATTTCAGTCCCTCAGGTATTCTTTTTTTTCTTTAAAGATTTATTTATTTATTTCCCCCACCCTGCCCCAGTTGCCTGTTCTCTGTGTCTATCTGCTGTGTGTTCTTCTTTGTCCACTTCTGTTGTTGTCAGTGGCATGGGAATCTGTGTTTCTTTTTGTTGCATCATCTTGCTGTGTGTTGCCATGCCATTCCTGGGCAGGCTGAAATTTCTTTTGCACTGGATAGCTCTCCTTATGGGCTCACTCCTTGCACATGGAGTTCCCCTATGCAGGGACACCCCTGTGTGGCAGGGCACTCCTTGCATGCATCAGCACTGCACATAGGCCAGCTCCACACGGGTCCAGGAGGCCTGGGGTTTGAACCGTGGACCTCCTATGTGGTACATGGATGCCCTATCCACTGGGCCAAGTCTCCTTACCCCTTGGTTATTCTTTAGCTTTCTTTCTATTGACATTTACTTCCCCAAACTTTTTCAGCCACAATCCCATTTATAATCCAGTTACTACTCACTATAATGTGTTATTATCAACTCTATCTATCTCCACACTTTTAAGTCCAGTTAATTAAAACTTCTACAGGAGGAGGCAGGGCAAGATGGTGTCTGAGTGAGTGCACCTCACAGTCTCTCCTGCAAAGAAGCAGCCAAGTGGTGTTGGAGTCTTGCTGGAGCGGGTTGTTTCAGGGGCTTGCAAGGCAGGAGGTGTATAGACGTCTATTTTTTAGAGACAGTGACAGAAGTAGTGCTTGCTAAAGGTAGAATTGTGGGTTACAAGCACAGAGGTTGGAAGCTGTGGGGAGGTGGGACCCTTCCACTTACGGCTGGTGGCCACAGTGTTCCCTGAGCACTGTCGGTTCTGTGGTGGTGTTCCTGGGCACCATGATCCCCAGATACGTGGCCTCCAGGTCTGTGTCCCCTGAGCCCCCATGGCCCACATTCCACACACCTACATACTCTGAGTCTACAGTGTCCTGGGCTTCCCTTTCCCAAGTCCAGCACTTCTGGAGGTCTGGAGTTGCCGAAGCCCTCCGGTTTTGAACTGACTCCATGAGTGGGAAGGATTCAGTAGGAGGTGCAGCAAAGGGGCCAAGCGAGTGCAGGTTCAATTTTCTGGTTCCCCCTCCCTCCATTTTCTGTGTATCTGTACTTTGAGGAGCACACCAGCTGGCTTTGGGAAAGCCTGGGAAGAAAGGAGTGGTGAATCTGCTGACAAAATCCAATTCATCTAAATACCCTGTGATACGAAACTTGGCCTGGGAGAAGGTGCAGTCAGAAAATCAACTGGCCCTCTCAAAGCACACCTAAAGGAGAGAGACTGTAGGAGGTGCTTTCCAAGCTTCCAGTAGCATACTTGGAGTTCCTGGTGAGCTGTGGATGCTCTCTCTCGGGAAAATAAAAGTCACTGTTTTCTGTGCAGAGCTGGTTCAACAAAGACCCACTTGAATCTCCTACTGGACCTCTCAGACAGCTTTCCTGCTGCCCTGGGAGACAGGGAAGTAAGGAGGGGGAAAAGGGGGAATGTCAAATCCCTAAGCATTTTATTTAACTGCAAAGAGATATCTTGCTTAAAACTTTGTCTGGCATTTTATTGGGTTGTCTTCTTGTTTTTGTTTTTGCTTTCTCTTTATCCCCCAAGGTCCTTTTTTCTTTCTTTTTTATTTTTTTCTCTTTTTCTTTTTCTTGCTTACTTATCCCCTCCTTTTTGTCCCTTTTTTTCCTTTTCTTTCTTTCTTTCTCTTCTTTTTTAATTTTTTTTATATTAGGTTCAGGAGGGAGTGCTTCACATTTGCTGTATTTCCTCATCCTCCATTCCACTTTTGTGTATATTGATTTTGGCTACCAGCACTATCCCCTTTCCTCTACATCTTTCTATCCTCCATCGTTTATTGTTTCTCTTACATTACACATCTCTTTGTTTGCCCCCCTATTTTTCTGAATTTATTTCTAATACCTTTGCTCTGTTTTCTGTCTTATATTTACTCTTTATATTATTGTCCTTTATTTTCTCTTTCCCTCTCTCCTGAACACACTGGCCTTTTAATTCACACTATATTCCTCCCCATATTTAGTTTACTGTCTCATTATACATACACTACTTTTCATACTGGTATAAGTATACATACCTTACATGAGTCAAATATCCATTCTCCTAGATCACACATGGTTCCTCTTAATATTTATTATCAATGCTACTATTGTTCATTTTTATTCTCTTACTCTTTTGGCTTTCCCTGACTGTTGCTGCCTCCCTCCATCCCTTCCCCCAGCCTTTGCTATCTCCTTCCTCCAGCCATTGCTGTCCTTCCCGCCAGTCCCGCCCACGTTGCCAACATATAATCTGCCTTCTTCCCCAGCTACTGCCTACCTCATAGCCGCCTGCACAACTCCGCCTATCCACTACCGCCCTGTAGTAATCCGCCCCAGCTCCTGCCCCTCCCTCCACCCAACCCTATATAACCAAGTGTACTTCCGCAATAAAGCAGACTTGTTCCTGCGCTCAGGCTGTCTCCGTGGTTTTTACCGCGCGTCCCCCACGCCTGGAGAACCTAGGCCTACACGCTGGTCTAGGGGCTTCCCGCCGAGCCGTGGAAGGCTGCCCGGACTTCGTAGGCCGCTAATCACTGCCAGCAGCCCACAATTTGGGGGCTCGTCCGGGATCCTCTCCTTCCACCGCCGTACGGCCCCTGTTGTCAGCCGTCGTTGTTGTCTACTGGCGACCATTTCAGCTTTCCAGGTAGGGACCCCGTCGCCGTCTCTTCTTCTCCCACTATGGGCACCTCCCTCTCTTCACACCATACCCCTCAGGTTCGGCTTTTAGCCGCCCTGCTTGATACCAATGGGGTTCGCGTTTCCCTGAAACAGCTCCAAAAATATTGGGACCTACTACTCCCCTTCAATCCGTGGCTCGCCACCTGCCAGCTCTGGAGCCCGGACACGTACTCACGGTTAATAGATCGAGTAACCTCTGCCATAGAGCATGAAAAGCGGTCTTTTCCGCCCGGCCTGCTGCCTACTCTCGTAGCCGTTCGTGCCTGCCTCCTTGGTGCACCATCCGAAGTCATCCGGGACAAATCAATCAAACAACCCAATGATTATGAGCCCGATGATCTTAGAGACACGAACTCTCTGTCTGACCAGCTCGCCGCAGCTCTCGAGCGCGAGCCTCCCCGCTCGCACTCCCCGCCGCCTACAGAAACCGTTTCTGTGGCTCCCCAAAATGGCAAACCTCCTCCTCCTTCCTCCATCCCTGCCCAAGATGGCGTACTTCCTGCTTCTTCCTCACCCAGATCAGAGCCCGCCGGCGAGAACAAAGGCGCTTCCTCTCGCCTTTACCCGCCCCTTCCTGTCTCGTCATCCCCCGGGCCGGCCCCCGGAAATGATGTAGCTTCGCCGCCATCTTGGCCGGCCCCCGGAAATGATGTAGCTTCGCCGCCATCTTGGCCGGCCCCCGGAAATGATGTAGCTTCGCCGCCATCTTGGCCGGCCCCCGGAAATGATGTAGCTTCGCCGCCATCTTGGCCGGCCCCCGGAAATGATGTGACTTCGCCGCCATCTTGGCCGGCTCCCGGAAATGACGTAGCTTCGCCGCCATCTTGTCCGACGCTTAAAAGGGTCCCGTCGCCAGCTTGTTGCCGCCTTGACGCTACTAAGCTGCCACTCCCTCACTTGTTTTCCGCTACCGCTCACCCCTCGCCACCACCATATAACCGTGACTCCGGAAGAGTGCACCCTTCCGCCCCCCAGCTCTACCCGCTCAACCCGCTGCCTACGCCACAGCGCCCTCAGACCTGGCTTCCCTTTACGGCCGAAGAGATTAAAACACTGCGAAAAGCCGTAAAAGAAGATGGTATAGGTAGCCCATATGTCCAACAATTGTTAGAAGAATTGGGAGTCCAACTTGCGCTCCCCTATGACTGGATTTCCTTAGCCCGCGCCATCCTCCAGCCCGGCCAGTTTCTTGAATGGCGTGCCTATTATCAACATGCTGTTGAGCAGCAAGTAGCAGAGAACGCCCGCATCGGTGTCAGAGATCCACCAGACGCCTACACCGGAGTCAACAGCTTTGCTAATCCTCAGTCTTATGTCGATATAGATCCAGGGTTTTGGCAACGAGTGAAGAACCTTGTCCAGCGGTCATTTTCGCTAGTCTCCTCCAAGCAATCTACCAAACTTGCACAAATGCTTCAAGACCCACAAGAAACTTTTCCCGCGTTTGTCGCACGCGTTCTAGAAGCATGTCAGCGGAAAATCACCAATGAAGACGCCCAATTTATGTTAGCAAAAGAGCTAGTTCTCGATGGGTGCCTCGCACCCTTCCGGACTGTTATCCTCCCTCTTCGCGACAAGCAGTTACACGAATGGGTCTTAGCCTGTCGAGATATTGACCCTCAAACTAAAGCGCTTACTAATGCCTTTGCCTCTGCCATGGCTGTGTCCTCCGCCTCTGCTTCTGCCTGCTTTCGATGCGGTCAACTTGGCCATTTTATCCGCGAGTGCCCTCAACAAGCAGCTCCCCGCCCTGCCGGGGCACTGCGCCGACCGAGAGGCCCCCCCACACCATGCCCGCGCTGTGGAAAAGGGTACCATTGGGCTCGCGATTGCCGTTCCTCGCAACAGCCTTTAAACTCCCAACGGGGCAGGCCTCAGCCCCTCTCCCAAGAGGCCGTCAAGAGAGCTCCAAAGCCCTAATGTGGACAATGCCTATCACACGTCATCAGAAACCTTCCCTCGAGCTCAAAATCAACGGGCAGTGGCTTGAAGGGCTCTTAGACTCTGGTGCTGAAATCTCTTGTATTCCCTTTGAAATCGCTGCCTTCAACCACTGGCCCCTCGAGACCGGCCCTCAAGTCATTGGCGCCACGGGAGCTGCTACCTCCTAGAAGACATCACAGCCTTTGCATTGGGACGACAGAGAAGGTCACGAAGGACAAATTCGTCCACTCGTCCTTTCCTCAATTCAAACCATCCTGTGGGGACGAGATGTCCTCAGCCAGTTAAAAGCTCGAATCACCACAGAAGCCTTCTCAGCCGCGCTGCCCCCCCCCTTCTAAGGGCCACTGCTCCTGTCTCAAGACCTGACCCTATCCCTCTGGAATGGGACACAGAGGAGCCCATCTGGGTCGAGCAGTGGCCCTTGCCCATGCACAAGTTACAAGCTCTCTCTGCCCTCATCGAAGAACAACTACAAGCGGGGCACATTGAGCCGTCCACCAGTCCCTACAACTCACCAATCTTTGTCATTAGCAAAAGAAACACTAGCAAGTTCCGCCTTCTCCACGACCTTCGAGAAATCAACAAGCACATCAAACCGATGGGGTCACCTCAGCCAGGCTGCCCCCATCCCACTGCAGTCCCTCAGCATTTTCATGCAGCGACCATTGACATCAAAGACTGTTTTTTCTCCATTCCTCTTCACCCGCGAGACTGCCCACGATTTGCATTTACAGTCCCACGCACCAATAACCAGGGCGCAGCACACCGATTCCAGTGGAAAGTGCTACCACAAGGTATGCGAAATAGCCCCACCATGTGCCAGCTTTATGTCAACTGTGCCCTCGAGCCGTTGCGCTCCCATTTCCAGCCTGAAGAAACATACATCATCCATTATATGGACGATCTTCTTTTAGCAGCGAGTTCTAGCACTCTCCTCAATGACCTGCTTTCTGCAGTAATGACCAACCTTTCGAGTCTCGGGCTTACCGTACAGACAGACAAAATAAACCTCAAACCTCCCTTTCAATTCTTGGGCTTTCATTTCCATCACTCCATACAACCGTCAAGCCCTCGGCTACACATCTCTCCCACTATGACACTGACTGAACTTCAGCAACTTTGTGGGCAAATCAATTGGCTTCGATCAGCACTTCCCATTACGACGGCACAAATGCAGCCTCTCTTCGAACTTCTGCAAACCAAAGATAGCCCACCTGCTGCAGTCCGGCAAAAAATCACCATCACCCGCGCTGCACAAGAAGCCGTCCAACAAGTCAGTGATGCCCTTCAGCAATGTCGCCTCGAGCGATTCTCTCCAGATCTTCCAATCTTTGCCCTGGTTTTGCCGACACCGGTCACCCCGACAGGTCTCCTGTGGCAAGATGGTCCTCTTCTTTTTCTGCACACGTCAAAAAGTAAACTCCCAAAAATCTGCCCTTTTCTAAGAGCCTGGATCGCGTTAGCTACTGACTTAGTTCTCCTCTCCATACAAACGTACGGTATCCCACCACACACTATTATTTGGCCTCTCGATGCCAAAGAAGTCTCTTCCCTTATTATGAACAATACCCAAATGCAGAGCTTAGTAGAGCTCTTTCGCGGCTCCTTTGATAATCACTATCCTCATCACCGTTTGCTGCAAGGAGTATCTCAGTTAGCATTCTCTAACCCATTCCGCCCGCTGCCTGCGCGGAACCCCATTCCATCAGCCATCACTGCCTTCACAGACGCCTCAAAAACAGCGTTTGCAGCTGTTATCTACACTCCTGGAAAACCTGAGCCCCAGCACTTAGTATTTGCCAATGACTTTTCTGTTCAAGTAGGCGAGCTCCTAGCGGTCGCAGCGGTCCTCAATCTCCACCCAAGCCAGCCTCTCAATATCTTTACAGACAGCCTATACACGCTACAAGTTTGCCGCAGCCTGCCACTTGCCACCTTTTTGCCAAGCGATTCAAACATTGACCGAGCGCTTGCCTTTATGCAGCGCTTACTTGAAACAAGACAGCAGCCCTAGTTCATCACACATTTGCGAAGTCATTCCAACCTTCCAGGGCCTCTTGCCCACGGCAACAGCCTTGCCGATGCGGCCGTGTCAAGTTTTAAAGTACTTCCTTTAGCCTGCAAAAATTATGTTGTAGATGAAAATCTGCTTGGAGACCCCATTAACCACGCTAAGTTGCTGCACTCGCGGTTCCATTACTCAGCGCGGACAATTCGCAAGCTTTATCCAGAATTACCCGCTGAAACCTGCAAACACCTAGTGCGCTCGTGCCGCGTGTGCGCCCCCCTCCTCCCTCTGGGGCCGCTGCAGCCCCGAGGTGTCAACCCTCGCGGCCTCCGGCCTAACTCGAGGTGGCAGTTAGATGTCACTCATGTCAGCGCCTTCGGCCGCTTCAAGTATCTTCACGTAGCCATTGACACCTTTTCGCATCTGTGCTACGCAGTGCCCCTCGCAGGGGAGAGTGCCAAACATTGCATCAAAGCTCTTCGCCAAGCCATTCTGTTCATGGGAATCCCATGGGACCTCAAAACAGATAACGGACCAGCATATCGCAGTGCTTCCTTTGCCAATTTTGTGCAGATGTATCACATCACACATCACTTCGGCATCCCATATAACCCACAAGGACAAGGAATTGTCGAACGCACTCATCAACAGCTCAAGCTACTCATTCAAAAAGAGAGAACCTCCTCCCCCCACAAAGCTCCAGCAGATGTTGTAACAGCTTGTCTCATCCATCACAATCTTCTAACTTTTGATAGTCAAGGACTCTCTCCTACGCATAAGCATTGGGGACCTATGTGGCCGCCTTCCCAAACTCCTGTAGTCTACTAGAAAGACCCAGCTTCCAATCGCTGGCAAGAAGAACCTGCCCCTCTACTAGCACAAGGAAGAGGGTTCGCCTGTATTTTCCCAGAAACAGAACGACAACCTCTTTGGGTCCCAGGACGGTATATCCGGCCTGCAACGCAGCAGCTTGGCCTAGATAATATCCCACGCCCACTAGCGCCAGACCCCAAAGACATCCCACGTCCTTTGATACCAGAACACAATGCTAATGGCAATGATTGAAACTTCAGCCAAGCCCCCTCCTAAAAATGTCTCTATTCCGATAAGTGCTCTCTCTAAGTTTCTCTCTGCTGATAGTCCCTCCTCTATGGGGGCTCCTTTTTCCTTTTTGTCATTTCAGATTTTCTAAAGATTCAACTCTGCACAAAAGAAGCCTTTGCTGCCTCCGTCACCCGCCATTGACAGGCGCCTGACCTTCACCAACACGTGCCTTACAACCTATCAATAAAGAGAACTCACCGTGCAAATGCTCCTCAAGCTCCCCTCCCACCCACTCTTACTTTGCTTTTTTCTTGCAATTTTCACCTTTTTAACAATCTTTTCAGCTGTCTGTCTCGCAGCCACAGCCCCAACAGACTGGAACCTTCGTCAACGTCTTCTCCTCGCTGTTGCCTGGCTGCTTCTAATTGCTATCCTCATCTCTCTTGTAGTCTTTCTCCCATGACCACTATGCGCCCCCAAGTACATTCATCTGAGCCTACTACCCCAACACCGTCGCCCATGAGAACCACACCAGCTCTCTCTCGCCGCGAACGACGTCGACAACGCTTCTTTGCCCGCCGCCTAAGCCGACTTTCTCTTGAAGATGAAGACCCCATCGAACGCCAAGTTCTCCAGCTCCTTCGACAGGCCCGCTCTGTTCGCACACCCACCCCTTGTTCCCCTACCCTCCCTCGTCTCATTCATCTCCTCATTCTCATGTTGTCCCTAGCCTCCTCTGCCCAGAGCTATTCATCCCATCAGCCATTTAACTGGACCCTCTCTGACTGGAAATCAAACGCAGTTCTCGCCTTCAATGTCACTGCAGGGGCACCCTCCTTTTCACTCCACCTTTGCAGCCTGACTGGCCAAGCTCCTGACTGCTATCCAGGATGCCAGGGCCAGGGCTGTTACGGTGGCGGAGCGTACGCCATTGCCGGCCCTCAGGGCCCCCCTATTTCTGGCTACTACATCTGCCCCTCCTCCATTGCTTCCTCCTCCACTTCCTGCCACGACCCCGCGCATTTCTTTTGTCCCTCATGAGGATGTGAAACCATAGCTGTCGGTTGGGCTAAACCCTCTAACAAAGATCCTAACCTCTACCTGCTCAGTACACAACTGTCCCCCCAACGCCCAAATGTCTCCTTCCTCGTCAAAGACCCCTCCGCAGACACTTGGCTCGTAGGTCGTACATGGGGAATCCGTCTATACATGACCGGTTACGATTCAGGAGCCTTTTTCACTATCCAGAAAAGACCCCCCTCCAGTCGCCCAGCAAACATCGGTCCAAACCGGTTTCTCAACCCACCATCTCCTACGTCTGCCACCCCTTCCGCGTCCCCCCTTCCCTCTTCATCGTTTCGCGCCTCATCGCCTGTCAGCCTTCAGTTGCCTCCCACTAAGTACTCTAGCCCCCTCATCAACTTGATTAAAGCTTCATACGTTTCTCTAAACTCCTCCCACCCCAACCTCACTCGCGCTTGCTGGTTATGTCTTTCCCCCAGCCTCCCCCTCTATGATCCACTTGCTATTCCCGCGCCACTCTTTATTTCCTCCACCGATGATTCCCCCTCTTCCTGCAATTGGGATCAATCTACTCATATCTCACTCACTTTTACGCACATCTCTTCCAAGGGTATATGCATTCACCCCCGTTCTTCCCACACTCCTAGCCTTACCGTCTGTGCCAACTATACCTCCCCACACATCTCTGCCAAATATTTAGTTCCCCTAAACACCACCCAATGGCTCTGCTCCTCCACGGGACTTACTCCATGCTTATCTGTTGCCACACTTAACAAAACCAAAGAAACGTGTGTTCTCATCCTTCTCACGCCTCGAGTTATCTATCGCACTCCTCTACATTTCTTTGAAGCCTTTGATCACACGCAAGAAGCTATCTACCTCCACAAACGCGAACCTATTACTGCTGTGCTCACTGTCACTACCCTCCTAGCTACAGCTGGAGCTGCCACTGGTGTCGCAGCTCTAGCCACACAAACCTCCGCCCTCCAAAACCTCAGACAGGCAGTTGACTCTGATATCATCTACCTCCGTGATGCAGTCAAATACCTTAAAGACTCTCTTAATTCTCTCTCTGAAGTTGTCCTGCAAAACCGCCGAGGCCTTGACCTCCTCCTCCTGAAAAAAGGTGGCCTATGTGCTGCTCTAAGAGAAGAATGCTGCGTTTATGCCAACTATACCGGCTTAGTAGACTCTAGCTTAAAAGAACTTGAAAAGGGTCTCAACCAACGCCGCCTTGAACGAGCCCAAACTGCCGGCCCTTGGGGCTTCCTGCAGCCCCTTCTCCCCTATCTCCTCCCGTTGCTAACCCCAGTTCTGCTCATCATCCTAGGTCTCACCGTTGGTCCCTGGGCCATCCGACGAATTATTCGCCTCGCCAAAGATCATGCTGACAGTGTATTCTCCTCATTTGTCCAAATTCACTACCAACGTCTCGTTGCTTCTGATTCCATTCCTCAATCTCGACCATGTCCTCGCCCCCCTTCCCACCGTACTTCCTGCCTGTAAGCTGCTTACTGTAGAACTCCCTGACCGTAGCCGCCGGCACGGGTTTGTTTCCCTCGGCGTAAAGGGCTTGGGTGCACCCCCCGCCCCCCTTTATTGCTATACGTCAGAGAAATTTTGCAGTTAAGTTAGCCACAGTACTATCCACCCCAAAAAAGCGTGCGCAACATCAAGTTAGATATTCCGTCTAGCACCGGCACGTGCCAACCCTAAGGGCTATGCATACATTCTGGCCAAATGATATGCCATCGGCCCATCACCAGTCAATCCCGCCCCCTTTTACCCCTCATCCCCCTCCAGCCTAATACTTTGTCTTCTTTTACTTTCCTTTAAAAAACAGAAAGAGCAGTTGTTGCTGCCTCCCTCCATCCCTTCCCCCAGCCTTTGCTATCTCCTTCCTCCAGCCATTGCTGTCCTTCCCGCCAGTCCCGCCCACGTTGCCAACATATAATCTGCCTTCTTCCCCAGCTACTGCCTACCTCATAGCCGCCTGCACAACTCCGCCTATCCACTACCGCCCTGTAGTAATCCGCCCCAGCTCCTGCCCCTCCCTCCACCCAACCCTATATAACCAAGTGTACTTCCGCAATAAAGCAGACTTGTTCCTGCGCTCAGGCTGTCTCCGTGGTTTTTACCGCGCGTCCCCCACGCCTGGAGAACCTAGGCCTACACGCTGGTCTAGGGGCTTCCCGCCGAGCCGTGGAAGGCTGCCCGGACTTCGTAGGCCGCTAATCACTGCCAGCAGCCCACACCTGACCTTAATATTTTCCTTCAAGTGAACTTAGCCAACAACAAGGAAATAGAATAAGAAGAACAAAGTGACAAAGAGAAGATTTAACACACATGCAAAAAAAACTAATTAAACCCCAAACTAGACAAAGAAGCTAAGCAACTGAATAAAACCATCAAGATAAAATGATGACAAGACAGCAACAAAAAATATCAAACCAAATTAATAATCAGGAAAACATGCTCCAATCCAATGAACAAACTAAAACCAGGAAGAGTAACAGAACATCAAACAAGTAATTAAAGCTCTCAAAACATATATTAGGGACAAATTTGATGAGGTGAAGGAAGAGATTAAGAATATGAAGAAAACACTTTGAGAGAATACAGAAGAAATTGCAATCATACACAAGAAGATAACATATGTGATCATGATGAACAGCACAATTCTAGAAATCAAAAATACACTCTCAGCAAATAACAGCAGACTCGAAGAGGCACAGAAAAGAAGTAGTGGTGTGGAAGACAGTATATCTGAAATCAAACAGATAGTAGAAATGATCAATAAAAAGAAAGAAAAATTCCAGCAGGGACTTAGGGACCGGAATGACAATGCAAAACACACAAACATATGCATTACAGGAATCCCAGAAGGAGAAGAGAAGGGAAAGGGGACAGAAGGGGTGTTGGAGAAAATAATGGCTGAAAACTTCCCAAATCTACTGAGGGAGATGGATGTACATGTCCAGGAAGTGCAATGCACTCCAAACAGCATAAATTCCAACAGGCCTACCCCGAGACATATACTTGTCCAATTACATGCTAGGCCACAGAAAAAGTCTCAATGAATTCAGAAAGACTGAAATCATACAAAATAATTTCTCTGACCACAGTGGAATGAAGTTGGAAATCTGCAAGGGACAGAGACTGAGATTTGGCACCAAGATTTGGAAGTTAAACAGCACTCTTAGAAAAACAGTGGGTCAAGGAGGAAATCACAAAAGAAATTAGTAACTACCTTAAAACTAATGAAAATTATAACACAACATATCCAAACTTATGGGATGCAGCAAAAGCAGTACTGAGAGGATTATATAGCCATAAATTCATACATCAATGAAATGATGTATAAATTCATATAAATGAATTTATAGCCATAAATTCATACATCAAAAAAGAAGAAAGAGCTAAAATTGAATAACTAATTGCATAATTGGAGGAATTAGTAAAAAAAACAACAAACTAAATACAAAGGAAGAAGAAAGAAAGAAATAACAAAGATCAGTGCAGAACTAAATGAAATAGAAAAAAGGAAAGCACTTGAAAAAATGAACAAAATCAAGAGCTGTTTTTTTGAGAAGATCAATAAAATTGACAAACCGTTACCTAGACTATCAAAGAAAAAAAGAAAGAAGATGCAAATATGCAAAATAAGAAATTTCAAAGGAGATATCAACATTGACCCCACAGAAATAAAGACTATTATAAAAGGATACTTTGAAAAACTATATTCCAAGAAAAAGGACAATTTAGAGAAAATGGACAAATTCCTAGAAACACTTAAGCAGCCTACGTTGATGAAAGAAGAAACTGATGATCTAAACAAACCAATCACAAGGAAAGAGATAGAATCAGTCATTAAAAACCTCTCAACTAAGAAGAGCCCTGGGCCAGACAGCTTCACAGGTGAATTCTACCAAGTATTCCGGAAAAAACTAACACCAATCAAGCTTAAACTCTTCCAAAAAATTGAAACACAAGGAACATTGCCTAACTCATTCTATGATGTCAACATTACTCTAATACCAAAGCCACAAAAAGGGAAAATTTAACAGACCAATCCCTCTAATGAACTTAGACATGAAAATCCTCAAAAACATACTTGCTAATCACATTCAACAATACGTTAAATAAATTATACACCATGACCAAGTGAGATTCATTCCAGGTATGCAAGGATGGTTCAACATAGGAAAATCAATTAATGTAATACACCATATAAAAAGACTGAAGGAAAAAGAATCACATGATCATATCTATAGATGCAGAAAAAGCATTTGACAAAATACAGCACATTTTCCTAATAAAAACAATGCAAAATATCATAATAGAAGGAATCTTTCTCAACGTGATAAAGAGCATATATGAAAAACCCACAGCTAACATCATTTACAATGTTGAAAATCTGAAATCTTTCCCTCTAAGATCAAGAACAAAACATGGATGCCCACTATCAGCCCTTCTATTTAACATTGTCTTAGAAGTACCTGCTCAAACACTGAGGGAAGAAACAGACATAAGAGCCATCCAAATTGGAAAGGAAGAAGTGAAAATTTCACAATTTGCAGATGATATGATCCTATACATAGAAAACCCTGGGAAGTCTACAAGAAAGCTTCTAGAACTCATAAATGAGTTCAGTAAAGTCACAGGTTACAAAATCAATACGCAATAATCAATACCATTTCTGTACACCAATAATGATCAATCTGAGGATGAAATCAGGAATCAAATACCATTTACAATAGTAAATAAAAAATAAAATACCTAGGAATAAATTTAACTAAAGATGTAAAGGACTTATATCCAGAAAACTACAAACACTGCTCAAGGAAATCAAAGAAGACCTAAATAAATGGAAGAATACTCCCTGCTCATGGATAGGAAGACTAAATATCATTAAAATGTCTATCCTACCAAAACTGATCTATGGATTCAATGCAATCCCAATAAAAATCCACACAGCATTTTTTAATGAACTAGATAAACTAACTATGATATTTATTTGGAAAGGAAAGAGGTCCCAAATAGCAAAAGACATATTGAAAAAGAAAAATGAAATTGGAGGAATCATATTACCTGACTCCAGAATGTACTACAAAGGTACAGTAGTGAAAATGGCATGATTTTGGCACAAGGATAGACTCACTGACCAATGGACTTGAAATGAGAGTTCTGATATAGATCCTCAAATAAACAGCCATATGGTATTCAACAAGGCCACCGAAACCTCTCAAGTGGGAGAGAATGGCCTCTTCAACAAATGGTGCCTGGAGAACTGGATATCCATATTTAAAAGAATGAAAGAGGTTTACCAACTCACACCTTATACAAAAATCAGCTCAAATGGATCAAAGACCTAAATATAAGAGTCAAGACCATAAAGACTTTGGAAAGCAATGTAGGGAAGCATCTACAGGAACTTGTAATAGGAAACGGCTTCATGACCTTCACACCCAAAGCATGAGCAGCCAAAGAACAAATAGATAAATGGCACTTCCTCAAAATTAAAGCCTTCTGTACTTCAAAGGATTTTGTCAAGAAAATGAAAAGAGAGTCTACACATTGGGAGAAAATATTTGGTAACCATATATCTTATAGGAGAAATATCCTGCATTTATAAAGAATTCCTATATCTTGAAAATAAAAAGACAAGCAACCCATTTAAAAAATGGGGAAAAGATTTGAACAGACGCTTCTCAAAAGAAATTATACAAATAGCTAAAAGGCACATGAAAAAATGCTCAAAATCACTAGCTACTAGGTAAAGGCAAGTCAAAACACAATGAGATACCATCCTACTCCCATAAGACTGGCAGTTATCAAAAAATCAGAAGGCTACAGGTGCTGGAGAGAATGTGGAGGAATGGGAACTCTCATCCACTGCTGGTGGGAATGCAGAAGGACCCAGCCATTCTGGAGGACAGTTTGGCAGTTTCTCAAAAAACTAGATACAGATTTACCATATGAACCAGCAATTCCACTGCTGGGTATATACCCAGAAGATCTGAAAACAAGGACACAAACCGATAAATGCACACCAATGTTCATAGCAGCACTATCCACAGTTGGCAAAAGTTGGAATCAATCCAAATGCCATCAAGAGATGAATGAATAAATAAAACGTGGTGTATACATACAATGGAATACTACTCAGCTATAAGAAGAAATACACTACAAACATGTGATAACATGGATGAATCTTGAGAACCTTATGTTGAGTGAAGCAACCCAAGCATTGAAGGACAAATACAACATGGCCTCTCTGATAAGAAATAAGTAAACCAAGCTGTTTCAGAGAGCTAGAGTCTGAATGATATGCTTAAAGGAAGTTGGGGAGTAGAGAAAGGCTGCAAGCTGACACCTACATGGGTGAAATCTATGATAAGCAGGAGATAAGTATTTGTACAGAGGAGGGATAAAATGGGGGCATAAGGATACCTTGGGGCAGGGCTTTGTGGGCATGAGGGGCCTGGAGATGAAAGGATGGATCAGATGGCCCAATTTTTTGGGGGGACGGTGGGCAGAACATTTGAACATAGGAGACTGTCAGACTGTGGTTGAAATTATAAATTAGAGAAAACTCTTTAGAAAATATAGTATGGAAGGCTACCTGTTTAAGATACTTAAAGGGGGAGGGGGGCTTCTGACACATGGAAAGCTTCTAGGGAGAGTGTGAGGGTTCGTTTTGTCATAATGGGTCATACTATTGGGTGGAGACCCATACAATGAGTGTGAAAGTATACCCAAATCCTGGGGAGAACTGATGTTCTCAAATAGAGGAAATTTTATCTCTTGAGAGAATTGGTGGCTCCCAGTGGGTTAGGGCAGTCGAGTATGTCAAGCTCTTAACACTGTTGCAAGTATCTTTGAATATGGTCCTTCATGTAATGAAGATTGATTGTCTCAGTGGGCCCTGACGAGATGGGGAAAAAGGTGTTGAATAGATGGAATCATTGTAACTGTGGGTCAATGGAAGTATTCCACAAGATCATGCAATGAAGGATATAGGACATGTTAAATTACACCAAAAATGTATTAACGCCTATAGGCTAAAATATAAATGATAATGTAAAACATAAGATAACTAAAAATTTAGAAAATTGTATAATCTAAAATATAAACCATAATGGAAACTCAAATGGAATCATGTTTGAAAGCTATTGTTTCAATAGCTGTACATGAGCTGCAGCAAATAGAATATGAACATGTAAAAAAATCATTGTTTGTGAAGGGACAAAGGGTTTGATGTTGGATATGTGGGAGTACCATATATTGTGTATGTGAATTACAGTGATCTAAAACTTATGTGAAGATAAACTTAATAATTGGAATGAAAAAACAAAAAGAAAGTATGTAGACATTGAGGAAGAAATTGAAGAAATTGCCTTGCCATAGTACATACAGGGCAACACCTACAGCAGTGATGAAAAGCAAAACGTCAAAAGAAAACTTTTTCAGTTTTTCGTTTTTTGATACTCCAATTTATTTTTCCTTTATTTAATTTTTCTAAATTAATATATATTCTATATCTAACCTTTAAACCCATCATTATATTCCATTTTGCTATTTATGGAATCTGGCAAAATATTAGGCTTCCTTTTTAAAGAAGTTTTGGACTACTGAAGGGTTCAACTATGGCAGGTGAGGAACACTGGTGTAGTGTGTTATTGAAAGGGGGCACATGGTTGGGAGGGAGTTCTCCATGGTGTGTACACAGGGTACATGAAAATGTTTGGATATTTTCATAGTGGTTTCAGTTAAAAACGACAACTGAGGGAGTGCTGAGTTCCTATCCAGGGGAGCTCTATCACATCCCCAATGGAACAGCAACAATACCCCAAGTGCAATGTCAAAGACCAATAAAGATGGACGGCCCAGCAATGAGCCCTTGATACTGATGGCTACGATTATGAGCTTGTGTGCCTGAAATATGAACTAGGTGTAGACCTGCAGGGTGCTGAAGAGTTACCTCCTGAGGGCCTCCATGTTGCTCATATGTGGTCACTAAGCCAAATTCAGCATGTAAATGCATTACCTTCCCCCCAGCATGGAACATGACTTCTGGGGATGAACCTTCCTGGTTCCAAGGGATTACTACCAAGCACCATTTGATGACGTAACTAGAAAAAGACCATAAGTAAAAGGGTCAGCTCAGACCAGCAGAATATCTCAGCCTACATGTAATATCAAGTGTTAAAAACTGCTTTTTGTCTTTGGATAAAAGGCGAAAATGGAAAGGACAAATGAGTTTGTATGGCTATGAGTCTCCAAAAACAGTTGGGAGGTCATCAGAGGAGTGACGTTTATGCACACCTCAGCAGGGTCCCAGAGACAGCCAAAGTAGATAGAAACCCAGGTACTGGTTATCCTGAGGGCTGCAGAGACACTATGTTCATGGCAGATGGCTCTGGAATTCAGTGCCATGTCAGTTGGCCCTACTTTGAGTTTGTGTTCCTGAGTGAGATGGAGTTGGACTCAGATGTGATCTTTCGACACATGCCTCTTCTGTTACTTTTACCAGACCTGTAGTTGGCTTTGGGTTTGGTGTATACTCAGGAGTCCTGAATCTCTGGACTGCCTATGTGACAGCCTGGCCCTGAGCCTCAGCAGGCTTGCAACTCCTACCCTCTGGTTTATTGCTCTTATCCTGGCCAGCTAACAGGGAGGTGAAGAAGGTCAACCACCACACCAGGGAGCCAAGAGTGTCTACAACTGCAAGCAGGAGAATTGCACCCATCATCCATGTGGAATGTAAGCTCCTTCTTGATGTAGAGGTGGACTGGACAAGGTCCCAGGGTCTACAGGATGGAGGAATAGGATATAGATTAGAGTTGATTTCCTGGTGTTCTGCTGGGGAACTATTGTGATTAGTAAGGGAAGAAATTGTAGTAGTGATGTGAAGAAAGTGGTCAGGGTAGCTGCTGATGTTCGGGAGAAGGAAGAAAAGATATGATGTGGGTGCATTTTCAGGATTTGGAGTTGTCCTGGGTGATGCTGCAGGGACAGATGCTGGACATCGTGTGTCCTGCCATGGCCCACTGGGTGGACTGGAGAAGAGTGTAGATTACTATGTAGACCACTGCACATGTGGTGCTGCAGTGCTCCAAAATATATTCACCAGGTGCAGTGAATGTGCCACGATGATGCAAGAGGTTATTGTTGTGGGAGGAGTGGGGTGAGGGTGGTGGGAGGTATATAGGGACCTGTTATTTTTTTCATGTAACATTTAAAAGAAAATAAAGAAAAAAAACTTCTACATACATTAAGCATCTATATTTCTTCTCAAAACTCCTCTTATCTCCTAATATATACAATTCCATGTGTTTACTATTTGCATTTAGTTTATATTAATGAGACCATGCAATATTTGTCCTTCTGTGTCTGGCTTACTTCACTTAGTATAATGTCTTCAAGCTCATCCATGTTATCACATATGTCCCAATTTCATTTCTTCTTACTGCAGCATAATATTCCATTGTTTGTATAGACCACATTTGTTTATCCATTCAATCATGAAGGGACACTTGAGTTGTTTCCATCTTTTGGCAATTGTGAACAACTTCTCTATGAACATTGGTGTGCAGATGTCTGTTCATGGCCTAGTTTTTAGTTCTTCTGGATATATTCCTTGTAGAGGAATTACTGGATCATGTGACAGTTCTATATTTAGCTTTCTGCGGAACCTCCAAACTGTATTCCATGAAGGCTGCACCATTTTACACTCCCACCAACAGTGAAGGAATGTTCATCCTCTCCAGGACATATTGTTGTCTGTTTGTTTTTTTTTAAAATGATGTCCATTCTGTGTGGTGTTAGGTGATATATTGTTGTTTTAATTTGCATTTCCCTAATAGTAAGTGATATGAAACATTTATTCATGTGCTTTTTGGCCATTTGTATTTCCTCTTTGGAGAAATGTCTATTTAAATCTTTGGTCCATTTTTAAATTTATTGCTTGCTTTTTTATTGTTGTGTTGTATGATCTCTTTATATAGCATGGAAATCAAACCCTTATCAGATAACTGATTTCCAAATATTTTCTCCCATTGACTTGGCTGCATTTTCACCTTCTTGATGAAGTCCTTTGAGTCATAGAAATGTTTAAGTTTGAGGAGGTCCCATTTATCCATGTTTTCATTTGTTGCTCGTGCTTTTGGTATAAGGTTTATGAATCCATCATCTACCACCAGGTCTTGAAGATGTTTACCTACATAGTCTTCTAGAAGCTTTGTTGTACTTCCTTTTATATTCAGGTCTTTGATCGACTTTGAGTTTATTTTTGTATAATATGTGAGATAGGGGTCTTCTTTCTTTCTTTCGGCTATGGATATCCAGTTCTCCCAACAAAATTTTTTGAATAAACTTTTCTTCCCCAACTGGGAGGACTTGACAAGATTGTCAAAAATCACTTGGCCATAGATGTGTCTGTTTCTGAACCATCAATTTGGTTCCATTGGTCTATGTGTCTCTCTTTATAACAATACCATGTTGTTTTTACCACTGTAGCTGGGAAATATGATTTAAAGTCTGTAAGTGAGAGTCCTCCAACTTCACTTTTCCTTTTGAAAATGTTTCTGGCCATTTGGGGACTCTTACACTTCCAGATAGACTTGATAATTGTGTTTTCCATTTGCTGAAAAAAAATACTGGTGAAATTTTTATTTGTATTTCATTGAATCTATATATCAATTTGGGTAGAATTGACATCTTAATGGTATTTAGTCTTCCACTCCATGAGCAAGAAATGTTACTCCAATTATTTAGGTCTTTTAAAATTCCTTTTTGCAATGCATTATAGTTTTCTGAATACAAGTGTTTTGCATCCTTGGTTAAGTTTAATCCTAAATATTTGATTCTTTTTGTTGCTATTGTAAATGGAGTGATTTTCTTGACTTCCTTGTCAGATTGTACATTATTCATGTAAAGAAACACTACTGATTTTTGCTTATTGATCTTGTATCCTGACACTCTACTGAAATAATTTATTAGCTCTAGCAGATTTGTTGTAGATATTTCAGGACTTTCTACATGTACAATCATCATCTGCGAATAGTGAAAGTTTTAATTCTTCTTTTCCAATTTGGATGCCCTTTATTTCTTTTTCTTGCCTGATTGCTTTAACTAGAAACTCTACCACTACATTGAACAACAATGGGGTTAGTGAGCATCCTTGTCCTTTCCCTGATCTCAATCGAAATGTTTTCAGTCTTTCACCATTGAATACAATGTTAGCTGTGGGTTTTTCTTACATGGCTTTTATCATGTTGAGAAGTTTCCTTCAATTCCTTTTTTTTTGTAGTATTTTTCTCAAGAAAGGATGCTGTATTTTGTCAGATGCCTTTTCTGTGTCAATTGATAAGATCATGTGATTTTTCTTCTTTGATTTATTAATGTGGTGTATTACGCTGATTGATTTTCTTGTGTTGAACCAGCCTTACATGCCTTTTATACAATCCACTTGATCAAGAAGGATAATTCTTTTAATGTGTTGTTGGATTTGATTAACAAGTATTTTATTGAGGATTTTTGCATCTGTATTCATTAGAGAAATGGGTCTATAACTTTATTTTTTTGTAATAGCTTTATTTGGCTTTAGTGTTAGGGTGATATTGGTTTCATAGAATGAATTTTGTAGCATTCCTTCTTGTTCAATTTTTTGGAAGAGCTTGAGTCACATTGGTATTAAATCTTCTTTGACTGCTTGGTAGAATTCACCTGTGAAACTGTCTGGTCAAGGGCTTTACATTGTGGGGAACTGTTTAATGACTGTTTCAATCTCTTTACTTGTGATTGATTTGTTGAGTCTTCTATTTCTTCGAGCATCAGTATGTTGTTTGTACATTCTTAGGAATTTTTCTATTTTATCTACATTGTCTAGTTTTTTTAGCATAAAATTAGCATAAAATTGTTCATACTCCCCCTAAAATGAACTACAAAATCTATACAGTCTGACTCATGCCTATCTATTCTCACTTCTCCCTCCTCATTGGATTCCAGAGCCTCAGTCTTCTTCAAAGCACCTGTCAAACTTGGGGTCTATGCTCAGCTTGTCCCCATGTTTGTAATATCATTTTCTACATCTATGTCCCCTTCCCTGCCTAGTCTCAATTCCTGCTCCTCCTCGAAGTATCTTCTCTAATTTCCTTACCATGGAAAGGTTTTTCTTATTGCCATATCCAGATTAGGGCATCCCATTCTATTTTTTCGTTGCATCCTGAATCGCCCTTCAAAGGCCAATGCCAACAATTGAACTTTTTGATTAGACTAATGAGGACAGTTTCTGGCTCTATGGTATTCAATTTTGTATCTTCATGGAATAAATACTTAAAATGTGTTAATACTGACATGTTGAATGAATGAACATACACACACAAATGAAATGCACACATAGTATCACAATTTTATACATTTGCAAATGTATTCAATTAACATATTGATGTCTAGTGTGCACAAGGTGTTGTGCACAGGAAACATTTCCCCTGAAGACTTAAAGAG
Source organism: Dasypus novemcinctus (assembly GCF_030445035.2). Classification (NCBI taxonomy): domain Eukaryota; kingdom Metazoa; phylum Chordata; class Mammalia; order Cingulata; family Dasypodidae; genus Dasypus; species Dasypus novemcinctus. The sequence continues at coordinate 9,512,554 of NC_080694.1, read as the reverse complement.
TAAAACTCATAATGTCATTTCACGTAGGGGTAAATGCAGGTCCAGTAATTCAGTACTAGTGACTATAAATTGTACCAGGTTAAATGTGATTCAGAAGTAAGGTGATTAAAAATCTGATCTCATCTTCCACTTTAGTACTTCTAGTAAGCAAGTATATTCATTTTTAATGCATTCAGGTGAAAGAGGGGTACAAAAAATGGATTAATATGATACCTAAAATGATTGTACAAGAGCTATACAATGGTCCAATCCACCATTCATACACCATGTGGTTTTCACACCTGGTCCATGCTGTTTCCTCAATGAACTACTTGTTTCTGCCTGCCATTGTTTCTGCAGCCTCTAGTGATGGAAAAATGCTGTGTTTCTTGGTACAGAAGTCAGTTAAAGTTTACATATCAGCTTGGTCTCCATATCTTGACTGTGAGCACCTCTAGGGCTAGAGGCAACAGGGTATTCATCTGTGCATTGTTTGCACTGCAAACTATTCTGATGTTGGGGAATTATTGGTTTCTGAGTCCAAAAGCTGGAATCTCAGAAGCCAAAGGTATGGACACCCAGTGTCCTACAGATGTGGCCTGATCAAAGCTTTGCTCGTTATTCAATCAAGTAAAAGTGAAAACTCTGAATTAATTTAATCTAATATGCCCAGAGGAGCTGACCAGTTCACAAACAAAATCTAACATCTATTTTTGGAATTCATAATCAATATCAAACTGCTACAATGTGTCCTGAAACAGAGCTTATATGTAGGTATTTATTATCCTCAAAATATAGCAATTCAAATATGTGGAAAAATAAGGAATATTCCCAAAATGTTGTTGGATCTTTACGATAACCACAGACAGAAGAAAGGAGGGAAACTTTTATCATGCATTCCAGGATAATTAGGAAAAAAAGGAAATTTATAAACAAAAAACTGAAAACCAAAGTGGAAGTCTATTCAGATGTATTTCAAACATATAAAATTAACTACAATATGAGTATTCAATGTTAGATTTAATGTAATGAAAAAGACAAAAAATGTAATTTAATGTTGAAAAGTTGGATGATGTGACTGTCATTCTCCTGCCATTATTAGAGAAAAAATGTGATTCACTTCTTAATTGGTGAAGGAAAATGCAAGCGTGGTATTGATTTTCTTCAGGCCTTCTATTTACTGCAGGACAATATTCAGTTACAACTTAAGAAGTCTTAATGTCCACAGAATATGTTCTATACCATAATCCATGGTGAGTGTTCCTATCTGGTCTTAATAAAATAATATAGCACCTTGGAGCAAAGATGTAGCCTAGTAATCCAGCACTGGAAGCCAAACTGGAGAAGATTTCAATGGCTGCCATGACCTTCCCGTTGGTGCTGTGGTAGACAGAGAGGAAACTGACCCAAACCCTGCAGAACACCAACAAAGGTGTCAGGCAGGTTCCTGGCCATGAAAGCTACATTGAAGCTGCAGAGGGCCAAGCAGCCCAGGAATCCCAGGACACAGTAGAAGGCAGTAGCTGAGCCCTTAAGACAATGGTAATATAACCAGGCTCATTGTGTGCATCTTTATCAATGAATGGGGGAGAGGTTCTGTACCAGATTCCACAGAGTATCATCTGGATTAGGGAGCAAATGGAAATAGCAAAGTTAGGTGCCCCTGATACCAAACACTGCCACATCCTTCTCCCTAGAGCAGTGACCTTGAATTCCAGAACCACAGTGATTGTTTTGGCCAAAACAGTGGACACAGCCACTGCAAAAACAATTCCAAATGTGATTTGTCAGAAGACGCAGATGGCTGTGTTGGGATAACTGATGAAGAGCAAGGAGCATAGGAACACAGGGTAAGGGAGATGAGCAGGATGTAGCTGAGGATCCTGTTATTGGCCTTGACAATGGGAGTGTCTTGGTGCTTCACAAAGACCCCAAGAATAACAGTAGCAAGGAAAGAGAAGCAAAGAGCTGTGCAGACCAGAGTCAACCCCAAAGGATCTTTTGGAGGGAATGAGGTCTCTCATTGTTTGCATTCTGATGATCTGGACACTTCACACAGTGTTCTATATCTGGTGAGAAATGCAAAGTGTCATCAGCCCATGTTCAGTAATTCTCACTTATTCACTGGACCCAAAAGAATAACAATGGACAATTTCAACCAAATTTGTCCAGCTTGTGATGATTTTAAATAACCCTGTGCTTTAATGTGCTTGTTTTTCCTTCCCTAAACTTTCTCTTAGACCTCTGGCTTTCATTTAAACATTCAGTCCATCAATTTGATAGCAGTGTAATTTATTTACTGTTGAGCTTCCAATCTTTTCTTGTCCACACATCGTATTATTTCTAGTGGATTTTCTGCTTATCTTGTTTCTGTAGACAGTCCCTGTATTCTCTTGATGTAATTCATTATTGACTAGATCTTTGTTAAATAATTTATTCCACTTGTGGCTTGACCATTCATTGCCTAACAGAAAATAGCAGTATTAATGTAATTAACATTCATTAAACTTTTCCTTTAAGGTTGATGATATATGATGATATATGTCTTATTTAAGAAATTTTCTCCTTTGAAAATGAAAACATTCTTCTCCTTTTTGTTTCTTTAAGGTTTTTATTTTTACATTTAGAATTACAATTTTCCTGATATTGATGAATCTGTATGTGACCAATTTGTTTCTAGATATGTCATTTGGTTCATTTTATTTCCTTTTCTATCCTTATGATGAAACAACATTATTGTGACTTAAAAAAAGAAACAAGTAGAATATGCACTCCCATTTCACTCTTTGTCTTAAAGTTTGTCTTAGCAAAGCTTTTTGCATTTGATTTCATAGGAATGATTTAATAAGTTGTCATTGCCCCATAAAGTTGTGATTGTGATAACAACTGCATTGACTCAGTCAATCAATTTGGAGAATAATGATATCATTACAATATTGAGTCCTTTCAACTATGAACACGGTTTATCCCTCCATTTATTTAGTTTTCTTTAAATTTTTCTCGATACCTTTATTATACAGAAGTCTTTCCAAACTTTCCTAAATATTATTTTCAGGCATTTAATACTTTCAAGATATTGCAAATATCATCTTTGAAAGTTTCATTTTAGAAAGCCCTGTGACTTGCATATATAAGAAGCTTTTATATTACCCTTGTATTCAGAGCACTAAACTGAGTTTATAAAATCTTCCAGATCTTCAACTTATGCAATAAAATCCTTTCCAAATTATGTCAATTTTACTTTATCCTTCCAAATAATTATTCCTTCCAATCTTTTTCCTTCCAATATTGCATTGGGAAGGATCTCCAGTGCATTGTTAGATGTGTTAATATTGAAGATTTTTGTTTCATTATTGATCTCCCAGGCATGAAATACTTCTATATGGTGTGAAATTTATGTTAGTTTTCAGGAAGTATCTTTTAAGAGATGAAGATGGTTCTCTTCTATTTCTACTCGATAAGGTATGCTTTTGTTGTTTGTTCTAAAATCACTGGTGGGCATTGAATTTTATTAAATATTTTCCTTCATTCACTGAGATGACAGTTTCTACTTTTCAGGGGGCACATATACTAAATTACCTTGCTTTGTCATGATAAATCCTCTTTATAAAATATTGCTGGAATTAGAGTGCAGATTATTTTTTTATTATATATGAGCTTATGTTTAAAAAAGCTAGAAACCTGTAAATTTCTTATTTTTTTATGACCTTATAAGATTTTGATACAAATTTTAAGCCGTAATCATAAATGAATAGAGATGTTTTCCCATTTTTGTCCTATTCCTTGGAAGAGTTTGAGTAAATAAGTATTATTTTTTCCTTGAAAGTTTGGTGAATTCCCCAGTAAGGCCATTGGTCAATATTAAAATTTATGAGAATATTTTAAACTATGGATTTAATAACTAAAGAAGATACGAAACTTTTCAGATTTGTAATTTTGGGGGCATATTTTTTGGCAACTTTTATTTTTCTAGGAATAGGTGAATATCCTTCATAATTTCAAATGTTTGGGCCCGTAATTATTTATGCTAAGTTTTATGGTGCAAAATTCTGCACAGAGGGCACATTCTTAAGTCCTGGTATTATTTATTTTGCAATTTTTTGTTTATTCTTAATGTACCATTCTAGGGATTATTAATTTTTTTTCTAAATCTGCAGTTCACTTTGACATTTTTATCCTACCTGTATTGTCCTTTATTAAATTTCTTTCTTATATTTATTAATATCTTCTCTTTTCTTTAGGTTTTATTTGCTCTTATTAATTTTTCAATGACTAGTTAGTTCAGCTTTTTCATTTAAATATATGTACTAAATAATTTAAAAATTATATATTCTAGGATTATACATATTTTCTCCAAAGACAGCCTTAACTCTATCCCATAATAAGACTTGAAATGTAGCATTTTCAATTTCAAGACATTTTTATAAAAACTTTTATATTATCTAAATTAAATCATAAGTTGTTGAAAATTATATTTCTTAATCTCCAAGCATGTGTGAGCTGCAGTTCATGGTTACAGTATTCTTTATATGCACATGTAGAACATATACTTGAACTTATCTTGTACTGATGTGTACATGGATCATTTTCCCAAATTGATTAATTGCAAGACTATATCATTAATCTCAACACATCTTTAAAAAATGAAATAATAGTATTTTAGAAAATTAAACCACATATTAATCAAGAAATGAAAATCAGAAGTTTCCCACAATAGATGTTATTCCAGTATGTACCATCATGAATATGCATGTAATATCAGGAATATGTTGAATTTCAGAAATTATATTATGAAAGAAATATGGCATAAGATTTTCTCTTCCATTTCTATATCATGTCTCAGTATCCATTCCCAATATTCTCTGTGAGCTAGTCACAGTGAACCTTTGTTTTCCAGTTCTCTGAATCTCAGAATAATACATTCAGTGGTGATTTACTTTTTGTCATTAATAATTCTGCCAAGAATTTATTGCCCTTTCATTCATCTTACATAATACTAATGCTACTGTCTCTATGAAAAGCTCTGTGGAACCACTCAAACCTATGAATTTGCTGTCCCATAAGTTTCTGTACATGCACAAATTACAGTTTTAAGGATAGATACAAAGTGTCCCTATGTTTTGTCTCCTCAATCAGTTGTAAAATATGGGAGAACAGAAACTGAAACCCATTCATTGTGGGTGCATTATATTGTCCTCATGTGGCACACTTTAGAAATACACATTTCTAAAAATGGTCACAAACTTTCTGAGCATCTGTTCTTCATCTCAGTGTAAGTCATGAAAATTGTTAAGATCCAAGCTTTTGATGAAATTTAAATATCCTTTCAAACAGGATGAAAAGCAGGTACTTATAATACAATGTATTAGTTACAAGATAAGGATGAAACATAGTTTACTATTATGGAGTCAAGAAAAGTGTTTCTTAGAGATGACTTTGCCAGCAATGGGTATAAAGCTTATCAAATAAGCTAGATAAGTGCAGAGAAGAGGTATCATATCAATGGAAAATACTATTGATTATAAAATTAAATTGCTAAATAAAGGAAGGATGAATTTTGACTCTGCAGTTTCCTAGATAATTTTAAATATCTTGTATGAGTGGGAGATATAAAGGAGAAGTGGGGACTTTCTTCTGGGCATGAACTTATCTGTCTCATTGGAAATCTCATTCTCTGGGCACACAGTACGAAGAGCAGGAGGCAGGCTTTCCCTCCTAAGAGGTGTTCATGAATCCAGGAACACACTTCTCACTGCATTCTCAGTGGGGAGTCCAGGGAAAAAATCAAATATGTCTTAGTAACTGTGACTTTAACTCTCCAATAACTACAGTGTTAGGGGTATTGAATTATTCACAAATTTAAATTTTAAATACATAAATCAGTTTATTTGATAGGATACCATTTTCATTGTATCATGTGAAATAAATAATATTTCATAAATATATTTTTGAATAAATGTGTTTTTTTCCATCCATTTGACAATGGGTAAGAAAAATTTTCTAATTGAAAGATAAGTTGTTGAATACCCAGATGTGGCCATTTACTGAGCAGTAAGGAGGAAGTAACCCCCCATAAAGAGATTTTCTTTATGCGTAAACTATGATGATTTGGTCATACTCACCTCTGAAAATCCTGCGTTCCACTCTATCATCTCCTCAGATACAAAATATTGTTGATTTTGTGACACATCTAAGGCAAATTGTCCTACCTTAGCTTTAAGACCAAAACCTTCTGGAAATTTCCAAAAGTTAATAATGTCAAACCAGGCATCCAATTTCCTTGCCTCATCCAAGTTCATTTGCTCACCAGCAGGATTTTCAAATTGCATGTTCTTTAGAAATGAGTGCAGCTGAAAGAGACATCATTTTGTGAGGAAGTTTGTCCAAAGATTAAAGATAGAATATCCATATTAGGGAGCATCCATGAACCTATGTGAACCCTGCTTCATAACACAATTTTATTATTAACATCCAATAAAATAAAGAAATAAAAGTGAATGGAGGATAGATATGGCAATATGGTGGCAAAGTAAGGAGCTCCAAGTGTCAGCTTGCCCTACAGAACAGTTAGTAATAACGCAGAACTATCTAAAGCCTCTGTTTGGGGATCCCTGGAGACCTGTGGAGCATCTTGCAACATCTTTGAAAGAATGGAAGGAAACTGCTCGTTATTAGATAAAGCAATAAAATAACAGGTAATAAAAAATGGAAAGAGCAATGAGCACAGTATTTTGCTGAGGATAAGATGGTTCAAATGGGAAATCCAAGAGAAAATGTGAATAGGAAATTTAATTGATAAGGTAGTTCTCAAACAAATATATACAACAGTCAATGGCTTTTCAATATTACAGAAATAGCTTATAAAAGCTTTTTGGGAAAATATGTATGATAGCAATAGATTTAAAATTTGTTGTGTCTCCTGTGAATAAGGTCATAAATCTCTATCAATGAATGCAAAAGTCTTAAAAACAGTATTGCAAAGATAGAACAAATCTATAAAATTTCTATAGAAGTTAACACAGGAGAAATATTGTATGACTGTGCTATTATGTTGTGCAAATTCATGGAGTTAATAATTAGAAAATGGAGTGACAGTATAGAATGAATAGTTGATGGTTAATCTTTGCAGAATTGTAAAAATGGTGCTTGTTAATTTTTGGAAATGAATAGAAATGGAGAATGCACATCATAGTGTTAGTAACTAGCAGAGTTACCTTATGAATAAGACAAAGGACAAAAAGTAAAATATAGGAAAATGTATAATACTAGAGGATAGCTAAAAAAATTTAACATTGGGTTAGAAAACATAGTAAAACCTCATGGGAAATATGAATATGGGTAATATTGCATGTATAAGACCATTTTTTACAAAATGTAAATATAAATAAACTGGATAGACAGAAATAGAAGAGCACCTTGGTATGGCATGGGAAGCATAGAAAGACTGAGAGGTGATGAGTTTTCCCATTATTTCCTTTTATTATTATTATTAACAATTTCTGGAATAATGAAAATGCTCTAATAATTATTGAAGTGATAAATACACAACCATGTGATTATACAAATATCATCGATTGTACCCTTTGGAATCCCATCAAAAATTTTTTTAAATTTTGAAACCTGTTCCCCTGAGGTTTTAATTTATCAGTTCATTAATTAGACCATTGGCTAAAGAAATGGCATTCACATAAATCTAAAAAGCTAGTTAGCTTAAATACCTAAATGAATCAGAATCATGCTGGAGTGGAAAATGTCACACAGATCCTTCATCTTTTTAAACTTGGCCTGTCTGGCAGCTCGAGGAGGCAGAGAGGATAACAAGCAGGTTATGATATAAAGATATTTCAAAGTGTAACCAGCTGTCAACAGTAAGAAATCTGTCCATGCAAGTGAACCCCAGATATCTGTGGCATCTTTGTAGGAATATTAGCAATTATATCTAGGGGAAAGAATCATTAGCAGACCCTTACTTTGGGGAAGAGGTGCATTTTTCTATAACCTCCTAGCAAAGCCCTAATGTCAGTGGATTGTGTTTCTAAGAAATATAAATTCATCCACTGCTGGTGGCAGGTAAGGCCAGAGGAGAGGCAAGGAGAGGGGAGTTTGGTGGAGAAGGATATATCCCTTATGTTCCAGAATTGGAAAAGAGAAAGTCATGAGGACTAAAATGAAGAAAAATAGAATAGTCTCACTTTCCTTTGAAAGGAAAAATCAGTCATAAGTTTAAGGACTAGCTGGGATGTGGGTGAGCAGGTAGGAAGGCATGGACAATAATGTGGGGCAGTTGATCCAGCCATCTGTAAATTGACTAGGCATTGCTCATCATAACAATGATGCAGAAAGTAATGAAAAAGGCACCTACTGTTGCAAATAGACTTCCTTGATAGGCTCAGCCAATCTAATGTATGTTAGAAATGTATAAAGGGGGAAAAGAAAACCCACAATAGTCAGATCTTTATCCTTAAATACACTGGGTTTCTTTCTCTGGAAACAGGTAGGATCTGTTAATCTCCATGCAGAAAGGGAAGTTGCAGGAGCAGGAAATGAAAATCAATGGGTACATGTCAGGGGGATCTCTAAAACTTTTTGCCCTGGGGTTCTGCATCTGAGGTTCTGTGCCAAGGTGAAAAACAAGAGTTGGAAAATATGTTTTGGATTATCCTCCTTATACTTATGTGCTATGATTTCACCCAAGGCCATGGATAGTGAGGCCCCAGGGACCACCTTCTCTCCAGAAAGATTTAGTGCTATCCCTTGTCAATCAACCAGGCCCAATCAATAAACTGGTGCTCATTGCATCAGAAGGGTGTTCTGTCAAAAAGGGCTTATGTCAGTCAGGTTTTAGCTAAGGACATCCTGGAATCATGCACTCCATGGCCCAACAGAGGGATGGACAGCCTCACACAACTATGTTTCAGGTTAGGCAAACAACATGCCTCATAAGGTAAATGCAGATCTGCATACCATTCCTGTGATCAGAAACACCGACGATCCAATATCCCCCTGCCTGGGAAGCAGCAGTCTTGTGAAATTCAAAAATTAAAATTGGTAGCTTAAGGTAAATGCAAAAATAAAATTACATTTCTAATTCCTAAAATTTGACACCCTTATCTACTCCTTAGCCCCTGTAAACTATGTTAAAACCACAGATCAGCAAGTAATGCTGATTCATTTCTACACATACAGATAGTTTTCCCTAATATTTGCACTTGTATGGGAACACAGGGTTACGTCAGAAAAACTTAATTTTGTCACCCCAAAGCAGGGAACAGTAGTACCCCATAAACTCTTTACCATATCAAACATCAAAGACACAGGCAACACCTATAACTTTTTATTACCCTGGAGTGAAAAATAAAGGACTTATGGCCACTAACTTGAAAGGGAATTTAAAGTTGTGCCCATCTTACAGGCACATACACTTACAAGTTATTCAATGGTCAAGGCAGGAAGTTCTATGTTTTGGAAATACCACATCAAATGTACCTCCTCTGACTGTGGCCACTTAATGATCCTTGAGGCTGTTGATGGAGGGGTCCTATAACACCATAGAAATCAGAAAACATGGACAGACAAGGTGCTTTTATCTCTCCCTCCCTGGTAGTAGTGAGGTTCATACATAACGCATTTTCCATTGTGGTTTTATTGCGCTCATAGGTACTGGTAAGTTCATTACAATATTTGAGGATATTGAGACAATTGTATGGGGAGATGAATATTATGCTGAAGTTTATTGGGATGTATGTGATCCAAGTGATTTGAATTGGCAGAAAGAGCTCTCAGAATGTAACTGTATTTCGCACCCTGCCAATGGGCCATACTTTGGAATTTATGCTCCCCAGTGAGACAGAATTAGACTCATTTGTGGTTTCCCTACACATAGCTCTTCTGCCTTTTCTATTTGAACCTATAGTTAGTACTAGATTTGATAGGTGTATGTCCAAGAGACTTAAATCTTTGGGCTGTCCGTGTGTCAGTTGTCCTTAAATCTCAACTGAGTTCCAGCACCTACTCTCCAGTTCATTGGACTCACCCAGGACGAGTATCAAGGAGATGATGATGGACCACATCTATTTCAGGGAACAGAGAGTATTTGAAACTGCTAGTCCTATCCATCAGCTCCATGGGATCTAAGACCCTTTCAATTAGAGGTGAGGTTAGCATCACCATCAGAGTATCCTCAGGATTGGGGAATGAAGATGGACTATAGAAGATTTATGGTTATTCTGCTATATATTTATTGTTATTATAGCAATGTAAGATCTTTTATCATTGAGGTGGAGACAATAGTCAACAGAGGCTCTGAGGGTAGGGAAAGGGAAAAACAGGTATAAGATGGAGCATTTTGTGGACATTGGAATTGTCCTGAATGACATTGCAGTGATGGATACAAGCCATTATATATTTTGTCATAACTTACTAAATTGTGTGGGACAGAGTGTAAGCTACAATTTAAAGTATAATCCACACTTAATGGTAATGCTTCAATATGTGTTCATCAATTGTAACAAATCTACCATACTAACAAAGAATGTTGTTAATGTGGGAAAGTGTGGGAGGGGGAGGGAGTGAGACATATGGGAATCCCCTATATTTTTCATGGAACATTTATGTAATCTAAAATATTTTGAAAAAATAAAAAAAAATTAAAAAATGTAACTAGTCATGCCCAACTGGCCCACCCTTTGTTATATTTCAAGGATCAATGTCTCTTCATATAATTCATGATGAAACAAAGATGGCCATCTATGAAACTGAATTTTTTTCCTTTTAATTTTTGGATTGATGACTGAAATTTTGATTATTCTATTTTCCAAGAAGAAATGGTTTCTTGGTTTTTAGATAACCTAAGGTAGGAGTACGGGGAAGCTTGTGGGATGAGGGAGTGAAACTCCATGCATTGGCATGTGTCTGTAAAATATTGTATGCTTGTGGAGCAACTCATTTGGTCTGAGAGGGGATAAGTCTCAGAACTTGTGATGCAAATGTAACTCTTGAGGTCTCCTGAATTTATTATGATTAAGGACAGGATTTTTTAAATGGAAAGGATGACTTCTGTTTCCATCCAGAATGATTATCAAATTGTGATGGTTAGGCTAATGTGTCAACTCAGCCAGATAAATGTGCCAGGTTGTTTGGTCAAGCAAGCACTGGACGAATTGTAATACAAGGGCATTTATGGATTGTATTAGTCAGCCAAAGGTGTGCTGAAGCAAAATAGTAGAAATTGGTTGGCTTTTATAAAGGGTATTTATGTGGGGGTATTGGCTTACAGATACCAGGTCATAAGCTTAAGTTACTTCCCTCAACAAGGCAATTTTCATGTGTTGGAGCAAGATGACTGCCAATGTCTGTGAGGGTTCAGGCTTCCTGGGTTCCTCACTTCCTAGGACTAGCTTCTCTCTAGGCTCAGGGTTCCTCTCTTCCTGGGGTTTGCTTCCGTTTCCTCTGTGAGCTTATATCCAGGGCTCTAGTGTAAGGCTTCAGTATTAAACTCCAACATCAAAACTCCAACATTGAAAACCCCCAACTCAGTCCTTTGTCATGCCTTTTATCTGTGAGTCCCCATCCACGAAGGGGTGGGGACTCAATACTTGAATGTCATAGCCCAAAGTCTTAATCATAACTTAATCATGACTAGGTACAGACCAGATTGTAAACATAATCCAATATCTATTTTTGGAATTCATAACTTTGTCAAACTGCTACATGGACTTCAGTCTCTGGACTTTCATTGGCGCCCCTGACTGCAGCCTGCCTGTGGAATCTGGACTTGTGCATCCCTATAGTCATGTGAAAGACCCTTATAGAATCTCTTACATTCAGCAAATATCTCTTGTTGATTCTGATTCCCTAGAGAACCCTGACTAATAGACACATCATTAACTAAACACCTGTGAAAAATCCTGAAATAATTCAAAGAAGGCACAGAGCAAATGAAAATATTTAGCCAGAGAAGCTTAAAATGAGAAAAATCCAAATATTTACATAGTTCCAATAAGTTATGAATAAGTTTCCAACACCAAACATCATTCTGACCAGTAACAACAGTCTTTTGTGAAAAAAACCTATGGTTTAAGCTGATTCCAAGTCTTCCATGATAAAAATAACATTGAAAAAATTTTCCTCCAAAAATGCTCTTTATACCATGGGATTCAATGTAAGTATTTCATATATAACAAACCAGTAGTTGTGATATTTGTAGATGGATGGTTACTTCCAAAGAAAAAGATGTACTCTTATAAAATGTTTGTAAAAATAGCAAAGTAGGTTATAAAATTCTACCCACAGAGTGGGAATAAAACTTGTTCCACATCAATCTGAATATCAAAGCCTTCCAATATCAACTTACTTCAAAAGCCAATCATCACTAACAGTAATATAATGTAGGGGTCACTTCACTGTGTCCCAGTTACATATTGACCATACAGTGTAACAAAGGGGTTGAACACATCAGTAAGCATTATGATGCCCATTTCTCATTTATTCAAAAGAGATGTTTTTTTAATCATTATAAAACTAATTGAAATCATCCATGACATGCAGATACACTAAATCCCAGCAAGGAAACTACTTTGTTGGGAAATAAAGAGGTCATGCTTCAAACAGATACAGTGTTTGAAATACATTTTCTGGTCAGACAATTTATTTCAGAGGTCATTTGTAAATGAGGACAGATTCTGAACTTGGTTTCTAAATGAAACTTTTTTCAATTATGCATAATATTGGTAAGATAAAGATAATTTTTCTTATTCACTTCTTTATGTTCTTCCAGAGGACAATCATATTGAATAAAGGGCCAGCAAAATGGGTACTCATTGCTTTCAAAAGTACTACAAAAATATGAAATAGTCTAATGACCAGGAGTTGATTGAAAGATAACATCAAAAACCTACTGTTGGGAAGTGGACTTGGCCCAGTGGATAGGGAATCCATCTACTACATGAGAGGTCCATGGTTCAATCCCGGGCCTCCTTGACCCGTGTTGAGCTGGTCCACATGCAATACTGATATGCGCAAAGAGTGCCCTGCCATGCAGGGGTGTCCCTGCATAGGGGAGCCCCACACACAAGGAGTGTGCCCCCATTAAGGAGAGCCACCCAGCATGAAAGAAAGTGCAGCCTGCCCAGGAATGGCACCACACACATGGAGAGCTGACACAACAAGATGACAAAACAAAAAGAAACAGAGATTCCCGTTCCACTGACAAGAACAGAAGCAGACAAAGAAGAAGACACAGCAAATAGACACAGAGAACAGACAACTGGGGCAGGGGGAGGGGAGAGAAATAAATAAATAAACCTTTTTTTTAAAAACCTACTGTTTTAGATTTTTAAAAAAAGAAATTTTCAATCTCTTACTTGAAATAATTAAGTTCATAAGTAAAGAAATAATGGGGAAAACAAGGGATTCTATAACATGCAAGACACTTTTGAGAATAAAATAAATGATTCCCTTCTCTTACTCAGCTGTGATATATATGTGTGAGTTTATATCTAATAGAGGTATGGTTTTATCATTATCCATTTTAGTTGCATAAATCACAAAAAGATTTCCAGCCAAGATGGCTGATAAGTGTAACACAAACTCCAGAAATGATTTTTAGCAAAACCTGCTTCAGTGTTTTCCAATGTGACAAAAAATTACTTGGGAAATGAATCTTTCTTTTTCTTTCTTTCTTTTTTTTAAATGTTACACTAAAAAAACATGAGATTCCCATATACCCTTTACCCCCCCCACTCCTCCCACATCAACAATCTCTTCCATCATTATGGCACATTCATTGCATTTGGTAATGATATTTTGGAGCACTGCTGCACCACATGGATAATGGTTTACATTGCAGTTTACACTCTCTCCCAGTCCATTCAGTGGGTTATGGCAGGATATATAATGTCCTGCATCTGTCCCTGCAATATCATTTAGGACAACTCCAAGTCCCAAATGCCGCCACAGCACATCTCTTCCTCCCTCTCCCTGCCCTCAGCAACTACCATGGCCACTCTCACCACATCAATGCCACAATTTCTTCCATTTCTAGCCACAAGAGTTCCACAGTAGAATATCAGCAAGTGCACTCTAATCCATATTTTATTCCTCCATCATGTGACCCTGGGAAGGTGATGTCTGCTACAGAGCTGTTCAAGTAAATGAAGATTTTACGATCTTCAGCAACCAACTGTAATTACCTTAAAATTTTCTCTTTTCACTAGAGAAGATTCTTAATTCAAAACTAACTTCAAAAATCTACATGAGGCTTCCAGGTCAACAAAAAACAGTCAATGTGATTTTATTGCTCTGCTCCTTTAGCATGGGGACTAATGTGGAATGGCTTATTCCCATGGTGGCTAGGCCATTCATTGCTACAAGCAGATCTCAATTAAATAACAATTTAATATTCCATCATAATAAGCAGGAATTCCCAGGATGATAGTTAAAAAGAAGAAAGGCTGATTGGTGTGGCATTCTTCATATTCACCAACAATACTAAAGCCCCTACATCCCAAATAGCTTTCTCTTAAAACTGTATCATGGCAGTCATGCAGGGTTCTTGGAAGGCCAAGCAACATGATGGGGTCCACCTGGCATGGAACTCTTTCTCACTGAAAGCACTTGGTGTTCTTCCATGGCCTGGGTTGGCTCCTCCAAAATCTGGATCTCCAGTGCTTTAAGGGTGACAGCTGGGGAAGCAGCTCTGGCTTTCAGCATAGCCACCACCTCACTGGGATTTAAATTGGTCAAGTCTAGAGCATGGATAGTCAGCAGCTCATCACCACTCTTGATCCTGTCATCTCATGCAAGATGGCCATGAGGTGGCCCACTACTCACAAAGATGGGCAGTTCAGTACTCTTACTTTCTTGCCTCCAGCAACTGTCTTTCCAAAGGAATTCTGTGGCTCCTACCTGTGAAAGATCAGAATTTTAAAAACTATTCTTAAATATTTATGAATATCCTATCACTTATTAGAGGTTCCTGTGTGCTGATTGAAGTAGAGAGGAGTGAGCATGGAAGGAGAGAGAAAGATATGAGGAAAACTGTTAGTAATTGATACTGCTCAGCCTGCAAAAAATGGGAGATGCATTCACTCAACAGAAAATAGAACCAAAAGGTGAATCTCAGAATGAATTTAAATGAAGTATATTGAGGTCGGGCACGATGGCATCCAAGTGAGTGCACCCTTGTCAACTCTCCTGCAATAAAACAGTCAAGTGGGGACAGAATTCTGCCAAGAGAGCTGTTTTGGGAATCCACAAGGCAGGATGTTTCTGGACATCAATCTGGAGAGAGTGCAACAAAAGGAGTGCTTGCTCAAGGTATAACTGTGGGTTTCTGACTGTTGAGCCCGAAGCTGTGGGAAATCTAAACCCTTCCCCTAAGGCTGCTAGCCACAGCATTCCCTGAACACCCCTGGTTGCATGACAGTGTTCCCAAGCTTCTTGTTCCACATACCCATGATCCCCAAACTTGCATTCCCAGAAGCTCGCATTCCCCAAACTCTGTGTTTCCATAACCTGTGTTTCCTGACCCTGTGTTCCTCAAGCCCACATTCACCCAAGCCCACATTCCTGGAACCCAGCACCCCCCAAAACTCCAGCATTCCCCTTTCCCACCAGTATCAGACAAACTCTGAGAGTGGGAGGGTTCTGCTGTGGTGCAGAGGGGCCTGAGGAATGCAGATTCAATGGAGCATGCCAGCTGTCTTGGGGAGATGCTAGGAAGAGAGGAGAGTTGAATCTGCTGAGAGAGGCTGATTTATCTAAACACCCTGGGATAAGGGAAATTCCTCTGGGAGAAGGCAGATTAAGGCAATTAACTAGAACTGTGCACAAACATAAGGTAGGGGAAAAGTAGGAAATGCTTGGTAGGCTTCCAATAACATATTTAGGGTTCCCAGCAAGGTGTGGGTGCTCTCTGTCAAAGAGACTAGGAGTCATTATTTTCTGTGGTGATTTGGTTCACTAGGGTCCCATCTGAATCTCAGAAGGGAGCTCTCACATGGCCCTTCTGCTGCTCTGGGAGGGAGGGAAGTGAGGAAGGGAGAAGGGGGTAAGGATAGACTACTAAGCAGTTTATTCAATTGCAAAGATGACTCCTTGCTTGAAGCCTTGTCTGGTCCTTTTTGTTCATTTGTTTCATTGACTTTCCTTCCTCTTTATCCCCCCACCACCTTTTATTTTTCTTTTTCCTTTTTTCTTCCTTTTTTCCTTTTTTTTTTCTTTTTTGTATTAGGTGTTGCAGGCAGTGCTTCCTGTTTGCTGTGCTTCCTCATCCTTGATTTCCTCTTTTCTGTGAGTACTGATTTGGGCTACCAACACTATTCCCTTTCCTTTACATCTTTCTATCTTCCATCTTCTGTTGTTTCTCTTAAATTCTATCTCTCTTTGTTTAGCTCCAGATTTTTCTGAGTTTTTATTTCTACCACCTTTATTCTGTTTTCTATCATTCTTTATGTTTTTTAATTGATTTTGTAAAAATATTACATTAAAAAATATATATATATATGAAGACCCATTCAACCCCACCCCCCCTTCCCCCCTCCCCCAGCAACACTCATTCCCATCATCATGACACATCCATTGCATTTGGTAAGTACATCTCTGGGCACCTCTGCACCTCATGGTCAAGGGTCCACATCATGGCCCATACTCTCCCCCATTCCATCCAGTGGGCCCTGTGAGGATTTACAATGTCCGGTGATTGCCCCTGAAGCACCATCCAGGGCAGCTCCAAGTCCCAAAGATGCCTCCACATCTCGTCTCTTCCTGCCATTCCCCATACCCATTAGCCACCATGTCCACTTTTCCCACTCCAATGCCACCTTTTCTCTGTGGACATTGGATTGGTTGTGTCCATTGCACCTCTATGTCAAGAGGAGGCTCAGATTCCACATGGATACTGGATGCAATCCTCCCGCTTTCAGTTGTAGGCACTCTAGGCTCCATGGTGTGGTGGTTGTCCTTCTTCAACTCCATGTTAGCTGAGTGAGGTGAGTCCAATAAATCAGATTGTAGGTGCTGGAGAGCCAGACTCTTTATGTTATTTTCCTTTCTTTTCTCTTTCCCTCTCCTAACAACACAGACCTTTTTTTTTTTTTTTTTTTTTTAATTTTTTTATTTTTTATTGACTTTGTAATAATATTACATTAAAAATATATATGTGAGGCAGGGCCTACATGATGGAATAGAGGAGAGTATGGGCCATGATGTGAACCAATGTATATGAGGTGCAGAGGTGCCCAAAGATGTACTTACCAAATCCAATGGATGTGTCATGATGATGGGAACGAGTGTTGTTGGGGGTGGGGGAGAGGGGGGGTGGGGGGGTGGGGTTGAATGGGACCTCACATATATATTTTTAATGTAATATTATTACAAAGTCAATAAAAAATAAAAAAATTTAAAAAAAAAAAAAAAAAAAAACATTGACTCCCACAGGAAAAAAAAAAAAAAATATATATATGTGAGGTCCCATTCAACCCCACCCCCCCACCCCCCCTCTCCCCCCCCCCAACAACACTCGTTCCCATCATCATGACACATCCATTGGATTTGGTAAGTACATCTTTGGGCACCTCTGCACCTCATATACATTGGTTCACATCATGGCCCATACTCTCCTCTATTCCATCATGTAGGCCCTGTGAGGATTTACAATGTCCGGTGATTACCTCTGAAGCACCATCCAGGGCAGCTCCATGTCCCGAAGACGCCTCCACCTCTCATCTCTTCCTGCCTTTCCCCATACCCTTTGTCCATTATGTCCACTTTTCCCAATCCAATGCCACCTCTTCTATGTGGACACTGGATTGGTTGTGTCCATTGCACCTTTATGTCAAGAGGAGGCTCAGATTCCACCTGGATGCTGGATGCAATCCTCCCATTTTCAGTTGTAATCACTCTAGGCTCCATGGTGTGGTGGTTGTCCTTCTTCACCTCCATCTTAGCTGAGTGTGGTAAGTCCAATAAATCAGATTGTAGGTGCTGGAGTCTGTTGAGGCTCAGGATCTGGCTATCACATTGTCAGTCCAGAGATTCAAATCCCCTAAATATATCTTAAACCCCAACATTAACTGCACCTCCAGCACATTAGCATGAAAGTCTTATGAAGGGAGATCCCATCTGAGTCCAGATTCATCACACATAAACACCATTTCCAAAGAGGGGCCATCTGCCCTGGTAGTTAACCCCATCGGCCATGACCATAACTCCCATGGGTCTCTTTAGCCCTCAAAGGAACCAATATCTGGGGGTTGTATCTGCTTTATCTGTCTCTCTGACTCTGCTCAGTTGTGCATGAGGGCAAACCTTCTGCCAGCCTCCAGACTCTTTTTTAGAAACTCGTAGCCATATAAACTCATTTCTCCTTTCCATTTCCCCCTTACTTTAGGTCAAACAGCATTTTAAAGTCATGGTATTTTATGTAGACATGGATATTCTGCTGATCTGCATTGAACCTTCCGTATAAGGTCATTTTCCAGTTGCATCATCAGTTGGTAGTTGATAGTGGTCCCTCGTTGCCAGGGAGGCTCATCCCCGGGTGTCATGTCCCACGCTGGGGGGAAGGCATTGCATTTACATGCTGAGTTTGGCTTCGAGACTGGCCACATTTGAGTAACATGAAGGCTGACAGAAGGAAATTCCCAGGCACAAAGTTGCTCTAGGCCTTGTTATTATTTTGGGTTTATCAGCTCACAAGCATAGTCATTAGTATCAGGGGCTCACTGTTGAACCCTCACTCCCTCCCGGTCCCCACCACTGTACCTGGGAGAATGTCGCTGCTCCCCTAGGGACCACGACAGAGCACCACTGGCCAGGAACCCAGTACCCCCCCTACTGTGGTTTTTAATTGTTGCCACTATGAGTATATCCAAACATTACCATGCACCCTGGACATATGTTCTGTACAGCTCCCTGTCAGTCATATATCACCTGTCATTGGTATCCCATACCAGTATCCCTCCATTGCCATTGCTGAAACACTCTGTGATCCAGAACTCCCCGAAATTTGAAGCCCAATATAATGTCATGGTCCCTTACTAGGGAATGGCATATAGCGATGAGTTTAAAGGATAGATAAAGAACTTGGATAAAGTTAGATAAAGAACTTAGATAAAGAATAACAACACAGACCTTTTAATTCATACTGTATTCTTCTCCATATTCAGTTTACCATCTCACTGTAGGTACTCCACTTTCTTATTGTTATAAATCTACACAGCTTATATAAGTTTAATATTCATTCTCTTAGGTCTCAGATGGTTCTGCTAACATTTACAATTAATACTGTTATTATACTTTTTCTATTATTACCTCTTTTGTTTTCCCTGGCTCTAAAATTTTCCTTCAAGGGAACTTGGACAACAACAAGGAAATAGAGTAAGAGGAATAAAGTGTAAAAGAAGACTTAACATACACACAAAAACAATATCTAAATAAACTCTGAGAGTAGGCAGAGAATCTAATCAAATGAATAAACCCAACATGATAAAATGATGACCTGACAGCAACAAAAAATTACAAACCATACCAATAATCAAGAAAACATAGCCCAATCCAAAGAGCAAATTAAAAATCAGGAAGAGGGGCAGAATATTAAACAATCAAAGCTCTCAAAACAAATGTCATGTACCAATTTAATGAAGTGAAGGAAGAGATTAAGGATATTAAGAAAACACTTGGCAAGCATACAGAAGAAATTGAAATATATGCAAAAATATAACAGATATGTTGGTGATGAATGGCACAATCCAAGAAATCCAAAATATGCTCTCAGCAAAGAACAGCAGATTTGAAGTGGCAGAGGAAAGAATTCGTGATGTGGAAGACAGTTCATCTGAAATAAATGAAGTATATTTAAGCTCCTCAAAGAAGTAAGGAATATTATGTGTATTAACCCAGTGTGAAATAAATTGACATATGGAAATCAAAAACAGATAAGAAAAAGAAAAATCATAAATCAGGGAAAAATGTATAAACTAGTTGAAATAAATGATACAAATTTACTATTCAGAACACTTAGACCAGATCTGAACATAGTAATCAGAGATTAGAATTTGTCATAGAACTGTGGAATTTACCAAGAACTCAGAATAGATTGAAAACGTGAAAAATACAAAAGAAAATGCATTTTATTGAAATCTTGAGTGCTCCAGTCACTAAAAAGGTTTCAGAAAGAAAGAATACAGTGAATAACAAAAAAGTCCAAATTAGAAGAAATAATGGGGGAGAAATTTCCAAAATGTAAGCTTGATATTTTTCACTTAAAATGACCAATATGAGCTACTTTGTAACATAAATATAAATTAGTCCACCTATAGATACATTGGAATGTATTTGCAGTCTATGAAGATTTATCTTTTTTTTTTTTTTACATCAAACACAGAGATCGGAATGCTTACAAACTATCAAAAGATTTTTTAAAAATTTTAAAAAGCTGGCTTTGGATTCAGGATTCAGTCAATTGAAAGAAACACTTAATTTCTAAGGTAACATAGAAGGAGACAATCATAAGAATGGGTGAATCTTAAATGCCAGAAGTAATACAGTGTGGGAATTGTCACTTGTCTGGCACAAGCCCTTCCTCTCAATGAACTTTGCATAAATTTCATATCCACTTTTGCTGTTGCTTAATTCGACTTCCCTCTATTCCCCTGCTGCGCTTGATAATACCGTTTCCCACCTGCCCCTTTTCTGCTATCATGCATTTTGGACTTCAAGTGAAGTTGATATCCTGAAGTAGCTGCCCAATTTCAGACAAATATTTGTTCTACACCAGGCTTCCGATTGCCCAGATCGCCTTCTCTTTCCTTTGCCTTGCCCATTTGTGCCTGAGCTCATCCTGCTTTAAACCATCCACTGGAACCTGCTGAAGGACATGACAATGACTTTCAGTAGAAATACTTTAGTCCTAGACCAACATTAAAACTCCTTCAAGTTCTGACCCAACCAAGCCCCTCTTTTTCTTTGCATGGGTCTCAAGGGTTAATAAAAATGTCTTCATGACCCATGTTATATAAATCCCTGGAGAGTCATCCTTAATTCAGTCATAAAATCTCAGTCATCTAATCTATTATCGATTCATCATGCATGATACAGTACTTTCCAAAGCCTAATTCACCATCTTGTGTTCTTTCTGAGTTTCTCTTCAACTACTCTTGCTTCTTCCTCATTCTTTCTTCACACAGCAGCTATGATAATCTTTCATAAATGTAAATTGCCTCACAATATCACCCTGCTAAAAACAATTCAGTGCCTCTCCCTTTCTTTGGGTATAAATTTAATAGTTAACCTAACCAATAACACCCTTTCCTTCCTGCAATCTTGTCCATCCTTCTCCCACTTCATTCCTGCACTTCAAATGGATGGGTCTTATTTCAGTTTTCCATCCACTCCAAGTTATTTCTTAGCAGGACCTTTTGCATAAGCTTTCCATCAGCCTCAAGTATTTTTTACCTTTTCACCTAGGTAATTCATGTTCATCCTTTCCAGCTCAGCTTAAATTTTCCAGAGTCTTTATCTGATTCCATTAAAAGAATAGTTAACTATTGTTATTTTCTTTTCAGGAAATTATTATTTAACCTCCCAACCTTAAGATTTTGAAGAGAATATAGTTAAGACATCACTGAAGTCCAAAGAAATCTGCTGATTTAATGTAATCCCATCAATATTTTTTATTTTTCAGAAATAGAAAAGATGAAAATCAAATTAGAGTTACAAAATGTCCCAAGTTTGTCAAAATACTCTTGAAAAATAAGAACTAGTTTGGAAGACTGACAGTTACTAATTTCCAAACTTTACAAATATACAATCATGTAAAAATTTTGGACTGTTAGAGGGATAGATATTTAAACCAATGCGATAGGATTGAGATTTCAGAAATTAACCCATGCTTCTGTAGACAAATGATTTTAGACAAAGTTGCAAAATTTCTAAAGAAAAAGGAAACTACCTACATAGGCATGGATTTTATTTTTAATTCATTTTTAATACTTTTTATTTTTAAAGAAGCTTTAGATTGCCTAAATTTTACAAAAAAATACCTCCTCCCCCCACCCCATCTCCCCATATTAACATCTTTCATTAGTGTGGTACATTTGTTACAATTGATGAACACATTTTGAAGCATTGCTACAAACCATGGACTATGGTTTATATTAGAGTTTACACCACCCTGCATAATTTTGTAAGTTATGAAAAAATAGATAATGGTCTGTATCCTTTATTGCAATGTCATGCAGGAGAATTACCATGGATTTTGTAAGATCTTTCTAAGCATGGCATGAAACCCAAAAGACATATAGGTCAAAATAAGTGAAATTGATTCCCCATAAATATTAAAGATTTCCTTTGCCAGAAATGCCCTTGATAAAATAATAAATAATTTGCATCTTGATAAAAAAATAAAATGTCTAATATTAAAGGTAAACTATGATAGACATTATGTTTTTTATAAACTCTTATAAATCAATAAAAACAAGTTAAATACTCCAATACCAATTAGAAAAAGAGGAATATAACTGGTTTGTATTGGTTTACTAGGTTTAAAAACAGATATAATATAATGGCATGGGTTAAGAAGAAATTTATTGGCTCATGATTTCAGAGGTTAAGGACTGCTTCATCCAAAGATCAGTAACATTTGGTTTACAGGCTGGCAACATTTGCAGTTTCTGGCTTTTCTGTGATATGGAAATGCACATAACAATATATTTTCCTTCCTCCCCTGTGTTCTGTTGATTTCCTTTATCTGATTGCTCCCAATGACTTCCAATTATTTTTACATCTAAGGCCACCAGCCATATTGGATTAAGACCTCCTCTCACTCAAATTGGGCTCAGCTTAACTAATAGCTTCTTCAAAGGCTCTGTTTTCAAATGGGTTCACATACCCAGGACCAGGGTTTGGGACCAGTACATGCCTTTTTGGGGGTCATGATTCAATACACAATACTTGCCTATATAAAAACACATGCAGCCTTGAATCAATGCACTCCTCAACCATTTTGCAATAGTGAAAACAATAATAATCTCTCATAGAGAAAGGATGTGGAAATAGTTACTATAGTTCATTCATAATAGTATATAAATAGAGTAACAATTTTGGAAGATAAGTTGGAAATATTTTTCAGGAATCTTAAAATATGCATACATTTAAATTCCACAAGCTTGGTGCATAGCATCTCTGGTAAATGAAACAGAGTGAGTATGGAGGTAATGCCAAAGAATCTGCAGTTGGCAGAGCCAAAGTAATATAATGGACCAACATATTTCCATCTATTTCAAGAGCATGACCAGGAGATGTGGTAGATACCTTTATTGTTTTAGGGGTCATAGAGACCAATCGAGCTAATAACTGAAATTGGGAGGTACCATGCACAGCACTAGGGGCCTGGTTTAAATGCACAAGAGAATCTCATGGCACTGAAGTCAAACTTTAAAAATTTTTATACACTTTCTAATCACTACCAATGTAATTTGTAGTATATCAAATGAACTTAACTATTTTTTGTACTTTACTTTTTTATAAGGTGAAAGAACAAATATTTTGAAATCATTTGAAATAAAAAGATAATGTTCAGAATTTGCCTTTCAGAAAGCAAAATGTTTAAAGTTGTTACTTGGACATTATGGGTTTAAAGTGAGAGGACTGTTTTCCCTTAAACCAAGGACACAATGAGTTAAAGCACAAAAAGCTATTTTGACAAAACAGACTTTCTGCTTTGTTTACTGCTTATTCAGAAGGAAAACATCAATGAAATTTTATTGAACCATACTAATGACTTAAGCAACTTTGTCATGATAACAGAGAAAAAACAAATTTTACTTTTGCATGAGTATACTATTTGATGGTAAGGCTTTTTAATACTATAAATAGACCCATCATATCTTTATCTAAGTTTGATGATAAAAAATTTTTTTCTGTATTCTGAATTTTCCGTATCATTTAGATTTTGTATCACATTTTCTTCTTTCTTTATTACCAGTCATTTCATTTTCTTAGAAGAAAATTAATTTCTTTTTCTTTAATTAAAAAAATGACTTTCTATATACAATAGTTACTTAAACTACCATAATGTCTTTGGAAACTGTCTCCAAGCAAGCTCTTATAACAAGCAATTACTGTTAACACTAAGTAAATTTGCCAGAATAATGATTCAATTTGGTAATATGGAAACATAACTTCATTTCCAATACTACTAGAACATTGATAGGTCATGGGTAGTTTACTGTTTTATCAGTATTGTAGAGAGCTGTATTGAGAACACTTACAAGGACACATTTCTGAACAATGTTCTATAGCCACATTGTCAATGCTAAGTCACGGTAAAATTGCAGGCTTAGAAAAGCGGCTAACATTTTTTCTATTTTTTCCTCCCTCTGTTACTTTCATAGAGTTGTCTAGTTCAAAAGTTACTGAACTTTAACAATGCAAATGTTATTAATGTGGCTATACAGATTCCATTAGAATTAAAATGGAAACAAAACTGAGAACATCAATTTTGCTAAGGCTTTCTGCTTCTCCAGCAGTTAAACCAATTCCACTGGTGATTTCTTTTACAAAGCAAATTTAATTGCAAGAAAGTATTGAAATTTAAAAGCTCATTTAAATGTTACTTTACACCATCATTTATACCGTGGCCAGGCAATGTTGAAATAGAAAAACATTTTCTTTTTCTTAAGAGGGTCTTTTCCAAATACAGACCAATTTTCCAAAACACATCCCAGATGAGATATAGCTGCACACACAAGCACCAACAGGAATAATAAACAGAACATCAATATCAGGAGCTCCTCAAAGTCAACAGTTTCTCACATCAAAGCAAAAATGCAATGACAAAATCAACAGTTGGACCCCAAATCTGAGATCATGGATAATGGGATGGAAACCCACCAAGTCCATATAAATCAGTTCAGATCAACTAAAAATTCAACAGTCCCCTTATCACGAGCAGACCCACAGTGGCAATCCAGTGGTCCCTTCAGTATGAGCAGGCCATCAAAACCAATCCTACACTCTTCTTGGCAGGAGCAGAATGAGAAAGTCAAGTAAGCACAAATCAGGGAGAAGAATGTATTTCACAATCTTATCTAACACAGAGAAAATCCAGCATCAAAATCACCTTCACTCAAAGCACGCAGTGCCAATGAACAGCAGAAAGCCCAATCAGATCCTCCAGTTTCTGACCTCAAGGGAAATCCCTGGGGAGCTGCTAGATATAGAACTAAGGGTTCCAGAGAAACCCTGCAGTTGTCAAAAAATTGCACAGGAATGCTACAGGGACTGCATCCAAGAAAAACATGACTCTAGACTCTGATCTCAAAAATTGTTACCCTAAGTGCAGATACAAAATAATAGAGGCAACTGCCCCATCTGGCACCACAAAGGAGAAACAGGTCTCTCAGTGAGAATGTGATTTATTACAGGTGTGCCAGGAAATAATTGGGTCAATCTTACCTAAAGAGTTGAGAATGAAATTGAGAGCTAGGATTTTTATAGGCAAAAAAAAAAAGGAAAAGAGGAAAGGAGAAAAAAGAGAAAAGGAGAGAAAAGAGGGAAAAAAAGAGAAAAGAGAAAAGGGAAAAGGGGAGGAGAGGAGAGGAGACGAGACGAGACGAGACGAGACGAGACGAGACGAGACGAGACGAGAGGGATAGGTAAGAAGAAAAACAAGTTAAAAAGAAAGCAAATGATGCCAGGGTCTTGAGGTGAGGACATGTGCAATTTTGCAGTCCTGCATTGTTTCAAGCACCTTCAACCTGTCCTTGACTTCAGCGGCTAGTAAACCATTCTTTAGATATAGTTGTGCCAAATGCTTAAGGTATCAAGCTTTGTGTCTCTGAGAAAATTCAGATTTCCTGGTTCGTAAGGTGCTCCTGACACCATTCTGTCTCCTTTTGCTTTTAAACTTTATCTTATTCCTGTAAGCACACTGAGAAGGTCTGGTAAATATCCTTCAGGGAACTAAGTGCAAAGATTAAACTTCTAAAATTAGGTTAATAGAAATCTAGCTTTATTAGTGTATTAGAATTTTCAGAGCTTCTTAAGTAAATATCTAGGAAAATATGCACTCAAACATTTAGAGAATATCTAAATTATCAACTTACAGTTGATTTAATTTTAGTTTTTTTCTTTGTTCACTTGCTTTCCTAGTAAAATAATATGATATTTGTAATAAGGACAATTTACACTGATTTTTATAACTAGATCAAATCTCCAAACTTTCTGAAATACATGAGGGAAGACAAGTGACTCTACAAGTCCTTGAATTCTGGCAGGAAACATCTTTTAAAACAGTGGCAACAAGTTGGGTCTTGATTTTCTGGGCTATGTTCAAAAAGCTTATTTTCCTGCCAGATACAAAAAAAAAGTATTTTATGTAGTCAAGCATTCAGATGACTTGTTGAGCCTCACTTAAGAGACCTCTCTTCATATTACTGCTAAAGTCTTCCTCTTCTTTGGTCTCCTAAATTTTGGCATAGCTATATCCAACTGCATATTCCTGACAACTTGTTTTTGGTTGTTGTTAGTAGTGGTGAGTGCATGTTGGTTGTTGTGGGGTAGCGGGTGAGGGGGATAAAGGGTCAAAGTAATAATTACAAGATAAAATCAGAAAATCAAAGCTTGACACATACTAGCCATTCATCTCTAATTTGACATTAAATTTAAAATATTTTATAATTAAAGAGTGGCACTGGTGGTAATCCCAATTAAATATTGCCGAGATAATTGACTAGTGTATTATGAGTTTCCTACCACATTTTAAAGGTTTTAGAGTGTGAGAACTTTCACTTCTGCCAACAGCCTCTTCATCACCTCAATTGTGATCCCCAGTTGTAATTTCACACTTTTAAAATGATCTCTCCACCAAAGATATTTGAAAGGCCATTGGATAGAAACAACATCTTACAGTCATGCCAGTGGCATTACTTCATTTACTTACCTGAAGTAATTGGTATACCTTGCACTTCTATGACAGAGTATTTCAACACAGGTTTACAATCATTTCATGGTAAGAAAGGCAAAGATATTTGTTAACATGTTTGGATAGAGAAAGGGGAAAAAAGATATAGAAATGGAGCTTCTCCTATTATGTGCAGAAGAACAGCCAAAGATATTTTATTTGGAATCAGAAAATTTGTCTTTGAATCTCTTCTCCAACAGTTTCCAGAAGATGAATTTGGGTTATTTCAGAATCATTTTCAGTTGTTTTATTTTCAATTTTCAATTGGAATAATAGTATTTATATTGTATATCTATTATAAGGAAACACAAGAAAATAATGTCATCTGACGATGATATTTTATGGTGCATGTTATCTGTGAAATGCTCATTAATATTGCCATTGTTTTAATCATAACTTCATTGAAGTACATTCTGAATTGTTAAATGGGTTGAGAAGGCAGAACACTTGACTTCTTTATATCATCCCACCTCCTTACCAAAATAATATAAAACTACATTGACTTGTATATTACTTCCATATTTTTAAGGAATAATATTTGTTTTGGGTACTCATTCCATTTGACAAATGATAAAATAATTCCATTTTTTATTTAATTCCTGTGGCCATAAACAGCTTCCTGTGAATTAAAAAGCTAAAATCATGGAGTATTTTTTAAATATATGACTATTTTTTTAGTTGATTACACTTCTTTCTTGTCCACAAAGCATATCAATCAAATGAGTATGTATAGATTTTCTTTGGAAAGTAAATATAGTAAACATTTTGAATGGGTTTTACAGAACAGGCCAAAATGGAAATTTTGAAGATTTGCAACGGGTTTAAATTCAAGAATGATTTGGATTAAAATTTGTTCAGAGAAAACAAGAGGGCAGAAAATCATTTTATAAGATCAGAAAATTACATGGAATGTACAGTAGAATTAATAATCAGCTATGTCCCCTGGGGAAAGCCATGGAGGAAGTATTTATTCACCCTTATGTTTAAGAGGACTGCACCTACATGTCTCCTAAAAGGTGTTTATTAAGTCCTACTGAAGCAAATTCCTTTTCTTTCCTATGAATATGAACTGGCAGTGTCACTCAGGTTTATTGCTCATCCATTTAACATATATTTATGTGGTGACAAACACACACATACACACAGTGCCATGTTCAGCTCTGGAGGAAACTGGCTCATAAGAACCACTCGTATCACAAATTCTGAAAGGGCAGAAAGTGAACATAGCAATGCCACATCCTGAACTAAGTTCTTGTTCTTTTACTGATTTCAACAGTTCCTGTCACCTGTGGAATTGTCTCCACTCCTTGTCCCCTAAATGCAACTTGCAATAGCACTTTTCTTTTAGTATAGGATTTATGTCAAGTTATGGAAGATGGCATTTTATGAACAATACAGAGTAATGTATTGGTGAGCAAAATTGAGCATTTTCTTGAAGAAAATAAGAATGGAGTTAGGGGCACCAAAACTGAACTAGTTCTATAGAAAGAGACATGAGATTCTAAAAAAAGGTCTTAATAGGTACACAAAGATACCAGGAAAAGAACAGGAATAGAACTGTAATTTGAATGCATACATCTGACTTCACTCTTTTATTTAAATCTTATAATAATGACAGCGAATGTTAAGATCATTCTGCATCTTATGATTTTAATCATTACTGCTAATTCACACTTAGAAATGTTTCTAAGCAGAGAGAACATCCTTCATGCATTATTATCAAAAGCAAAGGCTAGGAATATATGTGAATCATATAGCTAGATGCTGAATTTTCTCTACTTTTCCACATTCTGTCACCAAGGTTTACCAGTGCATTAATGGTGTGGTTTTCTCTTCTCATCTGACAGTGTGAGAAATCTTGGGAGTTATCAGTGTAACACTAATCCCACTTTTACTTCTAAGAGAAAACACCCTGTGATTTTTTCTCTAGCCCTTGGTAACTTAGGAAACTTCTTATCTTCTTAGCCTAGCCATCCTTACTGACAGACCCCCCAAAAATATATGATGAATGAACTCACATGGTGTGTCTTTGTGAAAAAAAAAAATTACATCCTGAGTCCTGACCTTTTAAATTCTGATTTACTGAGTTTGAGAGAAGACTGTGAATCTATATTTTCAATAAGTGCTTCTAAATAATTATGTTATTAGACCACAGATTGACCTTGGAGACAAGCTTACATAGACAGGTGGAATATGTATTTGCCTACTTGGCTGGTTTGATAATGAACTATTTACTCCATTCTGGAGATTTGGATGAATGCCAAAAGTGCACTGCCTGCACACCCCCTATGACTTATACCATTATAATAGAAAGCTACTTTTGCAGTGGGTTTGCACCAAGTAATAGAACACCAGTTTTCACAAATCAAGAAAGCAGCTGGGAGTATTAATAAAGTGTAGTATGTACAGATCACCTGGAAGACACCTTTATTAAACGAAGTTAGGTTTGCTAGCTTGACCCATGAGGAAGCATGGAACTTGTTCATAAAAGGGAGTTAGAGTAGGCTTGCTTTATGGTTTTTCCTTATGCTGGATATCTTTAAGGAGGGCTTAAGAAAGCAGGGCTTATTTTCTATATGGCTGATGAAGAAATGGGGAAATTTAATGACTATCAAGACTTTTAGCTAGGAAATGGGAGGAGTCAAGTGGCATTAAAGTTGTCCTTTGTAAAGAATCATGGCCATACATTAACCAAGAGAGAGCAATGTCAGAGGAATTGTTGAAATCAAGATTATCAAGCACCACCTCAGACCTAAAAAAAAGTCCAGTTTGGGCAGTAATCTGTAGAAACTCTTCCAGGATATGCTGATATACCCAGAGATTGAGAATCACAGTCTTAGTCTAATCTTCAATAGTCAAAAACAGGCACAGAAAACTCCACCAACATAATATTAAGAATTGTCTTCCCCAGTAGTTCTGGTGAATGGTTTCACTTTTCATTTGATATAAAAAAGAGACTATGTCTTCTCTACGGTCTAGACTACAGAGATGACATAAGGCCTTGTGGAGAAATGTGGAAGACTTTCAAAGGCAACTAACTGTGTTACTATTATTCCATCTCCTTGGATCATCAACTTTTTGAGGGGGAAGAAGGATAGAAAACATGATCCTATGTGATTTTGAGATACTTGATACAATAGTAGTTTGAAAAGGAATATGGGGAGAATTTTTCTTTTCATTTCTTTAGGTCAAATCACCTCTACTCTTGAATAACAACTCTCACTCTTAACTCTCTTCAACTTTCCATTCTTAAAATCAATCCTCTTTGTTCGTATCTTCATGAAGATACTTTCTCAAGAGACTGTAAATTTGAAGAAAGTTTTATACCATCAGAATTATTTGTAATGGGCATGGAAAAGAACAATAATAAAATATACCTAAGTGGCTTGTAAATTATTTTGGATTGTTTGGAGTTGTGAAGTAGACATTCCTATATTTTTTCTCCAAAGCTCCCTCAGCAGTTCCAACTCCTATGCCTTGGATAATTTTCCAAATTCCTAATAATTCAAATTACCCCTGTGGTCTTGTGAGATGTGAGTGTTTGGGCACCCACAATATTGTTCCAGACACATAATTACAATTTGTGATTTATGCTAAGAAAGGGATTGTGTTGGTAATTGAGCCTAAAAGGTAGGTCTCCTTAGAAATGGAGGGAAGAGGCTGAAACTGAATAGAAGTCAGCCAGGCACAGAAAATATGTACTGCAGAGTACTCCCTTGGATTATTTTAGTAATAGGTGAAATGTGTCATATTAGTGCAGTTTAATGTGAATTTCCTTTAAGAGGAATGAGCGTGAATATCTTTTCTCATATTTAGGGATGTGGGAGCCAGGAGATCAGGATGTATCCACTTAAATGAAACACAGCCTGAAGCACATAGCTGCCTGGCACAACCTGTGCACTCACTAGTTAAATTGGTTTTTTTTTTTTTCTTTTCTTTTTTTTTTTAAATTATTTATTTATTTATTTTTTTAAATTACATTATGAAAAATATGAGGTCCCATTCAACCCCACCGCCCCCGCCCCCCACTCCCCCCACAGCAACACTCTCTCCCATCATCATGACACATCCATCACTAGTTAAATTGTAAAGGTCTACTGCAAACTTTAATCTTTTCAAGGATATATACTCCCTATCTATGAAAACATCACCAAACAGTCCATTTGTGTGTGCCATGTACCTTTTGCAGAATGGATGGTATTGGGAATTCTCATACAATGAGTTACATAATATTCACTCCTCATCAGTAGAAATCATCCAGAGAAGAGCTACAAAAATAAGAAAACATCCAAAAACATGGTATATTGGAGTGAGAAACTGAACTGAGATATGTTTATAGGCATAACTGAGGACTATGAGGTGGAAATCTTTTTCACTTGCAAAGCCCTGTGTAAATAGATTGAGTAGGAATGTGATCAGTGACAAGAGCCCATTTCCACCAAGAGGATCATCTTTATAATAACAAAATCTGTGTATGTGATGAATAATGGGGTGGGGTCTTCTTGCCTGATGGACATCAGTCTAAGACTAAGAGATTTGTTCACAAAGTAGCACATACCACCAGGAAAAGTTCTCCTTCATTAACCTATTAATGTGGTGGAAATACAGCCCACAACCTTCTGATGCATCACAAGTGGAGTCCAAGAACCAGCAGGATCAACCTCACCTCGGACCTCATCAGAATTTCAGACTTTAGGACCCCATCCCACACCTTCTGATTTGAAATCTATGTTTTACAGGATTGAGGTATGATTTGTTTGCACAGTAAAGCTTAGGAGTCAGTG
The DNA here is from genome assembly GCF_030445035.2 of Dasypus novemcinctus. NCBI lineage: Eukaryota > Metazoa > Chordata > Mammalia > Cingulata > Dasypodidae > Dasypus > Dasypus novemcinctus. Next base: position 9,480,829 of record NC_080694.1, on the reverse strand, counting down.
GTCTAATGGACCAAGGAGTAAATAAGGCCATAATTGGTCAGAGGTAAGAGAGTTTAGAAATGAGAAAAAGTTTTGAAAGTGGACAAAAGTACTTAGACATTACAATCATTAAGAACCATATAAAAGATAGATTGTCAGAGGCGGGGCAAGATGGTGTCTGAGTGAATGTACCTTATAGTCTCTCCTGCAAAGAAGTGTCTGGGCAGCATTGAAAATTCTTCAGGACCAGGCTGTTTCGGGATTTTACAGGGCAGGAGGTGTCTGCACATCGATCTGGTGGGATGGTGACAGAGAAGGTTCACGTAAAAGTGTCCTGGTTGCTAATATTGCATTATCTCCTAGTCTTTTCTTATCTTTTTTTTTTCTCTTTTCCCTCTTTTTCTTCTTATTTTATGTTATCTTAATAATACATTAAGTGCTGCAGGGAATACCTCACATTTGCTGGGTTTCCTCATCCTCCACTGCCTCATTTCTGTGTGAATTGATTTTGGCCACCTACACTATCCCTTTTCCCCCACATCTTGATATCCTCCATCATCTACTGTCACTCCTATATTCCACCTCCCTTTCTTTGGTCCCCAAATTGTCTAACATTTAATTTCTAATACCTTTGTTTTCTTTTCTGTCTTTTATCCACTGTTGATACTATTGTCTTTCTTTTCTCTTTCCCTCCCTCATGAAAACACTGGCTTTTTAATTCATACTATATTCCTCTCATATTCAGTTGACTACCACATTATAGGTACTCTACTTACTGCTATAACTCTACACAACTTACATGAGTCTAATACCAATCCTCCCAGATCTCATATTGTTGCTCTGGTAACATTTATTACCAATACTACTTTACACATTTTCCTTTTTTGCACAATTGCCTTTCCCTGTCCCTAATATTTTCCTTCAAAGTGAACTCAGCCAGCAACAAGAAATTAGAATAAGAAGAACAAAGTGACAAAGAGAAGATATAACACTTACGCAAGAACAACAGCTAATTAATCGCCAAGACTAGACAAAGAAACTAAGGACTTATTAAATCTGTCAAGATAAAATGATGAACAAACAGCAACAAAAATCTACAAACCAAACCAGTAATCAGGAAAACATGGCTGAATCCAATGAATAAACTAAAAAATAAGAATGGGAGCAGAACTTCAGACAAGTAATTAAAGATCTCAGGACATATATCAATGACAAAATTAATGAAGTAAGGGAAGAGTTTAACTATATGAAGAAAACATTTGGAGAGGAAATTGCAGACATATGGAAAAAGATAACAGATATGATGGGAATGAACACCACAGTTCAAGAAATCAAAAATAAACTTGCAGCAAATAGCAGCAGATTAGAAGAGGCAGAGGAGAGAATTAGAGTTGTGGAAGACAGTACACTGGAAATCAAACAGATAATAGAATTGATTTATAAAAAGACAGAAAAAATCCAGCTAGGATTTAGGGACAGGAATGACAATGCAAAACACACAAACATACATATTATAGGCATCCCAGAAGGAAAAGAGAAGGGGAAGGGGTCAGAAGGGGTGTTGCAGGAAATAATGGCTGAAAAATTCCCAAATCTACTGCAAGAGACAGATATACATATCCAAGAAGCACAACGTACCACAAACATCATAAACCCCAACAGGCCCACCCCAAGACATATACTTGTCAAATTATCCGATGTTCAAGAAAAAGAGAAAATTCTAAAAGCAGCAAGAGAAAAGAAAACCATCACATACAAGGGAGGCTCCATAAGATTAAGTGCTGATTTCTCATCTGAAACCATGGAGGCAAGAAGGCAGTGGTATGATATGGTCAAGGTACTAAAAGAAAAAAAATTCCAACCATGAATACTCTACCCAGCTAAACTAGCATTCAAAAATGATGGAGAGTTCAAAATATTCACAGATAAACAGAAATCGAAAGAGTATGTCAACAAGAAATCTCCCCTTCAAGAAATATTAAAGGGAGTTCTGCAAGAAGAAAGGAAAAAACAGGACAGGCAGAGTTGGAGGAGAGTTCTAGAGCAGTAAAATAAGAAAAAAGAGAAGAAAAAAAACAAACAAAATATGACAAACACAAGTCCAATCAAAATATGGCGAACATAAATAATTCCATGAAAGGAATAACACTGAATGTCAATGGATTAAACTCACCTATAAAAAAGATTCAGACTGAGACATTGGATAAGGAAATATGACCCATCTATATGCTGTCTACAAGAGACACATTCTTAGACCCAGAGATTCATGAAGGCTGAAAGTGAATTGTTGAAAAACAATCTACCAGCAAACAATAACCAAAAAAAGGCAGGAGTAGAATATTAATATCAGTCAAAATAGACTTTAAATGTGAAACAATTGTGAGAGACAAAGAAGGAGACTACATATTAGTGAAAGGGAAAATGTCTCAAGAAGAATGAACAATCATAAATATTTATGCTCCTAACAAGGGTGCCTCTAAATATGTGAGGCAAACACTGGAAAAACTAAGTGAAAGAATACATGCATCTACAATTAGAGTGGGAGATTTTAATACACCACTATCAACTCTGGACAGAACATCTCAAAAGAGAATCACTAAAGAAACAAAATATTTGAACAGTGTATTAGAGAAGTTGCATCTAATAGACATATACAGATCATTACACCCAAATACAGCAGGATATACATTTTTCTCAAGTGCACATGGATCATTCTCCAAGATAGACCATATGCTAGGCCACAAAGAAAGGCTTAAAGAATTCAGAAAAATCGAAATCATACAAAATAATATCTCTGACCACAGTGGAGTGAAGCTGGAAATCTGCTAGGGCCAGAGGCCCCGATTTCACACCAAGATATGGAAATTAAACAGCACACTCTTAGAAAAACAGCAGGTCAAAGAGGAAATCTCAAAAGAAATCAATAACTACCTTGAAACAAATGATAATGATAACACAACATACCAAAATTTATGGGACGCAGCAAAAGCAGTACTGAGAAGGACATTTATAGCCATAAATTCATACATCAAAAAAGAAGAAAGAGCAAAAATTGAAGAACTAACTGCACATTTGGAGGAATTATTTAAAAAAACAACAAAGTAATATCACAGGAAGAAGAAAGAAAGAAATAACAAAGATAAGAGCAGAACTAAAGGAAATAGAAAATAAGAAAGCACTTGAAAAGATAAACAAGACCAAGAGCTGCTTTTTTGAGAAGATCAATAAAATTGACAAACCTTTAGCAAGACTAACAAAGAAAAAGAGAGAGAAGATGCAAATGCACAAAATAAGAAATGAGAACGGAGATATCACCACTGACCCCACAGAAATAAAGACTATCATAACAGGATACTTTGAAAAACTATATTCCAACAAAAATGACAATTCAGAGGAAATGGACAAATTCCTAGAAACACATAAGCAGCCAACATTGACAAAAGAAGAAATTGATGATCTCAACAAACCAATCACAAGTAAAGAGATAGAATCAGTCATTAAAAACCTCCCAACTAAGAAGAGCCCAGGGCCAGATGGCTTCACAGGTGAATTCTACAAAACATTCCAGAAAGGACTAACACCAGTCATGCCGAAACTCTTCCAAAAATTCGAAACAGAAGGAACATTGCTTAACTCATTCTATGATGCCAACATTACCCTAGTACCAAAGCCAAACAAAGTCACCACAAAAAAGGAAAATTACAGGGCAATATCTCTAATGAACCTAGACGCAAAAATGCTTAACAAAATACTTGCTAATCGTATCCAACAACACATTAAATGAATTATACACGACGACCAAGTGGGATTCATTCCAGGTATGCAAGGATGGTTCAACATAAGAAAATCAATCAATGTAATACACCATATAAACAGATTGAAGGACAAAAATCACATGATTATATCTATAGATGCAGAAAAAGCTTTTGACAAAATACAGAACCCTTTCTTGATAAAAACACTCCAATGGTGCTTCACAGGCAATCACCGGACATTGTTAATCCTCCCAGGGCTCACTGGATGGAACGGGGGAGAGTGTGGGCCATGATGTGGACCAATGACCATGAGGTGCAGAGATACCCAGATATGTACTTACCAAATGCAATGGATGTGTCATGATGATGGGAGTGAGTATTGCTGGGGGGGAGGGGTGCTGTGGGGCTGGTGGGGTCGAATGGGACCTCATATTTTTTTATTTTTATTTTTTATTTTTATTTTTTTTAAGATTTATTTATTTATTTAATTTCCCCCCCTCCCCTGGTTGTCTGTTCTCTGTGTCTATTTGCTGCGTCTTGTTTCTTTGTCCGCTTCTGTTGTCGTCAGCGGTATGGGAAGTGTGGGCGGCGCCATTCCTGGGCAGGCTGCACTTTCTTTTCACGCTGGGCAGCTTTCCTCACGGGCACACTCCTTGCGCGTGGGGCTCCCCCATGCGGGGGACACCCTTGCATGGCACGGCACTCCTTGCACGCATCAGCACTGTGCATGGCCAGCTCCACATGGGTCAAGGAGGCCCGGGGTTTGAACCGCAGACCTCCCATATGGTAGACGGACGCCCTAACCACTAGGCCAAAGTCCGTTTCCCCTCATATTTTTTTAATGCAATATTTTTACAAAATCAATAAAAAAAAAAACACTCCAAAAGATCGGAATACAAGGAAATTTTTTGAACATGAAAAAGAGTATATATGAAAAACCTACAGCCAACATTGTTTACAATGGAGAAATCCTAAAATCCTTCCCTCTAAAGTCAGGAACAAGACAAGGATGCCCACTGTCTCCTCTTCTATTTAACAGTGTCTTAGAAGTACTTGCTTGAGCACTGAGGCAAGAACCAGATATAAAAGGCATTCAAATTGGAAAGGAAGAAGTCAAAATTTCATTATTTGCAGATGACATGATCCTATACATAGAAAACCCTGAGCGGTATACAACAAAGCTTCTAGAACTCATAAATGAGTTCAGTAGAGTCACAGGTTATAAGATCAATGCACAAAAATAAGTAGCATTTCTGTACACCAATAATAAGCAAGCTCAGGAGGAAATCAAGAAACAAATACCATTTACAATAGTAAATTAAAAAATCAAATAGTTCGGAATAAATTTAACTAAAGATGTAAAAAACTTATACACTATAAACTACACAAGACTGTTCAAGGAAATCAAAGAAGACCTAAATAAATGGAAGAATATTTCCTCTTCATGGATAGGAAGACTAAATATTATTAAGATGTCTATCCTACCAAAACTGATCTACACATTCAATGCAATCCCAATAAAAATCAACACAGCCTTCTTTAAGGAACTAGAAAAACTAACTATGAAATTTATTTGGAAAGGAAAGAGGCCCCAAATAGCCAAAGACATTTTGAGAAAGAAAAACGAAATTGGAGGAATCACACTACCTGACTTCAACACATACCACAAAGCTACAGTAGTGAAAACAGCATGGTATTGGCATAAGGAGAGACACACAGACCAATGGAATTGAATTGAAAGTTCTGATGTAGAACCTCATATATATAGCCATATAATATTCGCTAAAGCCACCAAACCCTCTCAACTGGGAGAGAATGGCCTATTTAACAAATGGTGCCTGGAGAACTGGATAGCCATATGTAGAAGAATGAAAGAGGATTACCATCTCACACCTTATACAAAGATCAACTCTAGATGGATCAAAGACCTAAATATAAGAGCCAAGACCATAAAGACTTTGAAAAGCAGTGTAAGGAAACATCTACAAGACCTTGTAATTGGAAACGTCTTCATGAACATCACACCAAAAGAACGAGCAGCAAAAGAACAAATAGATAAATGGGACTTCCTCAAAATTAAAGCCTTCTGCTCCTCAAAGGAGTTTGTCAAGAAAGTAAAAAGGGTGCCTACACAATGGGAGAAAATATTTGGCAAGCATATATCCAATAAGAGACTTATAACTTGCAAATATAAAGAACTCCTATATCTTGAAAATAAAAAGATAAACAACCCATTTAAAAAATGAGAAAAAGATCTAAACAGACACTTCTCCAAAGAAGAAATACAAATGGCTAAAAAGCACATGAAAAATGCTCCAAATCTTTAGCTATCAGGGAAATGCAAATCACAACTACAATGAGATACCATCTTACTCCCATAAGATTGGCAGCTTTGAAAAAAACAGAAGAATACAAATGCTGGAGTGAATGTGAAGAAATAGAACAGTCATCTACTGCTGGTGTGAATGCAGAAGGATCCAACCATTCTGGAGGACAGTTTGGCAGTTTCTCAAAAAACTAACCATAGATTTGCCATATGACCCAGCAATTCCACTGCTGGGTATATACCCAGCAGAGCTGAAAAAAAGGACACAAACCAATATATGCACACCAATGTTCATAGTAGCATTGTTCACGATCGCCAAAAGTTGGAATCAACCCAAATGCCCATGAACAGATGAGTGGATCAATAAAATGTGGTATATACATACAATGGAATACTACTCGGCTTTCAGAACAAATACACTACAAACACACATGATAACATGGATAAATCTTGAGAACCTTATGTTGATTGAAGCAACCCAGGCATTGAAGGACAAATACTACATGACCTCAATGATATGAAATAAGTAAACCAAGCTGCCTCAGAGAGCTAGAGACTGGAAGATAGGCTTACAGGAAATCGGGGGGGTGGAGGAAGGATATAAGCTGACATCTACATAGGGGAAATCTATGATAAGCTGGCAGTAAGTATGTGTACAAGGAAGGGATAAAATGGGGGCATAGTGTTACCTTTGAGTGGGCCTTTGTGGCCTTGAGGGGGGCTAGGGATGGACAGATGGGTAATATTGCCCAAGAAATTGGGGGAAGGGTAAGGCAACATACGAACATAGGAGAATATCAGGTGTTGGTTGAGAGTATAATGCTGAGGAAACCTTTTAAAATATAATAAGGAAAGTTACCTGTTTAAGATACTTAAAGGGGATAATCTGATGTAAGGCAGACTTCTAGGGAATATGTGAATGCTCATTTTGCCAGAGTGGGTTATACCATCAGGTAGAGACCCATATAATGAGAGTGAAGGTATACCCACATCCTGGGGAGGACTAATGCCATCAAATAGAGGGCACTGTATCTCTCAAGAGAAATGGTGGCTCCCAGGGCATTAGGGCAGTTGAGCATGTCAAGCCCTCAACACTGTTGCAAGTATCTCTGAACATGGCCCTCAAGAAATGAAGATTGACTGTCATTGTGGGCCCCAAGGGGGGAGGGGGCAATAGATATTGAATAGATGGAACCAAGGTAACAGTGAGGGCAATAGAAGTGTTTCACAAGCGTACACGAGGATGGATATAAAACATGTAATATGATACCAAAAAACATATAGGGGCCGACAGACTAATAATGTAAATCATAATGTAAAACATAGGGTATTAAAAATTTAGAAAATTGTATAGCCTAAAGTATAAACCACAATGTAAACAAAAATATTACGTTGTTTGAAAGCTATTGTCTCAATAGCTGTATATCAGTTTCAGTAAATATGGTATGAATATGTTAAAAGATTATTGCTGTGGAAGGGAAAAGATTTTATATTGGATATGTGGGAGTACTGTATATTGTATATATGAATTACTGTGATCTAGGGCTCTTGTGAAGAAAAGCTCAATAATTAGGAAAAAGAAAAAGAAAAAGATAGGCTGTAGAATTTTTCCAAATCAATATGTATCCTGTATCTAACCTTTAAACTAATTGCTATATTCCATTTTACTATTAGGGGAATCTGGCATTATATTGGGTTTCACTTTTCAGGAAGTTTTGGATCACAGAGTGGTTCAACAAGGGCAGCAGAGGAATACTGGTATGGGATGTTATTAACAGGGAACATAGGGTTGAAAGGGAGTTATACAGGGCATGTGTCTGGGGTGCATGGAAATGTTTGGATATACTCATAGTGGAAACAATTAAAAACAACAGCTGGGGGAGTGCTAGGTTCCTGGCCAGTGGGGGGGGGGGCTCTGCCTCGGTCCCTAGGGGAGCAGCGGCAGTCCCCTGGGTGCAATGACAAAGACCAGGAAGGAATGAGGGTCCAACAGCAAGTCCCTGATACTAATGACTATGCTTGTGAGCCTACACACCTGAAATAAGAACATGGCCTAGAGCAGCACTGTGCCTAAGGGTTCCCTCCTGACAGCTTCCGTGTTTCTCAAATGTGGCCAGTCTCAAAACCAAACTCAGCATATAAATGCACTGCCTTTCCCCCAGCATGGGACATGACGCCCGGAGATGAGCCTCCCTGGCACTGAGGGATCACTGCCAAGTACCAGCTGATCATGTAACTAGAAAATGACCTTTAATTAAAGGTTCAACGTGGACCAGCAGAATATCCCTGTCTACATATAATAACAGGAGTTAAAAATGCTGTTTGACCTAACTTAAGGGGGAAATGGAAAGGACAAATGAGTTTATATGGCTATGAGTCTCTAAAAAAGAGTCTGGAGTTTGTCAGAAGGATTGCCCTTATGCACACCTGAGCAAAGTCTCAGCGACAGATAAAGTAGATACAACCCCAGGTATTGGTTCTTTTGAGGGCTAAAGAGACCCACAGGTTTTATGGTCATGGCAGATGGAGTTCACTGCCATGTCAGTTGGCCCTTCTTTGGAGTTGGTGTCTCTGCGTGATGGAGCTGGACTCAGAAGTGATCTCTTTTCACAAGCCTTCCCTGTTACTTTACTGGAATTGTAGTTGATGCTGGGGTTTAAGATCTATCTAGGGGATCTGAATCCCTGGACTGACAATATGATAGCCAGGCCCTGAGCCTCAACAGACTTCAAGCTCCTGCACTCTGGTTTATTGGACTTATCCCACTCAGCTAACATGGAGTTGAAGAATGTCAACCACCACACCACAGAGCCAAGAGTGCCTACAACTGAAAGCAGGAGGATTACATCCAGTATCCATATGGACTCTAAGCCCCCTCTTGACATAGATGTGGAATGGACACAAACAAGCCAAGGCCCACAGGAAAGAGGAATACAGTAAGGATCAGAGTGGTTACTGATATTCTATTCATGAACTATTGTTGTTAGTAATTGAGAAAATGTGGCATTCATGTGGAAAAAGTGGCCCTGGTGGTTGCCAGGTGCAGGGAATGGGAGGAAGAGATGAGATGTGGAGGCATTTTTGGGACTTGAAGTTGTCCTGGGTGGTGTTGCAGGGACAATTACCGGACATTGTAGATCCTCCCACAGTCCACTGGATGGAACATGGGAGAGTATGGGCTATGATGTGGACCATTGACCATGAGGTGCAGCGATGCCCAGAGATGTACTCACCAAATGCAATGGATTGTGTCGTGATGATGGGGGAAAGTGTGGCTGTGGAGGGAATGGTGGGGTGGGGGTGGTGAGAGTGAATGGGGACCTCATATTTTTTAAATGTAATATTTTTTAAAAATGAATAAAAAAATAAAAAATTTAAGAAAATTAAAAATAAATAAATACATAAAAATAAAAAAATAAAATAAATTGTAAAATTAAATAAAGTTGATTTCAGTGATTAATGAAGAAGCCTTTAATTATACCAAAGGCAACTGAATGTACACTTTGTATGTATTGTACAGTGTGTGATTATTATTTAATAAAATTGTTTTTTAAAATATCATACAATGAATGTCACCATCTAGGTAGCCATAAGTACTTGCAATGGCATGGAGGTTTGTGCAGTAGCAATTTATGGCTGCAAATCAGAACACTCCATTAAAAGAGGTATGATAGCCAAAATGTCAACCTCCTGTGTTTAGTCATATCTGATCAAGAATATATATTAGAAATTAATGAATACAAGTCTATATGATTAACCAAATACCATTAATTGAACACTCTGGGTGGATTGTATGCTTTATTAAGCTGTATCAATAAATTTGATTTTTTAAGAAAAGAATATAGATTAGAGATTTGAACATACAAGAGATAAATTACTGACTGATAGAGGAAATACCTAGGTTGTAATTTGTCACCTCTTTAAATTTTATGACAGTTTTGAACAAAAGCAGATATTCTATTCAGAGAAAATCAAGAAGTGATATTCATAGGCAGCATTGGTGGAATTCAAGCAGGAACAGGAGGTGATCCAATGAAATTATTCAGAAAATGCAACCCATTCCTGAACAACACTGAAAAACTCCTTAAACATGTACATGAATCATGCATACTTCAAGGAGAACTCTTTCATTATCAAAAATAAAATCTTGCTCTATAACACAATGTGTGATTTAAAATTTTACTTCTTCATTTTTGAGGTCATCTTGACTCTAGGCAAGTCTATATGCACCTACTGAACAAAGAAAGGAAATATGTAGGTCTGAAGGTTTAGGAGCTGCTAAAACTGGCCTTTCAGCTGCTGCAAGACAAATGACACTTTGCAGACTTTCCTCCCAAAGCATTTTTTCAGAGCCTTCTTTATATCTTTATTCCTCAGACTATAGATGAAGGGGTTCAGCATGGGTGTGACCATAGTGTACATGACAGCAGCTGGTGCACCTGAATGTGTGTTGTGTGAAGCAGCAGGACTGAGGTACACCCCTATGGTTGTAAAATAAAATAAGGAGACTACTGAGAGGTGAGATGCACAGGTTGAAAATGCTTTATATTTCCCCTGAGCTGACGAGATTGCAAATACAGAGGAAACAATCTTATAGTAGGAGAAAAGGATTCCAGCAAGGGGACCCCCGGCCAGGACTCCAGCTATTAAATACATTACTAAGTAATTGAGAAAAGTGTCAGAACAGGCAAGTTGGACCATCTGACGAAGTTCACAGAAAAAGTTTGGGATTTCTACACTTGAACAAAAGGACAGTTGTGACACCAATAAACTCTGTAAACAGGATTCCATAACACTCATGGTCCAGGACCCCAGAGCCATCAGGACACAGATCCGGGGTTTCATATCGACTGTATAGTGAAGGGGGTGGCAGATGGCCATAAAGCGGTCATAGGCCATCACGGCCAGGAGGCAGTCATCCAACCCTCCAAAGAGCAAGAAAAAGTACATCCGGGTGAGGCAGCCTGCATAGGTTATGACTCTACTCTGTGCCTGGATGTTCACCAGCATCTTTGGGACAGTAGTGGAGGATAAACCAATATCACAAAGGGACAAGATTGAGAGGAAGAAGTACATGGGTGTGTGGAGGTGACAGTCAATGATGATGGCCAGGATGATGAGCAGGTTCCCAAAAATGGTGACCAGGTACATGGACAGGAACAACCCAAAGAGGAGGGGTTGCACTTCTGGAACTTCTGTAAATCCCAGGAGAAGAAATTCTGAAATTTGCGTTTCATTTCCAGGTCCCATGTGCCTGATGAGACTAAGAAGAAACAAAAAGGAACATGGATAGTTTCACAAAGCAAGTAGCACTATCCAAACAGAAATGTTACATTGCCTATTTCAGTGATAAATTTAATATTATATTATTTATATAGATCTTATCCCTTTAGGGTATTTGTAGTGCCACCTCTGACTAGGAATTCCATCCCCCAAACTCAGCCCTTTACCAAGAATTCATGAACACTATGGATTTCATGAGATATTCATTCATTTGTGGAATATGTATTGAGTTGTGACTAAGAGGCAAGTAGAATTGTGGCAATGAGTTTACAATGCTGTAACTAAAAAGTCCCAACCATTGGCACATAAAGAATGCATGCAATTAAAACAATCATATTACAAAGGGGATGATTTCACATGCTTTAAGGAAAAGAAAGCAGGTAAAAAAATTGAAATGATGGAGCTGTTTTTCACTTGGTGTTCAGAAAAGTCCCATATATGATGTGAAATTCAAAGAGGCACCTAAAGGAAAAGAAGGTAGTAGCCATGAGGATGTAAGGGGAAATTTGTGCCCAGTGGGATAACTTCTAGGAAAAAGACCCTAAAAATGACTTTTTTCCAATGTTCAGAGTGAACAAGGAGGTCAGTGTGGCAGGGAAATGATTAAGAGGATAGTGAATAGAGATGATTTCAGAGGAAGTTTAAGAACAAGGCAGCCTTGTTGCTGCTGAATCTTCAAATTCAGGGAGTTCTTTATGCATATTCTGAACCTCTCACTATTCATTAATTTGGATGCAAAGCTATCCCACCAAATGGAATGGAACTGGTCCTATTGTCATTTTTAGAATAGCCTCCAGGCTCTGTACTATAGAAGACAACCTATTGTAATATATGAGCTTAGATACCACTGCTCTGAGTACTGCTCACATCACACATCACATCCCATACACACTTCACACACACACACATAATGCACACCTTAGCATCATTGGGCTGGAGTTAACATCATGCTCTTCTCATACTTAGCCACACTGATAATCCAGGAGTAAATAAAATGCAAACTGACAACATCAGTTTTTCTATTCTCCAAGTATTTAGAAATGGTGCTCTGAAATTCTAGCTGACAAGCCTCCCATGCTCATGTAAACACAGTGTTCCCTTTTGTTATGATCACTTTATTCCCTTTATTTAAAGAAACATACAATATCTGCTCAGTAATAAGACAGGAAGGAATTAAATGGACTTAAAAGGAAAGATAAAAACTCAAGCATCACATGAGAAATTGTGATGAAAAAATCCTTTTTTGCTTCTGATGGCAATCCAATTCCAATTTTATCACTCTTGAAGCCCAGAAAAAAAAAAAAAAAACAAAAAAAAAAAACAAAAAGAAATTCACAAAAAAGACAAAGGCAGTGATATCTTCTTACAATGACAAGACACTTAATAGAATGGTCACTTCAAGCATAAAATGACCTATGGGAATAAACAAATGTTTCACAACTGAAAATATGTAACTAGTACAACAATGTTGGGAATTTTTATATGGTGCATTTGATGTCTTTTTAAATTATATTAAGGGCAAAATTTTTGGAATCAGATATGTCTTATTTTGAATCTTAGACTCTCAATTGTCATTCTTTCCGCATCTCTCAGAGCCTATTCAACAGCCTTATTTCAGTTCCATTGTTGCTTTTCCAGCAAGAGCAGGCTGAAAATTGCTCCAGATTATGTAAAGAATAAAAGCAAACTGTGGTCCACTGCAAAGTAAAATGCCTTCCAAAGGATGGCAGAAAGTGATGCAATTTCAGAAGTAGATCTAACCCCAAAAGGCACGATGAGGAAAAACAGTTGGTAATGCAATTAAAAATTGATCTATTAATCTAACGGAAGCAGAACTTTCTAGGTTTGAAAAATAATGAGGTGAATATCATATATAATGATGATAGACATTAACACATTCCTCCAAAAGTGTTTATAAAGACATAGAAGAACTAAATGGCAAAGAGCAAAGTTGAAGGAAAAAACTTGCAGTTTTTTGATTGAAAGTTTACTTATAAAGAAGAAGGACATACGCCCTAATATATAAAGGTACAGAGTTGCAAAAATAAGCTGCAATGGGGAATGTAAATGACCAACAGACAAGATATATAACTTGCCCGATAGGCATAATTGCTGAGGTGCAGGGGGAGGAGGCTGCCACACAGCTTCTCCATCCCCAAGCTGGAAGCCTGTGACCAGAAAACCAGAGTCTCTTAAACAATAAAATAGGTCCTTTTCTCCAGCCCCCACAGCAACATTCAGGCCAAACCACAAACTCGGCTTGTACAGAGCCATAATTGTCCAGGTCCCTGAGTGTGCAGGAGCCCACACTTAATAAACTGTGCTTTTATGAAATAAACTGTGGGCCTCTGGTCTTGAAGAGTGCTTTGTAATACCTTAAAGGGCGTGCTGCTGTGATATTTTTGAATAATTTTGCAGTAAAGACCTGATCTTTCTAAAAAAAAAAAAAGGTCACTGAGTAAATGTTGTGGTATATAAATTCCACCCATTTTATAAAAACAACTTTTTTTATGTGACTATCCAATGTGTGAGTATATGCCTCATGAAATGCTACTGAAAGGAAATATCTACCTCCATTATATTAGATAGTTCCTATCAAAGAGCCATTTGCTTAAATATACCTCATCCTAAATGTAAAACAAAAAAAAGTAATGCCTCAATTCACTGAACAGTCTGCCACTGCTGCTAGCCCATTCCCCTATTCCCACCTAACTACAAAACTCCTTGGACAGGTATTTCCCTTTTCCTGGAACTGCCTTATCCCTGCTTTTCCCTCTTCTAAATGGGTTTCCTTTCTCCTTTCTTAGTCATCTGTAATGTGTCCTGTATTACTGACTCAAATGGACAAACATTTTTAACATAAAAAAAAATCCATTATCTTAGCAGGCCTGAGAACTAGTACAATGATCATTCAGCTCTGGGTCAGGCTGGAGTAGATCCCAGATGAGCTCAAGTCAAAACTCCCAAATTCCATCCAACCGGAATCTTCCCTGCATGTTCTGCTGAGCCCTCTGACTCACTTGGATGGAATTGGCAAGATGGTATTTCTGTAGAAGTCCAAAATCCTTGGTTGGTGAAGGAGACTGAGGCTGTACCCCCACAAAAGACAGCAGAAGAGAGTCGGGCATCAGTCCTTAAACCAGACTTGGGACCCCAAAGAAACACCCATATGCCATCCAGCCTGAGTGTACATAAGATAACTGAGTGCAGCAGAGGAGATATTTACCGCTTCTCTATATCTGCTCATTAGGGAGCATCTGCCTTTTTGTTGATCCAACCTTGAATAATCATTTCCTTCTTTGACATTGATCTGGGGAGGGAAAATGTTTTTCTTGATTTTCTGTTCTCCAAACACCGGGTTATGAGTCAGGGAAGTCAAAAGTTTACTATTCCTCTTCCAAGAACTCTCCTCTCTTCCACACCTCTAACCAGGTAGTAACTTACCTCAACCATTGACTTAAAATTTACTCCAAAAATTAACACTGAGGGGCCCTTTGCCCTGGGTCTCTTGATTTTCCAAATCACTGGCATGGTTTCTGGATACAGTGTACTCTAGGAGTTACTATCAGAAAATTGCCATTCTCTTCAAGAAAGTAGAGATCTGTGTTCATCTGACATAAAATCATGACTGCTAAAACCCTTTAATTGATCATGTTATTCCAAATCTATTAGGAATATAATGTTTGTAACATGTTAAGACCTATAATGTAGTCCCTCATCTATAAAATGATTGCTGATTACGAGAACTATCTTTTTTAAAATTATTTATTTATTATTATTTTTTAATTACATTAAAAAATATATGAGGTCCCATTCAACCCCACCGCCCCCGCCCCCCACTCCCCCCACAGCAACACTCTCTCCCATCATCATGACACATCCATTGCACCTGGTAAGTTCATCTCTGAGCATCACTGCACCCCAAAGTCAATGGTCCACATCATAGCCCAGACTCTCTCATGTTCCATCCAGTGGGCCCTGGGGGGATCTACAATGTCCCGTAATTGTCCGTGAAGCACTATCCAGGACAACTCCATGTCCCAAAAACGCCTCCACATCTCATCTCTTCCTCCCATTCCCCACACCCAGCAGCCACCATGGCTACCATTCCCACACCCATTCCACATTTTCTCTGTGGACATTGGATTAATTGTGTCCATTGCACACCTATGTCAAGTGAGGGCTTAGATTCCACATGGGTACTGGATGCACTCCTCCCACTTCCAGTTGTAGACACTCTAGGCTCCATGTTGTGGTGGTTGACCTTCTTCAACTCCATGTTAGCTGAGTGGAGTAAGTCCAATAAATCAAAGTGTAGGAGCTGAAGTCTGTTGAGGCTCTGGGCCTGGGTGTCATATTATGATTACGAGAACTATATTGAGAGATTTTTAGATACCATGTACCTTATAGTGAATGTCTCAGTTAATTTCCTCCATATACTTTAAGAATGCTCAAATAATTTAGTTAATAGATCAAGTATAATTTATTTTAATAAAGACTAAAAAGAAAATTATTTGTATATTTTAATTTTTTATTATACTAACATAAATGCAACTCAAAAATTTGCATTTTATAGTTCACTGGTAAAAATGAATTCACGATATTGCACTGTGCTTAACATAAATCACTAAAACATTACAAAACCTCAAACAGAATATCTGAAAGGTTTTTGGAGGTTATATTATATTTTATTGAATTGAACTTCCAAAATTTTGTCAATTTTAATGTATGTTCTATCATTTCTCACTAAATTCTTCAGGAAATCTAAAGATTTGGTATTAAAATAGGTTTTGATTTTCTTGAAATGTCTAAAACATGCCAGTTTGAATTAGCCTTCAGATTTTCAGGTCAAAAAGATATGCAAAGCATAGTATGCAGAGTATGTTTTAACATATTTATGATAAGTTTGTTTACAGCTATGACAGAAATACCTTCAACTTTCAGATATAATAAAAAGACCACCCCAAATAAATAAAAGGTATGATGGGCCTAGTTACTATTTAGTGAAAGAACCATCTCATTTGTCAACTTTCCACACCAAATTCTTAAAAGTATTCAAAAAGCTTTTGCACCTTCTAATTGTCAAACTGTGTGCTCATGTGGTAGAAGATACTACCACATTTCCTAAAATAATAAAGTACTGTTATTGCTTGGAAATTATGTTTTTCTTTTCATCTCAAATTCATTTTAAGTGGCATATTGTCCTATGCAAGGAATGATCTGGTATTTGCTGTGTAATTCTACCCATTAGTAATACTTACACCAACAATTTGATACATGTTTTATTCAGTTACAGTACATGTTTCCCTGTGATTTGATCAACAAAAAGTATTAACACAATATAAAGCTTTTTTCCTTTTCCATCCTTCCTTCCTACCTTCCTTCTTTCCTTCCTTCCTCTTTTCTTGTTGTTTTTTTTAAAGAGCAGTTCAGTGATTTGGGGGTTAGTTAATACAATACAGTGAGCCTAAGCGGAAAAGTAAAAAATGACACATCACCAATGCATAAAACTCATACACCTCTTATTAACTCAATCTGTAGCAAATATTCCCCAACAAAGTAAGGTGTTCTCAGAGTGGTGTTGTGAGGGCATCGTGTCCATTTTGATGATTGTTTTTTAAGCTCACAACTTCTCTACTTGTAATATCTACAAAGAGGAAAGTGAAGAAACAGACACATCTAACAAATGTGGAGAAAGAAGAAACAGTGAAACAAGAAAAAATCTTGCTAAGAGAGGGAAGCCCCATAAGTGAGAGCTAAGGCCAGAAAAGACAGACTGTAGAAGGAAGATATTTTAGGTATCCAGTATCTACTTGCACTCAGGCTTTTTAAATAGGGAGAACTTTCAAATATTTTGCTTCCTTTATGTATGTACCCTGTTAGGTCTCAAAAGTTACCACTAATATCAGGGTTACTTTTAGCCATAACACATTCCCCCAGTACCTGTGAGGAATCTCTGAAGTTACCAAGGAAGGGTCTAAGTTCACCAATTCTTTCTTGAATGAAGATGAAGGTGGAAGCATTGCTCCCAGGAAGGGCAGGGAGATGCTCCCACTCACGAGGTCTCTAGAAAATACAATTGTGTTTCCTCATCATCAGAGAAATGTAGACTTGAAGTAGTTTAGGGAAGCATTTAGGGTTTCTGTACCTTGATGGATGTCATTCCCGTGAGCATCATTAATGAAGTATTCTTTTGCTTTTCTCCTCCATGAGATATTTAATTTTCCAGAGGAAAGAAAGAAAAACACTATAAAATCTTGTGCCAATTTTGACCTTTGGGAGACAGCTTTGGAGCTCCATGTTCATCTCTTTTCCCAGTGCACTCCTTCCTCCCAGGAGTAGGTCACCTCTCTTTAGGTGTGGGCTCTTGGATTGCAACATTCCCCCAAATGATTGCCCTATTGCTCAGTCTGGAGAGAGATTCTGGATACACTAAAATCTCTTCTGAATCTTACCTGTCTCTTCTGGCATTGGCTCTCATTCATGAGGCCATCCTCTCTAAACAAGATTTCCTCAAGTCTCACTGCTTCTGTTTTCTCCAGCATAGTTAACAATATCTGTTCAACTCACTCAACTCTTTGTTTTCTCAGTCATTAAATAAATATTTTTTCAGAATACTGTAAGGTAAGCACTAAACTATATTCTGGGGATGATGAAAGATATAAGATTTTGTGCTTGATCTCAAACATCTCCAAGTCTAATAAGGCCAAAGACATGAAAATAAATAGATCTTCTTAACATAGTATACTCAATCCTGATAAAATATAATTCCATCTGAATAAAGATTTACCTTTCCATTTATGCTTAAAAAGTCTCCTGGGACTTTGACAGGGATAAAAATGAAGCTATGGATTTCTGGGTAGTATTGGTAACTTAATAATAGGACTTCTTCCTATCCATGAACACAGAATATCTTACCAATTCCTTACACCCTCTCTAATTTATTGCGACAGTATTTTCTAGTTTTCATTGTGCAAGTCCTTAACCTATTCAGTTAAAATTATTCCTAAGTTATTTGTTGTTTTAGATGTTATGGTATATGGATTTTTTAAATGTACAATTAAGAATGTTCTTTGCAGGTGTATAAATCAGGACAAATTTTTGCATGTTACTTCCACAGCTTGGAGTGGATATGGCTCAGGTGATAGAACACCTTCAGTGTTCAATCCTTGACCCCCAGAAACTAAAAAAAAATCTCATACCTTGTGTTTGGCTGCATTCATTTATGAGATCTAGAGGTTTCTTGTGGATGCTTTGTCATATTCCCTATAAAGGAACGTGACATCATGAAAAAAGATAGTTTTACTTCTTCCTTTCTAATTTGGATTCATTTTATTTATTTTTGTGGCTTAATTTCCTAACTCCCAGTACATTACTGAATAGCAATAGAGAAAGAAGCCATCCTTGTCTTGTTCCAGAGCTTAAGAGGATGGCTTTCATTCTTTCAGCATTGAAGATAAGATTACTTGTGTTTTCACATATATGCTGTTAATCATGTTGAGGAAGGTACTTTCTTTTTTTTATTATTCTGAGTGTTTTTATCACGAAACAGTGTTGGAACGTATCACTCACATTTTTGCACTAATTGAGATTTTCATGTGATTTTTCTCTTTGTTGTGTTAATGTGGTATATTACACTGATTTCCTTATTTTGAACACTCTTGAGTACTGAGATATATCTCACTAGGACAAGGATACATCTAATATTCTGTTGGATTTGATAAGCCAGTTTTTGTTGAGTGATTTTGGATCTATATTTTTTAGAGAAATTTATTCCTTGGTTTTCTTTCCTTATGTCTTTATGTAGCTTTGGTATCAAAATAATTTTAGGATCATAGAATGAGTTTGGAGAGATACCCTGAGTTCAAATTGGAAGATTTTGAGTATTCTAATTATTTCTTCTTAGACTATTTCATAGATTTCATTATGGAAACTATCTGATTCTACACTTATATTTTTTTGGGGGGAGATATTTGATGAATTATTGAATCTCTTCTCTTGTTACACTTTTGGTGAGATCAATTAGGTCAATTTAGTAATTTGGGTAAATTGTGTGTTTCTAAGAATTGGTCCATTTCTTCCAGGTTATCTAGATATTGGCAGACAATTGTCCATAATAGTCATTCATAATCCCTTTAATATCACCAATATCTAGCAAGATCCCTGGTTTCATTCTGGATTTTAGTGATTTCATTCCTCTCTGTTTTTCCTTTCCCAATCTAAATAAACATTGTCTATTTTATTGAACTATTCCAAGAATCAATTCCATTGGTTCTTTCAATTATTTTATTCTATTTCATTTCTTTCCATGTAAATATTTATTATCTAAATCCTTCTACTATATTTAGGTTCAGTTTGCCCTTCATTTTTAGTTACTGCAAATCTGTAGTTAGGCTATTGATTTGTGATGTTTTAAAATATGAGGGTTCATACCTATAAGTTTTCCTCAATCTTTTAAATTCATCCCTAAACTGGCCTAACAAAAGAAATTAATTTAGCCACAAAATAAATAACAAAATGGACCATGATGGATACTAGATTTAAATGACAGCTGTCATTTTAGAAGATGGTCCTCACTGAAGAATTTGAGATTCTGTATTAGTGAATAGGTTTCACATGAAAATGAAGTCCAAAATTCTCAAAAGTCAAAATTCAGGTAAGAGATACCTGTATAAAAGTAATATTTTTGGAATTATAGCAGAATTTTAAAGGTTAAGAATGTATGGGAAAACGGACTTTGGCCCAGTGGTTAGGGCATCCGTCTACCACATGGGAGGTCCGAGGTTCAAGCCCCGGGCCTCCTTGACCCGTGTGGAGCTGGCCCATGCTTAGTGCTGATGCGCGCAAGGAGTGCTGTGCCACACAGGGGTGTCCCCCCGCGTAGGGGAGCCCCACGCGCTAGGAGTGCATCCATAAGGAGAGCCGCCCAGGGTGAAGGAGGGAGCAGCCTGCCGAGGAATGGCACCGCCCACACTTCCCATGCCGCTGACGACAACAGAAGCGGACAGAGAAACAAGACGCAGCAAAAAGACACAGAAAACAGACAACCGGGGGCGGGAAATTAAATAAATAAAAAATAAAATAAATCTTTAAAAAAAATAAAAGAATGTATATACACACTAATGCAATATGGATATCAAGATAAACACTTGCACTGACACTGGTGCTACCTGTTGGGAAAGCTTTTTGGATGATGAGCCAGTGTGCACTTTGAAATCAAAGCCCCTTTGTGGCCTGAAAAGCTGTAGGTGGAAAAATTAGCATTAAGTGATTCTGACTTCCGAAGGGTAAAACAATTTCAAATGTAAATCCTCTCTTTTCCACCAAGACCTCCAAGAATTCACACAAATATGGGCCTAACAAATTAACTTAACACAATCTTAAATACAGATAAACACTAAGAAAACAAGTTACCATGACTAAGAGCCAGAAGAAAAGCAAATAGTGGGAAAAGGCCTTTAACTGTGTCAGAGTTTGAAATTGTTCAGACACAGTATATGAAACAACACTTTTTAATGAGTTTTATGAAATTAAAAAGAGTATTGCAAATATATAAATTGGCATAAACATATTTCAATAATGAAATAAATAGAACCTCTAAAGCTAAAATATACAATGCTGAAAATTTAAAATTTCTATGCAGTTGAACTGGGTGAAATTTAGCTACCATGAAAACCAAATCCCCTGCAACCTCAAAGAGGAATCAGGAGAAAAAAACAAATTTGCATCTGTGAACTTTTACACCCGATGCTTTTTCTGTATCCCTGCAGTTTCTGCCAGTAAAGCATTCCCTCCCATGCTATTTTCTTCCCACAGCAAAACAGAACTTCTGTGGCTCATTCCAGTGATTTTTTTTGCTCCACTGGTGATTTCATCCTTGGATAATGAATAAATACAAAATGTCTTCATTCTGGAAACTCCAGGAGATGAAATATATGAACCACACTTAGGATGATGTATCTCAGAGCTCTTAATATGTGGGTGCTTCCAGTTCTTCTGAGAAGGGTGATCTGGTATTGAGGAGAAATGGAAAGAGTGGCTTTGGTGAAAGACACTAGGAGGTGAAATGCAGGACCTCCTTATTCAGGGCTGTTACTCTAGAATTTGCTTCTATTGGAAACTCAACTCCTGGCAGTGGAGGAAGGAATCATTGTTCCTATGTTTGAAATATAGTCACTTAGACACTGGTTACATTATTACAGTAAATTATAAGAGGCAAAGACTCCGTTATAGTTTTCTACTGTGTCTTAGTTTAAATGAGGTTCCCTGGACCTGAGGGTGTTCATTCTACTTCCCCCACTCTGGACAGTTAATCTTCAATTGACAGTGTTCATCTTCTCTAAATTTCTCATGGTACAGTCCCAGTAGATAATTATTTTACACACACAACATAATACATTGAAGAGAACAGAGCTCACTCACAGTGAGTCTTCACCTACTTCTGTCTAAAAAACACTTCATGGTTTATAGGCAGCAATCAAGTCTCCCACTTCTCCAGGAAAAAAATATTGTTTCCCTCTGTAACCTGGTGTTTATCTCTCACCTAATTTATTGAAGTTTCTTTAGCTGAATGCCAAATTTTAAGGCTGTTCTTCAAGGTTTCCCATTTTTAAAAAACCCTAAAATGCAGTTTAGTTTCATCAATAACACACAACATGATATTTTTTCTTGTATCTTGATGTTTGTATTTTTTTGGTACAGATTCTTAAGGAATAAATTTAGTTTTCCATGAGAGCAAAATTTATGTCCTAGTTTAGAGTGAATCATTGTTTCCACATATTTTAGTGTCCTGGATAAGGCTAAAAATCTACTGATAAAACCAGGAATATATTTTTCTGAGAGAAAAATTGAAGATGCAGGAATAGGGGAGTGAGTAAAGATTTAGGTAAGTATGTACATTCTAGGAAAAGATAACAGAGTTGAAATGCTCTTTATGTTTCACTAATGGTGTGCTTTAAAAAGTCTTATTTTAAAAAATTTTTATGTAACCAGAGTAAGTCTGCATAAAAACCTAAAATTATGTCCTAATATCTGGGTTTAATATTTGAGAAAAGGTATCATAGCAAATAGGGAAAACATGCACCTTATTTTTGTGATCTGTAAATATGAATTATTATTGTAGGGAGGGCTTAGTGAAATTTCTGGAAAAAAAGTCCTTAACTATGAAAATAAGTTTTAAGGGGTAACCTTACCTCACTGGGGAGAATTACAGGAATTACTGAGACCATCAGTATTTGAAGGATCAAAGATTGTGTTGTTGATTACAACTGCACTTAACTTATGATTTAGAATGTGCAGGAGAAAGGATTATATCAGAGATGGAATCTGAATTATTGTAAACCAATTAGATGATGTCTCCAGATCAGGATGTGACATCTTTCTGGAGCCAATGAATAAAAACCCTGATAGATGGTACACAGCCTTTGCTAAGAGAGATTATTTTTCACCAAAGTCATTAAACACAAGTACTGCCAGTGACTGCAGTACACCTGCATCACTCCCGCACCTGCTTTAATTTTATATATACAGAATTACCTGTATGAAATATTTCACAATTGAAAATTCAGACAGCAATTTCTGCCTTCAATACTGATTCCAGGGAATACAGTAAGAAAGACCACATGATGTAAAATAAAACAAAAGAAACAGGTGTCCTTGATATAAAAGAAAATTAAAGAAATAGAACTCTGATATTAGACAAATAACAGCTTATCTTCTATATACTTATAAAGAATAAATTTAGATCCCCCAATGTTTGATCTCTATTAGTCATGAGCAATTTTCTGAACTTGAGACAGGAATCCTTTTATAGAGAGAATGTGTCTCAGCATTTTAAAGGCCTGCTTTGTGTCCTTGTTTCTAAGACTATAAATGGGGTCAGCATAAGAATGACCACCATGTACATCACTGAGACTAATGCACTTGTCCTTGAGTTTTCAGGAACGGCAGAGCTAAGACACACTCTGAGACTTGTACCATAAAACAGGGTCACTACTGAGATGTGAGACCAACAAGTACAAAAATGGTTTATACTTGACTTCAGTTCATGAAATTCTCAAAATGGAGGATACAAACTTAGAGTAAAAGAGAAGGATCCCAGTGAGTGGAATAAAACCCAGAAGTCTAGATGCAAAATACATCACAACGTCATTGAGAAAGGTGTCAAGAACAATCCAAGTCGACTACCTGATTAAGTTCACAGAAAAAGTAGGGCAATTCCAACTCTGAACAAAAAAACAATTGCTAAATCATTAAGCATTATAAAAGGGAGTATAAAACACTCAGTATCTAGGATGGCAGCAGCAGGAGGACACAGAGCCGGGGGTTCATGATGACCATGTAGTGCAGGGGGTCACAGATGGCCACAAAGTGGTCTTAGGGCATTACAGTCAAGAGGGAGTTATCTAATTGTCCAGAAAGTATGAAAAAATATATCTGTCTGAAGCAATTTTCAAAAGTTATGATTTTTCTTTCTGTCTAGATGTTCAGCAGCATCTTTGGGACTGTGGTGGAGGTGAAACAGATATCTTTAAAAGACAAGTTGGAGAGGAAGGAGTCTATAGATGTGTGGAGGTGGGAGTCCAAGATGATGGCCAGGATGATGAGCAGATTGCCAGGAAGGTGACCAGTTACATCAACAGGAACAGCCCAAAGAGGAGAAGCTGCACTCCCATATCATCTGAGAGACTCAGGAGGGCAAATTCTAAGACAGATGTTTGGTTTTCTGTTTCCATGTAGAGGATGAAATTCCTAGAAGAGATATCAGAGCAATGCAAATTTAGCCACACGCAGTAATCATAAGAAATATAATACATGGTATGATTAGTTTTAGAAGCACATTAAGTTTATATTTTTATAGATTTTATTTTTTTTTATTTTTTTTATTTTTCTATTTTATTGACTTTGTAATAATATTACATTAAAATTATATATGTGAGGTCCCATTCAACCGCACCCCCCCACCCCACCTCTCCCCCCCCAGCAACACTCCCTCCCATCATCATGACACATGCATTGGATTTATAGATTTTATATAGATTTAACTCCCTTATCTAAAAATGTCAGGGAAATCAAATGCTCTTGTTTTTCCTTGATAATTTCTGACTAGCCATACTTATCCAAAATGAAAAACACTATGCCAAGGCAATATTTTTTTTCAACTTTTTTTTTATTGACTTTGTAATAATAATACATTTAAAAAATATATATATATATATATGAGGTCCCACTCAACCCCACCACCCTCACCCCACCTCTCCCCCCCCCCCCCCAGCAACACTCATTCCCATCATCATGACACATCCATTGCATTTGGTAAGTACATCTTTGGGCACCTCTGCACCTCATGGTCAATGGTCCACATCAAGGCAATATTATCCATTACAAATTATCTCAGACTTTATTTTAATCAACAAACCTAATGACCAGTCTTTTTGTACCTGACGACAAAATAGTGAAGAAGAAGAACAAAGTTGTAGGAACTACATTACCTAATAGCAACACAATATAAAAACACAATAATTAAACAGTATCCTGTTGATGAATAAACAAATAGAATAAAACACCCTGCAAATGTTTTTAATGGGTGTTTCACAGAGACAATTTAATGTAGACAGTTTGGCCTTCTCAATAAATGGTATTGGAACAATAGGTTATATTCAGGCCAAACAAAAAGGAACTTAAGCACAGATTGTAAATATTTCATAAAAATTAAATCAAAATGTATCATATCACTTAAAAGTAAAATGCATCATAACACTTCTAGAATAGACATATAGGAAATAAAGGGGCCCAGGGTGTAGAAATGAGTTTTTAGATAAAGCACCCAAAGCATGATCTATGAGAAATGAAAATTTATAAGTTGTTTTTATTCAAATGTAAATTTCTGCTCTATGCAGGACATTGATAAAGGATTGAAGAGAAAATCTACAGATTTGGAAAAAATATTAACAAAACACGCCTGTTAAATGATTTACATCCAAATTTACAAAGAAGCCTTAACACCCCAAAATAAGAAAGCAAATGCTGAATTAAAACATGGTCAAAAGATCTGAACAGAATCCTAAGCTAAGAATATATACCCTTCCAAGTAAGCATTCTATGGGAGGAGCGGAGGGGTGGGGAGTGGGTTATGTGGGAACCTCATAATTTTTAATGTAACATTTTTTGTGATCCATGTATCTTCAAATAATACAATAAAAAATAAACGCTAAAAAAAATTGGGTTAGCCAAGCTCAGTATTTCTTAAGTAGTTTGGGATAATAAGCACAAATCCTGATTTGCCTAGACTTTGTTCATTTATCTGAGCAATACTGGGATATAGCAAACTCCAGATATAGCTAGAACGTGATATTTTAGGCTGACAATTCTGGTTTAAATGTGCCTGCATATTTTGAATCACGTGAAGTTGCACTTTCACAATAAAATCCCACTTTATTTTACCAATTCTATCTCCCTAGGTGTCAGTGTCTATGGCAAATGCTATATTTTAAGTATAACAGATATTGCTTTAACAGTGCAATATGTTATTTTCAGTCATATAGATTTCGGCTTTTACAAATAGAAGTCACTCTTCAGTTAAGCTTGTTTTGTTTACCTCAATGAGACCTCAGAATATATTGGCAAAAGCTGCATTTTAGACATAAAAATACTGTTTTCCCAGGACTGGTAATTTTTAGTTGTAGCAAGATCTGCTTTAGAAATAGAAACAAGAAACATCCTAGTGGTTCAAAGGAGAGGCACTGGCATCCAAACACCTTCAATCTGGCACCAACGCTGGTTCTTTCATGGAAAAAACTGGTCACTGGGTAGTTTAGCAGAGCTACGCCAGTACTTGTCCATTTAAATTGGGAATTTCTATGGCTGAGAAATCACATTCACCGCTCTGCCCTGAATTCTAAAAGATTTAGGAATCTCAGAAAGGGAAATCAGAATATGTTCTGCCTAAACTGTGCACTTGCTGAAACCAAGAAATCACAAGAACTCCAAAAAAAACTGGAGATGCAGCTATTCATCTGAAAGACTATTACGTAGGGTGCTAAATCTTGCAGTCAGAAGAATAGATTATCAGAAAGACTGACAACAGAGCAACACATTAATAAGAAGTCCTAAGAAAAGGTGACCAAAGCTGTCCTGAGTGTCACAAGTTTATGCCAAAGAAATAGCAAAAATTGATAAACCATGCTGCCTGATGCAAATAAAATTCACAAGTGTAAAACACAATGAAATACTATTCTTATAAATAAAGGCAGATGTTAACAATGATCTAAATTAATGTGAAATCACACATTATAAAAATGTATGGGGTGATATTTTATAAATATTATCTTTTTCCAAAAAAATAATAAGGAGCTCTCATCTGCTTCTGGGATGGTAGAGACTAACTGGGAAGGAAGGTGATGCTCCACCACCCTATGGTTCTGCTTTTATTAAATTTCGATGAAGGAAAATGCATAGCATGAATTATTTGAATCTGTCTTTTTTATTATCATTTAAAGGTTTAGACATAGGGATATTTATTCTAGAGAAACAGGGCAAAACTGCTGTTTGTAAGATAAGACTTTCAGATGAAGCATATAAATCTAAATGGTAGCATTATTGCACAGTTTTTTACTATGCTTTGAAAAGTTATGGTTTATATTTAAGATTAGAATTCTGAGTGAAGTGTTTTTGATGGCCAAATTTAATTTAATCTAAGTATATGGGTGGATACATACTAAAGGTACAAATTGAAATGTAAATTCTTGAATAGTAAAAAACTTGATTAGTGTTATTAAAATGTTGACTCACTGACTTTTGTTTTATGAAAAAGGAAATAATTGATTGAATTTTATCCTAGAAATATACTGCTATTAAATTTCCACTCTCTTTTCCTTGCTTCTATA
This sequence comes from Dasypus novemcinctus, assembly GCF_030445035.2. Taxonomy (NCBI): domain Eukaryota; kingdom Metazoa; phylum Chordata; class Mammalia; order Cingulata; family Dasypodidae; genus Dasypus; species Dasypus novemcinctus. The sequence continues at coordinate 9,453,602 of NC_080694.1, read as the reverse complement.
GAGGAATTTTGTCACAAGTCTTAAATGTTTTGATTCAATGTTGTGGTTTTATTATATGTGGAATTTTTGAAAGTTCAGCTAAAAATACATGCAAATGTGAAAATTCTGTAGTTTCCCTTAATTCTGATTTGTGCTTAAGTTTTTGGTTTTAAAATGGTTATAACAATGGCAGTTGCCTCTTTCAGTATTTGTTAGATGTGTGAAGTGGTGATAAATGTCACAATGATGCTTTTATTTTTTAGATTATTGCTATAAGTAGGTTAGTCTTTACCACAAGAGAGTCATTTTTTTCAAATGTGCATTTTTTAATGAATGGCTTTTACAAATACAACATCATGTTACAGCTACCTTAAAAAAGGAGGGGTGGTACGGGGGATGGAGAGCTTACATTGGAATCCCTCATACATTTTTTTCTCTCTTTATTTTTTTAAAATATTACATTAAAAAATATATAATAGGACCCAATATATCCCCCATGCCCTCACCCTACCCCTCCCACATCAACAACCTCTTTCATCATGACACATTCATTGCATTTGGTGAATACATTTTGAGCACTGCTGCACTACATGGGTAATGGTTTATATGGTAGTTTAAACTCTTCCCCAGTCCACCCAGTGGGCCTGGCAGATTATACAAAGTCCAGCAACTATCCCTGCAGTACCACCCAGGACAACTCCAAGTCCTGAAAATGCCCCCACATCATATCTTCTCTTCCCTCTCCTTACCCTCAGTAGTTACCATGGCCACTTTCTCCACATCAATGCTACAATTTCTTCCATTACTAATCACAATAGTTCCATAGGGGATTATCACTAAGTCCACTATAAACCATACTCTATTCCTCCATCCTGTGGCCCCTGGGATGGTTATGTCCACTCCAAATCTGTATCAAGAGGGGACTTAGATTCCACATGGATGATAGATGCAATTCTCCTGCTTGCAGTTGTAGGCACTCCTGGCTCCCTGGTGTGGTGGTTGACCTTCACCTCCCTGTTAGCTGGCCAGAGTAAGTCCAATAAACCAGAGGGTAGGAGTTGCAAGTCTGCTGAGGCTCAGGGTATGGCTGTCACATGGACAGTCCAGAGATTCAGGTCTCCTGAATATACAACAACCCCAGTGCCAACCACAGGTTCAGAAAAAGTGACAGAAGAAGCTTGTGTAGAAAGGTCACATCTGAGTCCAACTCCCTCACACTCAGGAACACAAACTCCAAAGTCGGGCCAGTTGACATGGGTCTGAACTCCAGAGCCATCTGCCATGACCATAGAACCTGTGGGTCTCTGTAGCCCTCATGAGAACCAATACCTGGGGCTGTATCTACTTTGGCTGTTTCTGGGACCCTGCCAATGCGTGCATAAGCAATACTCTTCTGATAACCTCCCGACTCTTTTCTGGAGACTCATAGCCATATAAACTCATTCATCCGTTCTATTTCTCCCTTTTATTCAAGGTCAAAAAGTGGACGATGGGTATGGGGAAAGGCAGGAAGAGATGAGAGGTGGAGGCATCTTTGGGACATGGAGCTGCCCTGGATGGTGCTTCAGAGGTAATCACCGGACATTGTAAATCCTCACAAGGCCCACTGGATGGAATGGAGGAGAGTATGGGCCATGATGTGAACCATTGTCTATGAGGTGCAGAGGTGCCCAAAGATGTACTTACCAAATCCAATGGATGTGTCATGATGATGGGAACGAGTGTTGTTGGGGGGGGGAGAGGGGGGGTGGGGGGGTGGGGTTGAATGGGACCTCACATATATATTTTTAACGTAATATTATTACAAAGTCAATAAAAAAAAATAGAAAAAAAAAAACAAAAAACAAAAAAAAAAACAAAAAGCAATTTTTAACACCTGATACTTTTGATATAACTTTTCTGGAATCTAAACCAACAAAATTAAAAATAATTAGAAATAAAACCTCTTTTAAAATAAAGCCCATTATAATAAAAAAAATTTAATAATAGACAGTCTTCTTTTTTAAAAAGATTTATTTATTTATTTCTCCTCCCTCTCCCATTGTCTGTTCTCTATGTCCAGTCACTGTGTGTTCTTCTATGTCCACTTGTATTCTTATCAGGGGGCACTGGAGATCTGTCTCTTTTTGTTGTGTCATCTTACTGCATCAGCTCTCTGTGTGTCACCACTCCTCGGTGGGCTGTAGTTTTGCATGAGACAGCTCTCCTTATGCAGGGGCCACTCCTTGCATTGGGGGCACCCTTACACAGGGTCATCCCTGTGTGGGCTGGCACTCCTTGCATGCACAAACACTGTGCATGGGCCAGCTTACCACACGAGCCAGGAAGCCCTGGGTATTGAACCCTGGACCTCCCATATGGTAGGTGGATGCTCTATCTGTTGAGCCACATTCACTTCCTGACAGTCACCTTTTGACTGTTATTTCAAGAAGTTAGTTTTGCCTGTTTTTTAAATATTATTTGCATGGCATTATACAATAACCATTCATTCGTGCCTGGCTTTTTTGCTCCTCATTATGCCCATAAGGGGATTCATTCATTTGTTCCAAATATTAGTAGTTTAAGTTTTTCATGCCTATGTGGTATTCCATTGCATGAACATACCATAATTTATGCATCTGTTCTACTGTAGATAGATATTTGGGTGGTTTTCAGTTTTGGGTGTTACGAATAATTCTGCTTTCAACATTCCCAAACATATCCCTTGGAATACACACACACATACACACACACACAAGTATATATATCCCTTTTCTTGGATATATAACCAGAATGGAAATTTTGAATAAGATAGTATTACTGTACTAAGCTTTAGTAGATTCTATGAGACAGCTTTCCATAGTAGTTGCACGAATTTATTCCCTCATCAGCAATTTATGAGAGTGCCATTCCTTCTATTCCTCACTAGTACTTGGTGTTGTCAAATCTTTTTAAGTCTTGCCATTCCAGTATAAATGATACTGGTGCAAATATTCCAGGAAAATGCATAAGTTTGTTATATTTTAAACAGAAGGGATACCTTTAAATGGGAGACATGCTGAAAAGAGTTTTGTTGCTTGTTTGAAAAACCACTTGAGTGCTGAAAATTATATACACTGACACTGTGGTCTATTATTTTTTTTAATTAATTTTTTTAATGCTACATTAAAAAAATATGAGGTCTCCATACAGCCCCCACCCTTCTCACCCCACTCCTCCCATATCGACATCCTCTTTCATCATCGTGGCACATTCATTGCATTTGGTGAATACATTTTGGAGCACGGCTGTCCCACATGAATAGTGGTTTACATTGTAGTTTACATTCTCCCCAGGCCACCCAGTGGGCCATGGCTGGACCTACCATGTCCAGGAACTATCCCTGTAGTACCACCCAGGACAACTCCAAGTCCTGAAAATGCCCCCACATCATATCTCTTCCTCCCTCTCCCTACCCTTAGCAGCTACCATGGCCACTGTCTCCACATTAATGCTACATTTTCTTCCATTACTAATCACAATAGTTCCAGAAGAGAATATCAGTAAGTCCGCTCTAATACATACTCTATTCCTCCATCCTGTGGACCCTGGGATGGTGATGTCTGCTCCACATCTATATCAAGAGGGGGCTTAGATTCCACATGGATGATGGATACAATTCTCCCGCTTACAGTTGTAGGCACTCCTGGCTCCCTGGTGTGGTGGTCGACCTTCTTCACCTCCCTGTTAGCTGGCTGTATTAAGTTCATTAAACCAGAGGGTAGGAATTCCAGGTCTGTTGAGGTTCAGGGCCTGGCTATCACATGGACAGTCCAGAGATTCATCTCCTCTGAGCATACACCAAACCCCAGCACCAACCACAGGTTTGGTAAAAGTAACAGAAGAGGCTTGTGAACAAAGATCACATCTGAGTTCAACTCCATCACACTCAGGAACACAACTCCAAAGCAGGGCCAACTGACATGGCACCAAACTCCATCTGCCATGACCATAGAACCTGTGGGTCTCTGTAGCTCTCAGAAGAACCAATAGCTGGACTTGTATCTACTTTGGCTTTCTCTGGCACCCTGCTGAGGCGTGCATAAGAGTGACCCCTCTGATGACCTCCCAACTCTTTTTTGGAAACTCATAGTCATATAAACTCATTTGTCCTTTCCATTTCCCCCTACTGTTTTCATACTATGTGAAGAATTCCCAGAATATAGCACCACAAATGTTAAATTGAATTTACATAACTGTAAACTAATTAAATTTGATATTTTTATATTTAAATCATAACTTAAAAATTCAATACAATTTAAAAATCCCACAATAATATATCTTCATCCACTTATTAAAATAGACAAAAACCTAAAATCTTACAGCACCAATTGTTATTAGGAATTTGGAGCAATAAAACTTGCATTCAGTGCTAGCAAGAACACAAAATTGTGCAGCCAGAATACACTTTAGCTATTTCTTATACAAATAAACATAGTATTACAGTATGTAGAATTTTTACATATTATTAATGAATTCCAAAATACATACTGAATTGTGTTTGTAAGCTCTATTCCTCTGGGCATATTAGATTGCATTCGATTCAGAGGTTTCACTTTTAATTTATTAAATCAAGATCAGGGGTTTTATTTGACCATGTCATTAGGGCATACATGATTCAGTCACCAACCCTTTGGTGGGGGTAAAACAGACTCTCACACTGTAGTAAACATATGGTGAAGGAGAAAACAGAGAAGAACACAGAAGAGAAACAGGTCTTCAGACAGGATCTTGTGAGTCCCTGAAGAAAGATGAGTCTGATAGTCTGCAGCTGACCTTGTGAAGAGACCAGAGCAGCTGAGACCAGAAAGGAATGAGGCCCATGAAGAGAGAAAGACCTTTTGCCAGTTTACAGCTTACATCAGAAGAAACTGGAGCCTTGGAGCTTTAAGAAGAGGGAGGAAGGCTGAGCCATTGCAGAAAGTGCCTGCCATATTGTATCAACATGTAGCAACAGACTTTGGGTGAGAAAGTACGTTTTATGGTACATTGAATTGGATTGTTTAGAGCCTGTAACTGATAGCTTGTACCCCAAATAAATACTATTTATAAAAGCCAACAGAGTGCTGGTACTTTGCATGAGCACCCCTTTGGTTGACTAACACACCATACAATCCAGCAATTGTGCTTCTAAGCATAGATATGAAATTTCTAGTCATAGATATGAAAATTTAAGCTCATACAAAAACACACACATGAATGTCTATAGCACTTGTATTTGTAATTTCAAAATCTGAAAGCAATGAAGATGTTCAATAGGATAAAAGTTAAATTCACTGTGCTATATCTATAAAATGGAACATTATTGAGAAAAATGAAATATTCCATCCAGTCATAAAAGGTATTTATGTGTCTTAAATGGTTATTGCTAAATAAAAGAAACCAATTGTAAAATACTGCATATGTTGATATCAATTATATCACTTTCTGGATATGGCAAAACAATCAGACAATAGAATAGTCACTAGTTGCCTGAGTAAAGAGTAAGGTTGAATAGGTGTAGCACAGGGGGCTTTTAGAGCACTGAATTTATCCTGTATTACTGTAATTATAGATACATGTTATTGTACATTTGTTGAAACACAATTAACTTGTCAACACAAAGAATGTACCTTAATTATGCTAATTAAAAATCAATTACAAGGTCAAGGGAATCTCAGATAGAATAAACGTGTTGCAAATCTAATTTTATAAAAAATGTATAAGTTGCCCTGACAGGAGGGGCTGAAGGCAAAGGTGCTGGAGAGTAGTGCTGGATATGAATAGAGCCTGTAAAATTAAGTCAAAAGAAATTGGGTATAAGTACAGTATTCTAGTTGATAAAATACCATTTCACCATGTATGGATTAACAATCCTGAAATTGTCCACTAGAATCAAGAAATCCATAGATAGATGGCAGTTAAAGCAATATTTTTCTCACTATGAAGTGAGAGCTTACAGATAAGCAAGGGGAGGAGGCTAGAAAGTCCTATGTGATAATGGTTTAGAGTTAGACAAATCAGTACGAACTCATGTGTAGGTGAATAAATATACAGAAGATTGTATGTACACATATTTCTAGATATGAGCATGTACACATCTTAGTATATACACATGTATTTCCTTACACTCTCTGCAGAGAGGCCCTCAAGACTACAGTAACAATGAGCAGAGATAATGCCCATACTCTAGGTTTTAAAACCATTATCCAATAAATGTCTTCTTAGAGAAATTGCTCTTTCTAGGAAAGAAATATGCAAGAAGGACCTGGAATATTTTGTAGTATCAAAAAGTAAATAGGTGTAAAATAAACCCCTCAATGATGGGGTTATAGTAAAGAGCAATAGGGTGCATTGGAAAGAGCTACCATGGCTAAAAAGTAGAACACATTGAAAATAAACAAAAGTAGTATCATATCACATCCCAAAGTTTGAAATAAATGTCAGGAGTCAATCCTGTTAGAATTGAGCCAACTTCCCTTGAGAGTTTGTAGGACTTGGGTGGTCCTTGCCATGTTTACTGCCTTTCGGCTCCCAGCTCTGAACCCTTCAACTAAGGCCCTATGGAAAGTTTCTAATCAGTTGGGCCTGGTCATGTCATTGGGATCCCATTGGGGGTCCTTGTCTGGGAACTGTGTGTGGGCATATTGATCACCGTCCAGGCTTCTCCCAGACGGGTGCTCCTTGAGCCAGGTGAAAGCTCCTTTTGTGACTCACATTCTCTCATTGAAGTTGAGTAAGGTCATGAGGAGCTGTTCACAGTCAGCCCAGGTGGGGTTGTGGGTTTGAATGATGGACTGGAAGAGGTCCATCGTGACTAAAGGCTTCTCCGAGTATGGTGGGGTGTGACTTTTCCAGATAAAGAGGTCAGTGGTAGTGAAGGGTTGGTAAGCGAACATTTAGTTTTCTCCTTGTATATGGCCATCAGCATCATAATAAATTGGAGCCCAGGCTTCAGAGAGAGGTAGCTGTAGGGTGGCCCTTCTCCCTGCTCCACCTGTCCCTGGGGCTCCTCGTGGTCTGAGTTGCCATCTTTCAGGGACTCCTTCCTGAGTGATGGCCAGCACTATGCTGCCAGGGTGAAGATTGGTGGAGACAGCCATTGCAGAGGTGCAGAGCCTGCACTGTTTGGAGAAAGCGGCTGTGGAAGTGGCTGCGGGAGTGGCTGGGCCATGTTGCTTGGAGAAATTGCCTGCAGAACATCCTGTGGGAGCGGCTGCTGCAGCGGCTGCGCTGTGTTGCTTGGAGAAAGCAGCTGCGAAACCGGCTGTGGAAGCAGCTGCAGGAGCAGCTGACTCCTGTTTCTTGGAGAAAGCGGCCCTGGAACTGAACCGGCTGTGGAAAGGACTGTGGGGGTGGCTGCAGGAGCAGCTGGGCTGTGCTGCTTGGAGAAAGCAGCTGCAGAATCGGCTGTGGGAATGGCTGTGGGAGCGGCTGCAGGAATGGCTGCGAGGAAGTGCTGCTCAGGGAGGACGGTGGGTGTGGGGGCAGTGAGGTCACGCTGTTCAGAAAGGATGGCAGTGGAGACAGCTGTCAGAGTAGCGAGGTCATACTGCTCAGGGAGGACGGCAGTGGAGATGGCTGTGTGGGCAGTGAGGTTGCATTGCTTGGGAAAATTGGCTCATCCCCACTCCTCAGCACTGGCACTGTAGGAACAATCACATAAGGTGGTGGGAGGTCATCTTCATCTGGCGCCTCTAGAATGGGTGGGTTGGCACTAGATTTAGGGCTTACTTTCTCTGGACTCTTTGCAAGGCACCTGTTTGGCCTGGTTCCTGAGACAGCACCTGTGGGCTTTTGTATCAGGCAAATCCTGGCTTCCTTCATCATACATTTCCTTAACCAGGGCGGATTTTGACTCACAGTGTCCTGCCACGCATCAATATAGGGGAACTGGTCAGGACACCCTGGTTTTCTGGCTAACATGTCATGGACTTTACGGATGATTGAGTGTCAAAGGTGCCTTCCTGGGGCCAGCCCATGCCAAAAGTCAGCCATTCTAGTTCATAAAGCATTCTAACATTTCCTGGCTAGAACTTTATGCCACATCTTCATGGAAAGCTCAGGCAAAGTTTTTCCAGCATACAATTTAATGGGGTCCTACTTTGTGTGCTTCCCATGTTTCCTCTGTGTGTTGACACTGCACAACACTCACTCAGGCTTTTGTTTCATCCATCTCCAGCTGTGTCTCTCATGGGAACAGTCGGCACCTCTTAGCCTAAGCAGGTCAGTATAAGCTCGGGACTCAGAAGAGGGTCTTTTTTCAGGGAGCTGCCCCAGACTGCCCTTGACCAGAGTGGTTACCACAGAACTGTGGATCTTTTCATGTGCTTTTTGGCCATTTGTATTTCTTCCTTAGAGACATACACAAAGAATACTCAAAACTTAACCATATATATTCTCCTGTTTCTAGCCTTGATGGAGAATTAACAATGAATCATAACTCATGAATCTATTTTCCTGGTTAATCATAAGCATGTCTAACCTAGTACAGCTCATGATTAAATGTCTCATTGTGTGTTTGCAGCAGGCTATGTTCTGAATGTCACAGTTGCTTTCAGTGGGGAGAAAAATGAAGGAAGGAAGCTTCTTCTTTGACCATAAAAGTAAACCTCAACCATAAGAATACAAACATCCTAATTTTAGAAATGGCTAAGTGATCTTAATAGTACCTTTTTAAAAATATATATAGATGGGAAATAATATATGAAAAAATGTTCTATGTATTAGCCATGAGGGAAATGCAAATTAGAACCTCATGAGATACCACTACCACTAGTTTGAAAATAATGAGAATATCAAATAGTGGCATGAATGCAGAACAACAGGAACTCATATGTTTTACTCATATGAATACCAAACAAAAAAAACAGCCACTTTGGAATATAATATCAGTTTCTTCTAAAGTAAATCATACACTTAACAAATAGTTCTTTAGCCCCACTTGTACATATTTACTCAAGAGAATGGAAAATATTTCCACATACAATCTTGTACACAAATCTTTAAGCAGCTGTTTTCTTGGTCACAAAAACTCAAAAAAATAAAAATGATCATCAAGAGGTGGAAAAAGAGGGGAATGAGGAGAAAGGGCAGCCTGGTAAGTGTAATTGGGGGTGTGAGTGGCCCCTCTCATCCCTGAAAAAAAGAGACGGAGGTAATTGAGTCCTAACACTAAAGACTCTGAGGCCCTCCTCTATTTACCTACAAAAGGAGAGAGACGGTTCTCTGCAGAGCTGGCTGATAGACAAGGCAGATTCCCACCAACAATTCATAAGGCCAGGTTTTTACATTAAAAAAAAAAATGGAGATGATGCTATGGACAGAAATTTTCTTTGAGCCTTGTGATAGAAGATATCCTGAGTATATCTCCAGCTTTGGGGAGGCCCCTTTGGCACAGTCATGGAACATTTTTTGTGAGGAAATCCCTCTGCCCATGTTACCAGGCAGCCTGGATCAACCAAAGCTCCTACTGCCAGCAAGTCTTGGGCCAGGTGAGCTATCAGCAGGAGGGAGGGTCACACATCAGTCACAGATCAAACCCAGGCAACCACTCTACATAGGCCCACACACCCCTTTGGGGGGGGTCCCTGGCTCCTCCTCCTATATAAAAAGCCCAGTCCCCTGCCCCCTTGAGGAATTGTGACTATTGGAACAATTCTTATCAAACAGCAGTGACTAGTAGTCACTTCTATTGCTCTTACTTCCCATAGTATTGTGTTTTTTTGTTTATTTATTCATTTTTTTAAAATATTACATTCAAAAAATATGAGGTCCCCATTCACCCCCACTGCCCCCACCCCACCACTCCCCCCACAGCAACACTATCCCTCATCATCATGACACATCCATTGCATCTGGTGAGTACATCTCTGGGCATCGCTGCACCCTATGGCCTGTGGTCCACACCATAGCCCACACTCTCCCACGTTCCATCCAGTGGGCCATGGGAGGACATACAATGTCTGGCAATTGTCCCTGCAGCACCACCCAGGACAACTCCAAGTCCCGAAAATGCCTCCACATCTCATCTCTTCCTCCCATTCCCCGCACCCAACAGCCACCATGGCCACTTTTTCCACACCAATGCCACACTTTCTCGATTGTTAACCACAAAAGTTCATGAATAGAATATCATTAAGTCCACTCTAATGCTTACTGTATTCCTCCTTCCTGTGGACCTTAGCTTGGTTGTGTCCATTCCACATCTATGTCAAGAGGGGGCTTACATTCCATATGGATACTGGATGCAATCCTCCTGCTTTCAGTTGTAGGCCCTCTAGCCTCCATGGTGTGCTGGTTGACATTCTTCAACTCCATGTTAGCTGAGTGGGGTAAGTCCAATAAATCAGAGTGTAGGAGCTGAAGTCTGTTGAGTATTGTTATTGCTGTTTTAATACCTTGCCTGGAATAAACAGAAACCCTGGCAATTGCATACATAAGATCACAGATGGTTCCCATTTGCCCTTCCCCAAGATCTAGGGATCAGTGGTCTCTGTGTTCTCAGGTCAAGGGTGGCATCAGCTCCATATAGTGGCCACTGGCTGGCCATCCTATGGTCTTCCCCTACCAACCTCCTTCCACAGGCCTCCCCAGGATTTTCACAGCCAAAACCAGATCCCACAGCAGAGATATATGAAGGGCAGTCCCAGGATAAAGGTCTCATCCCCAAATGTGTCACCACCATGGGGACTTTGCCTAAAACACCCATTGAATTTCAGCTGAAGAATTAACTTGCCTTTAGAGACCAGTCGTCACACTGTTATTCCACAGGAAGCTTCTGAGCTTAGATGGAAGGATGTCATCTGTCACAGGAATTTAGTGCAGGTTCCCAAATGTGGCATTAATGAAGTTCTTTTAGTTATCTGAGAATAATTTCCTATAGATGGCTTCAGGCTTGGTTAATCATTTAAGATGCAACCCTAAGGAAGCAGCTGTGTCTCAAGCAATTGAGCTTCCATTTACCATATGTAGGACTCAGGTTCAATTCCTGGAACCTCCTGTTAAAAAATAAAGGCATCCCAGACCTGTGCAGTGAGGTGCAGCCCCTGCCCCCACATGCAAAATGAAGCATCAAAAAGAGGATGGTGCAACCAGATAGAAAAAAAAAATACAATCCCTTACCTTTGCTCCCAAACCCATAGCAGATTTCAATCACTTCTTTCAAATGCAGACATTCTGAAAGCTAGAAGCATCAGTGTAAATGCAGTATCGGATATAGCCACAGGCTTCTTTCAACTACCCCCCCCCCCCACAGGTGGCAGTTTAAAAATTAGAGGACCTCTGGGAAACTCCCCAGTCTGGAGCAAATCCCATCCCTCACTTTTCCTAGCCCTATTAGAGAATCACTGGCAGGGAGGCAGACATTTAGCTTCTACCCAGATGAACTTTCTAGATCTCTGTGGACGTTTCCTAAAATGACACAGCAGAGAGTTGATGGGCATAAGAGAGGGAGGGCTCTGAGAGGGTGGGGACTCCATGGAGGGAGCCAAGCACCTGGGGGGAGGAGGGTGATGTGAAGTGGTGCCCCAGTGTAACATCACATATGTCCGATCAAGATGTCCCCAGTGCTACAATCAGAGCCTGGGTGTGACAGCTGGAGCTGGGATAAAATATTGACAGAAGGGTCTGGGTGAAGGGAGGATGCTCTCTGGCACCTGTTCCTCCTTCTTGACTCCCCATGACATGTTTCCCACTTGGGACATACCTCCTGTCCAAATCTGGGGCCAGGATCCAGGTATCTGTTCCCCTTCCACAGCTCCCCTCTCTACCCTTGGGGCAGCTAAAGAAAATGCAGTGGAACACCAGTTGAAGCCCCTTTTGGGGTCAGAAAGGAAATTCCACAATTCACATGCTCAGGGAACACAGGAAGCACTTGAGCAGGATGTGCAACTGTGGGGAATTTAAATGGAGGATTTTGTTGTTGACCCAGAAGACATAACCACCAGATGGCAGTGACAATCTATTCATCAGGCATGGTATTGACTGTTTTGTAGGACTGACCCCTACAGAAAAGCTTCCAAAGGCCACAGGTGGGAAGGAGTTCCCTGAAGGGGAAGCAGGGCAAAGAGTGCCAAGGCAGCTTGGGACTATATAAACATCCCTGCCTACCTACAAATTGAGAGCCTATGTTGGGCTAGTTTCCTGGGGTATGCAAAGCCAGTTAATGCTAAATTGCTAAAACATGTTTATTGGGCTAATTTTAAGACAATTGCAAGTGTAATTATTTGAGTTTAGCTGTGCCCTAAAGATCTCAAAATAAATTTATTTCTCCACAGGTATTTCTCAAGAGGATTTTCTGCAAAAGCGACAGCTAGGAAAGCCAGTCATGAGAGTTTTAAAGCTACTATATCTGAAATGACTCATCAGCATTCCCAACACTGCTAAGCCCCTCCCACAAATGATTTGTCCCTGACCCTGTGCTGAGGGCTTTCAATGTGGAGGGATTCCTAGGGAAGCCTCCTCCTAGGGATGCATCCCCAAGGGCTGCTGCACAGGATGACAATCATCATAAAGTTAAACACACCATTTGGAAGGCCTTTCATTTCTTGGTAGTGTAAGGGTAAGGCCACATTGGGAAAATAGGAATAGAACCACATTAGGAAATAGGAATTGCAAGTGCCTTCAGATAAATAAATAACTTAGGCTGTTTCCAAGGAGAGTGCCAATAAATAACTTAGGGCTGTCCCCAAGAAAAGGGCCAATAAATAACATGGGACTGCTCACAAGAAAGGGCTTTGAAAAAAGAAAAAAATAGATATACTATCTTCAGTTAACCACAGTGTTCTGCTTCTGTGCCTGCTTACTTGCTAGTAACCCCCCCCCACCTCCTGAAAGGCTATAAAAACACCTCTTCCCTTAACTCGGGGCTGCTCTCTCCACAACGTAGGATGAGACAGTCACTGCGTGGCTACTGAAGCTCTCAATTGGAACCTTATTCAAAGTCTGAGTCTGGTCAATATCACCAATCTATAACAGTAGATAGATTTTGTTTATTAAGAGACAATTCTAGCCCAAGTAATGCCATTTATAATGATTCTTTTTTTAAAGTCAACTGACTTTCTTAAAGTAAACTCTCGTGGGGACTCCTAAATCAAGGCAAAGTTCCACCTGGGTCTCTTATGACCACTTTCTGTCCTGGTCTACAGATCACAACCCTGTTTCCTACTTCAGGCAGTTGCCTAAATAAGACTGACTATAGGCCCTGGGGCCAGTGAGGCCAAACTAACTGTGGCTATATTTACCTACAGACACATTCACATCAATATTAATGTCTACCTATTTAGATATGTCTATGCATATTAACTTAAAAGTACACCATATACCCTCTCTATCACTCTGTTTACAGGTGCTTTGACACAATTGTACATGACTTTTATTTGCATGGAAACATGACAATTTAAGACAACTCCTTTTCCACTCCCTGTCCTTTTTATATATTCCGTAACCCTCCCATCCCTCCATAAGCTCAGGACAAATGCTATTTTTGGTCAGCAGAATCCTGCTCATTCTCTGTCTTTCCCCACCAGCCATCCTCTGAGTGGTCACCTTCTCTGAGTCCTGTTCCTCCTGGGCCCGAGACCCACAGATACACAGCCCCCCTTTCACAGCTCTGATCCTGTGGGCAGAAGATGCAGATTAATGTCACGTGTGCTCCAGGGTCATGGCGGGCCTAGGCATCCCTATTAGTCCTGATGATGATTTCAAAGTAGAAATCCTAAGTACTTACAGATGCTTTTAGTTCTTGGTATGTATTTTATTTAAAGGAATTCTATGAACAGGAGAGCCAGTTAGGAGAGTTTGGTATATCAATGAAATAACAAACTGGTGTTATATTATTCATGGAAAAATAAAACAATAGAGGAATTTCTGTGACTGAATCTGCCAGGTAAGTGGCTTTGAATTTTTGTGATGTGGTGGGTTTTTTTGAGGTTCCAGGGCCAGGGATTGAACTTGGGACCTTTTAAGTGAGAAACCATCACTTAACCCCTGAGTTCATTTTTTTTTTTTTCATTTGTTTCCTTGATGTTTCTTTTTTGTTGTGTTTTTCAGAAGGCACCAGGAACCAAACCCAGGATCTCCCATGTGGGAGGCAGGTACTCAATATGTGAGCCACAGCCACTCTCCTGAACTGTTTTTACTTAGCAATAACCCCCTGAATCTTTTAATTGTTCATAGTAATTGGGAGAATAATAAAAGAACAATAAATCCCTTACTCTGTTAATGTCTTATTTATGCCCATTCATTTTAGGATTTCAGTTAGGGGTCAAGAGTCAAAACAGTTTTGAAATAATTTTTAAACAAAGAAATATCTGCGATTAAAATACTATTTTCCTTTTCTTAATAACGATTCCCAAAGATGATCATGAATTTAATTCTAGACATTGTTTGCATACCCTGGTTTATTCAAGGATAGATTAGGTAAAAGATAGTGAATCAACAAAACTCCCTCAGGCTCTATTCCAATTCTACAATTGACATGTGTGTCCTAGGCCCTCATTTAGGGATGGGGACACTGAAGCCATGTGAAGGAAAGGGACAGAACAAGTCCCATAAACCTGAAGAGGCAAGGAAGAACCAGGGTCAGCACTGTGCTCTTTCATATTCAGGACCCCTACTCCGGCTGACCTTTTGTGCTTTGTCTGTAGGGAATGGGGTGGGTTCCCTCTCTCTGAAGCTATGTGTGATAGTCTGAAGATGTTGCTTGCAGACCAAGGTGGGGTGCAGAGAGGAGTGGGGTGACCCTGAATTTCTGAGGTCCAGACCTCAACATGTGTTCCTCACCCTTAAACATGGCTACTGCTTACTGTGGTCTCATCAGCCCTGGCCCCACTGCTTAATGTCTGGTGGCCTTGGTCAGACCCAAGGGAGGAGAAGCAGATTTCCTGTTTGCTATGCAACCAGAAAATGACTCAAATTTAGAGGGCAAGTGTTGGGGGTCTTGAATGAGAAGAGCCACTTCTCATCTGGCCTGAGGGTTCTGGCTCCAGGCAAAAATGAGGGAATCCCAGTAGAAAGCTGTGCCCTACAGAGTTAGATGGTATGTGGGGGAAAAGGGTAAGTATCATTCCCAGCTTTCTGCTTTTAAAATAGTTGAATAAACTGAGAAAATTGATTCACTTGTGAAAGGTACTTGAAATCATTATGTAAACTGCGATATGATAAAATTCTATAAGCAATTGCAATTCATTCACTAACAAGGTGACAAATCCTATCAAATAGCAGTGACATATCCTTCACCCTGTCTACCTGCTGGGTCTGGCATTCCTGCACAAAGGTCCTTTCACACAGACCCATCCCTTCCTTCACCAGCACTCTTCCCACCTTCTCTTCCTTCCTATATTAACTTATTTTCTTCTGAAATTAACAAAGACTTTGTATAAAGAATTCAATCACGAAAACAAAAAATGGAGAGGGGCAAGCTGGTGACAGATTAAGTGCACCTACATCATCTCTCCTAAATAAAACAACTGAGTGCAGCAAAATCCTTCCTGATTGAGCTGTTTTGGGAACCGAAAAAGCAGAAGGCTTAAGGGCATCCATCTGCAGAGAGCATAACAAAAAGCATGATTATGCAAGGTCAAACCATGAGTTTCTTATGCTTCAGGCAGGAGCTATTGGACAGCTGAGCCCCTCCCTCAGGGCAGGAAGCCACAGCATTCCCTGACCCTTGCCAGTCAGTCAGCTAGAAGAGACAAATTCTGAGAGTGAGAGGGTTCTGGTGAAAGGTGGAGACTGATCCCCTGAGTGTGGGTTCTATGGTCTGGACCCCCCTTTTTTTAGCTTTGAGAAGCATACCAGCTGGCCTGTGGAGAAACCAGGAAGAAGGGAGAGGTAAATCTGCTGAGGCAGTCTGATTTACCTAGCCTCCCTGGAATAGGGAAAATTGGTCTGGGGGAAGGTGGAGCCAGGCAATTAACTAGTCCTGTGCAACTCCTCTAAGGGAGGGGGACAGTAGGAAGTGCTTAATAAGCTTCCAAGAGCATATTTAGGGTTCCCAGCAAGGTGTGGGTGCTCTCCTTCAAAGAGACTGAGAGTCATTTTTTTTTTCCTGTGGTGAGATAAGTCAACAGGGTCCCATTTGAATTTCAGAAGGGAACTCTCACACAGGATTTTGCTTAATGCTGCCCTGGGAGAGAAAGTAGTTAGAAAAAAAAAGGTGGACAAGGACAGATTCCTAATTTGCAATTTATCCAATTCCAAAGAGTCAATCCTTCCCCAATATTGAAGAGCTAATCAGCCCAGCAGGAAAGTTTGTCTCAATGTAGGAGTTTCAGTCTTGAATATAAAAGGTCTATATTTCAATTCCTGGCTCCTCTTAGAGTAGCGACTCAATGGGATAAGAAACATCTTGCTGATACTTTAGGACAGGGAAAGCATGGAAAGTAGCCTTGTATTAGCTTCCCTTGGGTCTCTTAATTTCCTAGAAAGTTACTTTTGTTATATAATTTAATTTAGTATACTCACTAAAACTCACTTCAAAATCTGCAGTGAGAAAACTGCAGAGTAATTGATTGATAAACACCTGTAGACTGACAAGCTCCACAGAGGCTTAAGAGGGAAGTCTGTTTGTTCTTAGTGTTTGCTTGTGGGTTTGTCTGGTTTTTATTTTTCTTACCTTTCCTTTTTATCCCTTGCCTTTTAAAATTCAATGCTGCCAGCTTGTTTCTTGATTGCTGTGTTTCTACTTCCTTGATTCTCTTATTTCTGTGTGTACTTATTTTGGCAATCAATGCTGTTTCTTTTCCCTCCTGCATCTTTCTAACTTCCCGCGTCTGTTGTTGTTCTTACATTCCAATTTCCTTGTTTATTCCCCAATTTTTCTGACTTTTTATTTCTAACTGTTCTATTTTTATCATTTATTAACTTTCTATTTTTATTCTTTCTTTTCTCTTTCCCTCTCTCTTCATCACACTGACCTGTTAATTCACACTATATTCTTTTTGATATTCAGTTTCCCATTTCCTTGTAGGTGCACCACTTTTTTATTCCTGTATTTCTACACTGTTACATGAGTTTAATATTCAATCTCTTAGGTCTTATATGATTCTTCTACTAACATTTACTATCAATATTACTATTAAATTTTTTCTTTTCTTTTTTCACTTCTTTTGCTTCCCCTGGATGTAATCTTTTTCATTCAAGGGAACTTAGACAACAACAAGGAAATAGAATAAGAACAAAGTGTAAAATAGAAAACTTAATACACACACAAAAACAGCAACTAAATAAAACCTGAGACTACATGGAGGAGATAAACAACTGAAGAAACCCATCAAGATAAAATGATGAGCAGAGAGCTGCAAAAAATTACAAAACATACCAATAATCAGGAAGACATGGCCCACACCAATGAACAAACTTAAAACCAGGAAGAGAAGCAGAACATTGAACAACTAAACAAAGATGTCCAAACTAATATCATGGATCAGTATAAAGAAGTGAAAGAAGAGATTAAAAATATTAAGAAAACACTTGCAGAGCATACTGAAGAAATTGTAAACATATGGAAAAAGATAACAGATTTGTTGTTAATGAATGGCACAATCCAAGAAATAAAAAAGAATAACACTCTAAGCAAATAACAGCAGAATAGAATAGGTAGAGTAAAGAATTATTGAGGTGGAAAATAATACATCTGAAATCAAAGAAAGAGTAGAATTATTAGATAAAAATATAGAAGAAATCCAATAGAAACTTAGGGATCTGAATGACAACACAAAATGCACAAACATCCCAGAAGGAGAAGATAAGGGAAAGGGGAGAGAAGGTTTTTTGGAGGAAATAATGGCTGAAAACTTCCCAACCTACTGAGGGAGATGGATGGTTACTGCCCAGGAATCACAGCACAACCCAAACAGTATAAATCCCAAAAGACCTACTCCAAAACATACTTGTGAAATTATCCGATGCTCAAGAAAAAGAGAAAATATTGAAAACAGCAAAAGAAAGGGAACCATTGAACACAAGGGAAGCTCAATAAGATTAAGTGCTGATTTTTCATCTGAAAACATGGAGGCAAGAAGACAGTGGTATGGCATAGTCAAGATACTAAAAGAAAAAAGTTTCCAGCCAAGAATACTCTATTGAGTAGAACAGGCATTCAAAATTGATGGAGAGCTCAAAATATTCACAGATAAACAGAAACAAACAGAGTATGCCAATAATAAATGTGTTCTTCAAGAAATACTAAGGGGAATTCTGTAGCTTGAAAGAAAAAAACTGAAGTCGGAGTTGAAAGACAGTTTAAGACCAACAAAAAAGACAAAATAGTAATAAAAACAACATATGACACACAAATTCAAAGAAAATATGGCTAATGTAAGTAATTTCTTGTGAGTAATAACACTGAATGTTAATGGATTAAAATCACCTGTCAAGAGACACAAATTAGCAGAATGGATAAGGAAATGTGACCCATCTATATGCTGTCTATATGAAATTCACCATAAACCCAGTGATTCAAGAAGGTTGAAAGTGAATAGCTGAAAAATAATTTTACAAGCAAACAATAACCAAAAAAGGCAAAAGTAGCTATACTAATATCAGAAAAAAAAAGACTTTAAAAAGAAAACTATTGTGAGAGACAAAAATGGGCACTACTTATTAGTAAAATGGTAATCTATCAAGAAAGAACAATCTTTATGTTCTTTTTATGCACCTAATCAGAGTGCCTCATAATACATGAGGCAAACACTGGATAAACTAAATGGAGGAATAGATGACTCCACAATTACAGTGGGAGACTTTAATATACCATTATCATCACTGGACAGAACATCTTGACAGAGAATCAATAAAGAAACAAAGATTTGAATAATATATTAAAGGATCTGAACCTAATAAAAATATGCAGAACACTACAACAAAATACAGCATAAATGCATTCTTCTCAAGTGCATATGGATCATTCTCCAAGATCGACCACAGGCTAGGCCACAGAGAAAGTCTCAATTAATTCAGAAAGATTGGAATCATACAAAATAATTTCTCTGACCACAGTGGGATGAAACTGAAAGTCTACAAGGGCTTGAGAACCAGATTTGTGGGAAACAAAGGCATGTTGTTTCCATGGAAGCAAGTTACTTCCTTGACCATTCAGTCAAGCTGTCCCTTATGATTATCAGTGTGGAGCACAATCTTGGCTGGGTAAGCACACCTGCAGGCAGAACAATACATATAGAACAGAACAACCTGGGTAACAGGATTTATGAGTATAGTTACTGATTCTTATAATAGTTCCAGTAAAGTTTGTTGGGTTTTCATCAATCACTAGTTAATATAGTATGAGGTAAGGGTAATAGGTAACTTGATTTTGTGCTGAATGTCACGTAGGTTAGGGGTATATATACTAGCCCCTCGACTCAATAAACTTGTCTGATGAGCTTGAGAAATCAATGCTCTCAGATCCCCTGAACCCAATCTTTCTTTGTCTTTCATTCCCGATACCTTGGGTCACCGAACAAGACTCCAACACAGATTAAGCACAAGAATATGGAAGTTAAGCAACACACTCTTTAAGCAAACAGTGGGCCCAGGAGGAAATCTCAAAAGAAATCAGCAACTACTTTGAAATAAGTGAAAATGATAACACAACATATTAAAACTTATGGGATGCAGAAAAAGCTGTACTGAGAGGGAAATTCATAGCCATAAATTCATATAACAAAAGAGAAAAAATAGCTAAAATCAAATAAATAACTGCACATTTAGAGGAATTATTGAAAGAACAAATAACCCCAAAGGAAGAAGAAAGAAAGAACAAAGATCAGAGAGAACTAAATGGAAAAGAAAATAAGAAAGCACTAGAAAAAAATAAACAAAACAAAGAGCTAGTTCTTTGAGAAAACCAATAAAATTGACAAACCCTTAGCTTTTCCTGTGTTTTTTAACACAGAAAAAAGAGCAAAGATGTGAATAGACAAAATAAGAAATGAGAAAGGGCTATCACCACTGAACCCACAGAAATAAAAAGAATCATAGGAGGATATTTTGAAAAACTATATACCAACAAGAACACATAAGCAGTTGACATTAACAAAAGAAGAAACTGATGATCTCAACAAACCAATCACAAGTAAAGAGAAAGAATCTGTCATTAAATCCTCCCAACTATGGAGAGCCCTGGGTCAGACAGCCTCACAGGTGACGTCCACCAAACACCTGGAAGGAACTAATTCCAATTCTGCTTAAACTCTTACAAAAAATTGAAATAAAAGAAACTTTGTGTAACTCATTCTAGGATGTCAACATTACCATAATACCAAAGGCAAACAAAGACACCACAAGAAAGGAAATTAACAGACCAAACTCTCAAATGAACCTAAATACTAAAATCCTGAACAAAATACTTGCTAATTATATTCAGCAACACATCAAATGAATTATACACCATGACCAAGTGGGTTTCATCCCTGGTATGCAAGGAAATCTAAACATAAGAAAATCAATCAGAGTAATACACCAGATAATCAGGTCAAATAAAAATCACATGATCATATCTATAGATGTAGAAAAAGCATTTGACAAAATACCCACCCTTTCCTAATAAAAATACTGCAAAAGACAAGAATAGAAGGAAACATTCTGAACAGGATAAAGGATATGTATGAAAAACACACAACTAACATCATATACATGCTGAAATTGTAAAATCTTTCCCTCTAAGATTAAGAATAAGACAAGAATACCCACTATCACCCCTCCCATTTAAAATTGTGTTAGAAGTACCTTGTCGGGCATGAGGCAAGAAACAGATATAAAAGGCATCCAAATTGGAAGGGAAGAGGTAAAATTTCACTATTTGCAGATGACATGATTCTCTACATAGAAAGCCATGAGAAATTTAAACAAAGCTTCTAGAACTTATAAATGTGTTCAGTAAAGTCATAGGGTATAATATCAATGTGTAAAAATCAGTAGGATTTCTCTACACCAATATTAAACAATCTGAGAAGGAAATCAAGAAAAAAAAACCATTTGAAATACCAATTAAAAAATCAAATACCCAGGAATAAATTTAACTAAACATGTAAAGGACTTATATTACAGAAAACTATACAATATTGTTAAAGGAAATCAAAGAACACTTAAATAAATGGAAGAATACTCCCCGTTCATGAATAGGAAGAATAAACATCATTAAGATGACTACCCTATCCAAACTCATCTAAACATTTAATGCAAACCCAATAAAAATCAACACAGCATTTTTTAATGAACTGGAAAGTCTAACTATGAAATTTATTTGGAGGAGAAAGAGGCCCCAAACAGTCAGACATTTGAAAAAGAAAAATGAAATGTGAGGAACCATATTACCTGATGTTAAATCATACAATAAACCTACAGTGGTCAAAACAGCATCATATTGGCAGAAGGATAGACACACTGACCAATGAAACTGAATTGAAAGTTCAGATATACATCCTCACATATACAGTCATCTGATATTCAAGAAAGTACAAAGCCCACTAAACTGGGAAGAATGGCCTCTTAAACAAATGGTCCTTGGAGAACTGGATATCCATATGCAAAAGAATGAGAGGATTACCAACTCACGCCTTGTACAAAAATCAACTCAAATAGATCAGAGATCTAAATATAAGAACCAAGAACATAAAGACCTTGGAAGACAATGTAGGGAAGCATCGACAGGAACTTGTAATAGGAAATTGCTACATGAACTTCACACCCAAAACACAAAAGCAAAAGAAAAAATAGATAAATGGGACCTCCTCAAAATTAAAGCATTTTGCACCTCAAAGGAGATTATCAAGAAAGTAAAAAGACAGCTTACCCAATGGAAGAAAATATATAGTAACCATATATCTGATAGGATCCTAATATCCAACATATATAAAAAATTCTATTTCTCAAAAATAAAAAGACAAACAACCCATTCACAATGTGGGCAAGAGATTTGAGCAGATGCTTCTCCAAAGAAGAAATACAAATGGATAAAAGACACATGAAAAGATGCTCAACATCACTACCTATTAGGAAAATACATAGCAAAGCTACAATCAGATACCATCTTATACCAATTAGTCTTGAAGCTATTAAAGAAATAGAGAACTACAAGTGTTGGAGAGGATGCAGATGAAGGGGAACCTTCATCCACCGTTGGTGGAAATGTGGAAGAATCCAGCCATTCTGAAGGACAGTTTGGCAGTTCCTCAAAAACTAGCTGTAGATTTGCCATATGACTGGCAATTTTACTGCTGGGTATATCCCCAGAAACACTGAAAACCAGGACATGAACTGATAGATGCACACCAATGTTCATAGCGGCATTATTCACTTTTGCCAAAAGTTGGAATCAACCCAAATGCCCATCAAAAGATGAATGGATAAACAAAATGTAGTATATACATACAACAGAATACTACTCATCTGTAAGAAAGAATACAGTACTAACACATGGGATAACATGGATGAACTTCGAGGACCTTATGTTGAGTGAAGTAACCCAGACATTCAAGGACAAATACTACATATCCTCTCTGAAATGAATTAAGCAAATCAGACTGTTACAGAGAGCTAGAGACTGGACGATATGCTTACAGGAAATGCGGGGGACAGGAAGTTTGTGAGCTGATGCCTACATGAGAGAAATCTATGATAAAATGGGTAAGTTTTTGTGGAGTGAAGGGATAAGATGAGGGCATAAGTATATTATTGGGTGGGGCTTTGAGGGCTTGGGGGGTTAGGGTTGGGAAGGTGGGTCAGCTGGTCCATGTAGTTGAGAAAAGGGTTGGGGGAGGGGGAGAACATGGGAGATTGTCAGGTATGTGATTAAAACTATAATGTTGAGAAAACTCTTTAGAAAATATAATAAGGAAAGGATACTCGTTTAAGGTGTTTGATGGGGAACATCTGGCACAGGATGTACCTGGGACAGATCTAGGGAGTGTGTGAGGGTTCATCTTCTCATATTGTGTTTTATTAGTGGGTGGAGATATATACAATGAGTGGGAAGGTATTGTACCCCTATCCCGGGGAGGCCTGATGTTCTCAAACAGAGGAGAGGGTGTCTCTCAAGAGCATGGGTGGCTCCCAAAGGGGGAGGACAAACTAGAGTGTTAAGCCCTCAGCATTGTTGTAAGTATCTATGAATCTTGTCCTCCAAGCAGTGAAGCTTGGTTGTCGCTGTGGGCCCTGAGGGGAGTGGGAGAGAGGAATAGAATAGATGGAAGTGGGGGTTACTGGAGGGCAATGGACGTGTTCCACAAGATCTTACAAAAATGGATGCAAGCCCTGTTAAATTTCACCAAAAATATATAAAAGTGAATAGTAAAAATGTAAAACATAATGTAAACCATACTGTAACCAAAAAGTATACAGTCTAAAATATAAGCCATAATGTAAGCCATAACAGAATCATGGTTAGTAGCTATATTTAAATATCTGTACATCAGCTGTAGCAAACGCAACATCCACATGTAAAAAGATCATTGCTGAGGAAGGGGGGAAAGGGTTTGATATTGGGTATATGGGAGTTCCCTATATTGTATATGTGATTTTACTGTGATCTAAAACTTTAGAAGATAAAATTTAAAATTTTTTAAAAATGAAGTAGACACTGCAGAAGAAATGGAAGAGATTGCCTTGCCACTGTACTTGCAGGGCAACACCTATTAGTATGATGAAACACAAAACATCAGGAACAAAGTTTTATCATATTTTTCATTTTTTAATACCCCAATTTATTTCTTTATTTTAGTTTTTCTAAATTATTATAAATTCTATTTCTCATCTATAAGCATGTCATTACTGTTTCATTATCCTTCTAATTGGATTTGGCAATATATTAGGCTTAATTTTTGAAGAAGTTTTGGATCACAGAGTGGATCCACTATGAAAGGGGAAGAGTACTGGTGAGGGGTGTCATTGAAAGGGAATGCATGGGTGGGAGAGAGTTCTCCAGGGTATGCATATAGGATATATAGATATGTTCAGATGTTCACTGGATATTGTCATAGTGAATAGAGTTACACATGACAACTGAGGGAGTGCTGAGTTCCCATGCTGCGGAGCTCTGTTGCATCCCCCAATGGAAGAGCATAATCCCCCAGGTGCAAGGGAAAAGACCCATGAAGAAGAATGGTCCAATGATGGGCCCTTTGTACGGATGACTATGCTTATGAGCTTCGGTGCTTGATATTTAAACTAGGCCTTGAGCTGCAGGGTGCCTAAGAGTTACCTCCTGAGAGCCTCTGTGTTGCTCAAATGTGGCCACTTTTTAAGCCAAACTCAGAATGTAAATGCATTATCTTCCCGCCGGTGTAGGACATGACACTCGGGGATGAGTCTCCCTAGTGCTGATGGATTGCTACCAATCACCTGCTGGTGATGCAACTAGAAAAAGACCTTAAATCAAAGGGGGAAATGGTAAAGACAAATTAATTTATGTGGCTAAGAGATTTCAAAATGAGTTGGAAGGTCATCAGAGGGGTTGCGCTTATGCACATCTCAGTAGGATCTGAAAGACAGCCAAAGTAGATACAACCCCAGATACTGGTGCTCTTGAGGGCTATGGAGACACACAGGTCCTATAGTCATGACAGATGGCTCTGGAATTCATTGCCTTGCAGTGGGCCTTATTTTGGAATTTGTGCTCCTGACTGTGATGGAGTTGGACTCAAACGTGACCTCTCTACACATGCCTCTTGTATCATTTTTACTGAACCTGTGACTGATGCTGCAGTTTGTGTATGCCCAGAAGACTTGAATCTCTGAATGGTCCGTGTGTCAGCTGGGCCCTGAACCTCAACAGAGTTGTGACACCTATTCTCTGGTTCATTGGACTTACCCAGATCAGCTGATGGGGAGGTATAATGGTAAACCACCACACCAGGCATCCAAGAGTGTCTACAACTGCAAGCAGGAGATTGCATCCATCAGTCATGTGGGATCTAAGCCCCCTCTTGATTTAGAGATGGAGTGGACATCTCCATCCCAGGTTATACAGGATGGAGGAATATATTACAGATTTTAGTGGACTTGCTGGTATTCTACTATAGAACTACTGTGACTCTAGCAATGGAAGAAATTATGTCATTGATGTGGAGATTGTGGTCATGGAAGCTACTGAGGGCAGGGGGAGGGAGTAAGAGATGTGATATGGGGCATTTTGGGGACATGGAGTTGTCCTGAATGATATTGCAGGGACAGATGAAGGACATTTTATATCCTGCCATAACCCACTAGGTGGACTGGGGTAGTGTAATCCACACCAAAAACTATCATTCATGCTGTGTAGCAGTGTTCCAAAATGTATTCAACAAATACAATGAATGCACCACACTAATGAAAGAAGTTGTTGATGAAGGAAAAGTGGGGGATGTGGGGAGTGGGCCATATGGGAACCTCCCATATTTTTTAATGTAACATTTTATGTAATCTATGTATCTTTAAAAAAAATATGTATATATATATATAATATATATTAGTGGAACCAGCAAGATGGCGGCAGAGTAAGGAGCTCCTAGAGGCAGCTCCTGCTACAGGGCAGTTAGGAAACACAAAGAGCTCTCTGGAGCTAGCTGAAGCACCTCTTTGGATGCTCCAGGAAGCCAGAAGAGCATCCTGCAATGTCCTTGAAGGAGTAGAAGATTCATCTGAAGATGAATCTTCAGAGAAGACTCATAAGTAGAGTGCTCCATGCCATGTAAGTTGGTGCTTATCACCCACTGGAGGCACAATCCACCTTGGGAGTTGTTCCGTGGCTGGAATTGAAAGCTCCACTTCCCCAAAATGGGGGAGGAAGAGTCAGTTGGGCACCAATTTCAGCTACTGATGAGTAAATTCAGTGTGCTATGATATAATCCTGAGAACAGCTAAAGTTTGAGACTGTCCAAGTCAGAAAGAGGTGGGGAGCCACCATCTTAACTCTGCACCTGGCATGAGAGGAAGCAGGGTAGACTGAGGATCCCAGTGCTGGTGGGGACTGGCTTCTTCCCACCCAGATCATATTACAGCTCAAGCCTAGGCCCCAGTGCCACATCCAGCAGGGAGGAAGCTGCAGAGACCTGCATCAGCCTCTCTAGGAAATTACCAGCCAAGCCATGGCAGCTGGTGACTATCCTACTCTGGCTGCAGGAGCCTCCGCAGAGGCTATTCTGTGACTGGAATTGGAAGCTCCATTTCCCAAAAAAAGGGAAGAAGGAGACAGTTGGCTGCCAATTTGGGCTGCTGATTGGTAGACTCTTCTGTCTAAGATATAACCCTGGGAACAGCTGGGGTGTGAACCTGCCCAAGTAAAAAAGAGGCCAGTAGTCACCATTCTGACTTCACCTCCAGCCTGAGGGGAAACCAGGCTGACTGAAACTCTCAGTGTAGGCAGGAACCAGTTTCTTTCATGCAGATCAGCCTGCAGCCCACCTAGGCTTCAGCTCTGCCTCTGGCAAGGAGAAACCTGAGGAGCCCTGCACCAGCCTATACAGGTAACTGCAGGTAACTTTGACTGTAAAAGACTGAAAATCAGAAGTCTACCAGGGCAACTGCAGTCATCTTGGACCTGCACTGCATAGATTGCTGCCCACACCTGCAGCTCCATCCCTGCCCCAGGCAGGGGAGAAAATGATATGAAGCTTCATCAGTCTCTCTGGGCAACTACAGCCTAGGCCTGCACTTGAGTTATTCTACATAGCTGTGACTCTGTCCCTACCCCTGGCAAAGGAGAAAATTGGAAGAAGCTTCATTGTCCCCTGGCACAATGAGGGCAGCTTGAGCCTCCACAGCTTACAGCACCAACTACATGCTTGGCTCCTACTGCTCAACCAGCAAGGGAGAAATGATAGGAAGCCCTAAACTAAAGAGAAAAACTGCACCCAGAATAAATACTCTAGTAAGCCAGAAGCCAAGACACCAACAAAAAAATTACAATCCACACAAAGAAACAGGAATCTATGGCCCAGTTAAAGGAACAAGATAAGCCTCCAGATGACATAAAGGAGTTGAGACAACTAATTATAGATAAAATTCAAAGAGATGGCCAAAGAGATTAAGGATATTAAGAAGACACTGGAGGCGTTTTTGTGACTCGGAGTTGTCCTGGGTGATGCTGCAGGGACAGTTACCAGACACTGTATGTCCTCCCATGGCCCACTGGATGGAATGTGGGAGAGTGTGGGCTATAATGTGGACCATTGACCATAAGGTTCAGTGGTGCTCAGAGATGTCTTGAACAAATGCAATGAATGTCTCATGATGATGGAGGAGATTGTTGTTATAGGGGGAGGAGGGGGTGAGGGAGTGGGGGATATATGGGGACCTCATATTTTTTAATAATATTAAAATATAAAAATGAAGACAAAAAATAAAAAATAAAAAAAGAAGACACTGGATGACCACAAAGAAGAATTTGAAAGCATACATAGAAAAATAGCAGATCTTATGGGAATGAAAGTTGCAATCAATGAAATTTAAAAAAAAACATTGGAATCATATAAAAGCAGATTTGAGGAGGCAGAAGAAAGGATTGGTGAACTTGAAGAAATGGCCTTTGAAAGTGAACATACAAAAGAACAGATGAAGAAAAGAATGGAAAAATTGAACAAGGTCTTGGGGAAAGAAACCACAGCAAAAGGCATGCAAACATGCATGTCATGGGTGTCCCAGAAGGAGAAATGAAGGGAAAAGGGACAGAAGAAATATTTGAAATAAAAATGGTAGAAAATTTCCCAACCTTATTGAAGGACATATCCCTGTCCAAGAAGTACAATGTACTTCCATCCAAAAAAATTCAAATAGACCAACTCCAAGACACATACTCATCAAAGTGTCAAGGGCCAGAGACAAAGAATTCTGAGAGCAACAAGAGAAAAGAAATACATAACATATAAGGGATATCCAGTAAGAGGATGTGCTGATTTCTTACCAGAAATCATGGAGGCAAGAAGACAGTGGTCTGGTATACTGAAGATACTACAAGAGAAAAACTTCCTGCCAAGAATCTTATATCCAGCAAGTCCGTCATTCAAAAATGAGGGTGAGATTAGAATATTCACAGATGAACAGAAACTGAGAGAATTTCTAAGCAAGAGACCAGATTTTTAGGAAATACTAAAGGTTGTGCTAGAGCCTGAAAAGAAAAGACAGGAGAGAGGGGCCTGGAAGAAAGTCTAGAAATGAAGATTATATCAATAAAAGTAACTAGTAGTGTCAAAAGAGTGGTGAAAATACAATATAACAGAAAAAATCAATAGTCAGGAATAAACCTAACCAATGTTGCAAAGCACTTGTATTCAGAAAACTGCAACTCAGTGTCAAAACAATTTAAAAATGGCCTAAATAACTGGAAGAACATTCCATCCTCATGGATTGGAAGACTAAATATCATCAAGATGTCAATTATACTCAAGTTGATATACAGACTTAATGCAATCCTAATAAAAATTCCACCAGCATTAAAGAAAAAATTGAAAACACAATCATTAAATTTATTTGGAATGGTAAGGAGTCCTGAATAGCCAGAAAATTATAAAAAGGAAAAGCAAGCCCTCATCTCCAGACTTTAAATCATAATACCTACATATATTGGTAAAAATAGCATGGTTCTAGCCTAAAGACAGACACAATAGACCAATGGAACCAAATTTATAGTTCAGAAACAGACTCTCACATATATGGTCAAGAGATTTTTGACTAGCCTGTCAAAGTCACACAGCTGGGGAAGAACAATCCAGTCAACAAAAGGCACTGAAAAAATTGGACAGCTATAGCTGACAGAAGGAAAGAGGACCCCTTTCTCACACCTTATCCAAAAATTAACTCAAAATGTATCACAAACTGAAAATAAAAGCAAGAACCATAAAACTTATAGAAGAAGTTTTAGGAAAATATCTTCAAAACATAGTGGTGGGTGGTGGATTCTTAAATGAGATAAGAAAAGACTGAGTGGACTATTCATGTTTAATGTATGTAGAAGTTTTAATTAGCTTTACTGTAAAGGTATGGAAATGTATAGAGTGGATGGTAACACACAGTGAGTAACAGCTACTTTATAAATGGGGTTGTGGCTGAAAATGGTAGTCTAGTTATGTAAATGCCAATTGACAGAATGCTAGGAGATAATCTAGGAAATGAGTAGCATAGTAAACTAAGAGGTGGGTGAGAACTGTGATTGATGATAAAGATACAAGAGTGTCCTTTGATAGGTAAACAAATGTATATCACTACTGCAGGGTGTTGGGAATGTGGAGAAGCATGGGAAAAATACAGCTGGAGTGACCTATGGACTGTGATTAGTAGTAATAACATAATATTCCTGCATCTGTGTGAAAGATGTACTGTGTTGATACAAAGAGGCAATACAGAAAAAGTGAGCCAAAGGTACATTATGGACATGGTAACAAACAGATGATATTATATCATCTGTACCAAATGACACACCACATTGTGCGAAGGGGTTGCTAGTGTGCTGAGGCTCGGGTCTCAGCTGGCACAGGGCCTGTCCAGAGACAGGCACAAATCTGTCTCCTGAGCATGCGCAAAACCCAGTGCCTGGCTCAGCTTCAGCCCAAGTGACTGAAGAGGCATGTGAAGGGAGGTCCCACCTGCAACCGACACCACCCCATGCAAGAGCACGGATTCCGAAGAAGGGCCTACTGGCAGGACACTGAACCCCAGAGTCACCTGTCATCAGCGTAGACTGGGTGTCCCCGCAGCCCTCAGGAGCACCAGTGCCTGGGCCCTTGCCGACTACGCAGCTGCCCCTCAACCAGAGGGGGTATCTGCTTTCATTTGGAAATCTGGACAGGACACCTGTTGAATGGCCTGCTCTGCTAGCTTGGCACGACAATCCATAAGAAAATCACCTGGTTGCGTGGCGTCTCCTGGCAGGGCAAAGGCTACTGAAGAGGACGAGTTCTTCTTTACCGTTTTGTTCAGAAACCGATGCACATGACTGGATTCATTGTCCAAACAACCCATACATCCGCTTTGACGGTCACGAGGGCTGCTGATAATGGACCTGGAACACCTGGAGGTGTAAGCCCACTTGGCCGCCGTGCCTCTAATGAGCAGAAATGATTTCCACTGTAAAGTCTCACAAGCCAATAGGGAAGCAGCTTCGTTTTGAGTCCCCCGACCCCAGAGAAAAGAAAAACGTTCCTTCATAAGGTCCCCAAAGGGAGGGCTAGAGGAGAAGGGGCGGGCTCACTGCTCAGAGTCGTATGGGTGCTCAGGGGCCCCTCTCATCCCAGAAGAGAGACACAGAAAAAGAGAGGTCATTGACAAGGAAGAGGGAAGAAGGCTCTGAGCCTCTCCTGTCTGGCAGACAGGCCTCTCCAGGCCTGGCAGACAGGCCTCTCCAGGCCTGGCAGGGAGCCAAGGCAGAGTCCTCAGGCCAGCGGTGGGAAAGGCCAGGGTTTCCCTTCCAAAAGGTGGAGGTGGCAGCGATGGGAGCAGCGTGTCTGAGACCATGGCTGTGGGAGAGACCTGCAGGGCAACTGCGGCCTTAGGGAGGCCCCCGCTTGACAAGGCCTCGGGGACTTTGGTGGGTGAGGAACCGCCCTCTGAAGAGGGACGTGGCAGCCTGGCCCAATGCAGACTCGTGGCCTGGACCAGGTGAGCTCTCGGATGGAGAGGGCTTCTCCCATCAGGTCCAGATCTGGCCCAGGGGACCCTTCCCCCACAGCCCCTTCTGCAAGAGGCCCTGCCCCTCCCCCTGCCTTTGAATTCAGCCCTCTGCCCGGCGGCAAGGGTGAGGAAGGAACAGTTCTTATCCAACAGCGGCCCCTGGTGGTGCTGGTTTTGGCTCTGACTTTCTGCCCCGGAGCCGCTTTCTGCTTCAGGTAGCTGCTTTTGTCTCTTTCCTTTTCATCCGCAGACAGGAGAGAACAGCTGTGCAGGACACAATAGCAGAGGTTCTCTCCTAGCCCAGTCCCCACCCAGCAGGCCCCTCCCATGTCGGCCACCCCTTCCATTCCCGTTGCCTCTTGGTGGCATTCGGTGTATCCGTTTGGGAACCCCGCTTCCCCCAGCGCTTGAGGTTTCCTGGCAGCGGACGCGCTTGTGGAAGTGCATTCGGTGCGTTTCGGCAGGCTGTCTAGTGGTCGCATCTGTCTCGGCACTAGCACTGGGGACCACTGCGGGGTGGAGAAAACGCCCCCTGATCCCGAGTGTCTTCCCACCCCTGGGCTTGGGCACCTGCGGCCCGTGGTCGCCTTCTGTCTCCAGAGCAATGAGGCGGGGTGGGGGCGGGGTGAGGCGAGTCTGCCGGGGGCGGGGTGAGGGGCGCCTGCGTGCGGGGGCGGCCATGGGCGTGGCCGGCCCTGCGCGCTGGGGCGCCTGCTCGTAGGTCCCGGCCGGGCGGGCGACCCAGGGCGGGCGACCCAGGGCGGGCTCGGGCAGCGCGAGACGCGCGGTGCGTGCCCGCGGTGCCGGCTGGGCACCCCGAGGAGAGGGGGCAGGCCGGATCAGCGGAGGGAGCAAGAGGGGGCTTCGATCCCAAAGGGCTGCTGGATGCGGTTCTCCCGCTGCCAGGAGTCGGCACTGTTGCTCGCCACTGTGGTGACGACCAGCTTCTCCTCCCTCTTAGCTGACCTGGGCAAGCCCAACGAACCTGAGCGAAGGGCTGGCTAGTGTGATGAGGCTCGGGTCCCAGCTGGCATGGGGCCTGTCCAGAGACAGGCACAAATCTGTCTACTGAGCATGCGCAAAACCCAGTGCCTGGCTCAGCTTCAGCCCAAGTGACTGAAGAGGCATGTGTAGGGAGGACCCACCTGCAACTGACACCACCCCATGCAAGAGCACGGATTCCGAAGAAGGGCCTACTGGCAGGACCCTGAACCCCAGAGTCACCTGTCATCAGCGTAGACTGGGTGTCCCCGAAGCCCTCAGGAGCACCAGTGCCTGGGCCTTTACCGACTAGGCAGCTGCCCCTCGGCCACAGGGGTATCTGCTTTCACTTGGAAATCTGGACAGGACACCTGTCGAATGGCCTGCTCTGCTAGCTTGGTACGACAATCCATAGGAAAACCACCTGGTTGCGTGGCGTGTTCTGGCAGGGCAAAGGCTGCTGGAGAGGATGAGTTCTTCTTTTCCGTTTTGTTCAGAAACCGATGCTTATGACTGGAGTCCATGCCCAAACAACCCATACATCCGCTTTGGACGGTCGCGAGGGCTGCTCATAATGGACCTGGAACACCTGGAGGTGTAAGCCCACTTGGCCGCCGTGCCTTGAGTGAGCAGAAATGATTTCCACTGTAAAGTCTCACAAGCCAATAGGGAAGCAGCTTCGTTTTGCCTCCCCCGACCCCAGAGAAAAGAAAAGCGTTCCTTCGTACGGTCCCCAAAGGGAGGGCTAGAGGAGAAGGGGCGGGCTCACTGCTCAGAGTCATATGGGTGCTCAGGGGCCCCTCTCATCCCAGAAGAGAGACACAGAAAAAGAGAGGTCATTGACAAGGAAGAGGGAAGAAAGCTCTGAGCCTCTCCTGTCTGGCAGACAGGCCTCTCCAGGCCTGGCAGGGAGCCAAGGCAGAAGCCCTCAGGCCAGCGGTGGGAAAGGCCAGGGTTCCCCTTCCGAAAGGTGGAGGTGACAGCGAAGGGAGACAGCGTGTCTGAGACCATGGCTGTGGGAGAGACCTGCAGGGCAACGGTGGCCCTAGGAAGGCCCCCGCTTGACGAGGCCTCGGGGACTTTGGTTGGGGAGGAACCTCCCCTGCCCTCTTAAGAGGGACGTGGCAGCCTGGCCCAATGCAGACTCGTGGCCTGGACCAGGTGAGCTCTCGGATGGAGAGGGCTTCTCCCATCAGGTCCAGATCTGGCCCAGGGGACCCTTCCCCCACTGCCTCTTCTGCAATGGGCCCTGCCCCTCCCCCTTCCTTTGAATTCAGCCCTCTGCCCTCCGGCAAGTGTGAGGAAGGAACAATTCTTATCCAACAGCGGCCCCAGGCGGTGCTGGTTTGGGCTCTGACTTTCTGCCCGGGAGCCACTCTCTTGTTCAGGTAGCTGCTTCTGTCTCTTTCCTTTTCATCCTCAGACAGGAGAGAACAGCTGTGCAGGACACAATAGCAGAGGTTCTCTCCTAGCCCAGTCCCCACCCAGCAGGCCTCTCCCATGTCGGCCACCCTTCCATTCCCGTGGCCTCTGGGTGGCATTCGGTGTATCCGTTTTGGAACCGCACTTCCCCCGGTGCTTGAGGTTTTCAGGCAGTGGACGCGCTCGCGGACGTGCATTCAGTGCGTTTTGGCAGGATGTCTAGTGGTCGCATCTGTCTCGGCACTAGCACTGGGGACCACTGCGGAGTGGAGAAAACACCCCCCCCCATCCCAAGTGTCTTCCCACTCCTGTCCTTGGGCACCTCAGGCTGGTGGTGGCCGTCTGTCTCCAGTGGAATGAGGCGGGGTGGGGGCGGGGCGAGTCTGCCGGGGGCAGGGTGAGGGACCCCTGTGTGGCGTGGGCAGCCATGGGTGTGGCCAGCCCTGCGGGCTGCGGCGCCTGCGCGTAGGTCCCGGCTGGGCGGGCGTTACGGAGCGGGCTAGGGCAGCATGAGAGTCAGGACGCCTGCCCCTGGTGCCGGATGGGCACCCCGAGGAGAGGGGCGGGACGGGTCCACGGAGGGAGCGAGAGGGGGCTTCGATCCCAAAGGGCTGTTGGATGCGGTTCTCCCGCTGCCAGGTGTCGGCACTGTTGCTTATCACTGTGGCGACGACCAGCTTCTCTTCCCTCTTAGCTGACCTGGGCAAGTCCAAGGAACCTGAGCGAATTGGTGGCTAGTGTGCTGAGGCTCGGGTCCCAGCTGGCACGGGGACTGTCCAGAGACAGGCACAAATTTGTCTCCTGAGCATGCTCAAAACCCAGTGACAGGCTCAGCTTCAGCCCAAGTGACTGAAGAGGCATGTGTAGGGAGGTCCCACCTGCAACCGACTCCATCCCATGCAAGAGCACGGATTCTGAAGTAGGGCCTCCTGGCAGGACACTGAGCCCCAGAGACACCTGTCATCAGCATAGACTGGGTGTCCCCGCAGCCCTCAGGAGCACCATTGCCTGGGCCTTTACTGACTAGGCAGCTGTCCCCCGGCCAGACGGGCTATCTGCTTTCGCTTGGAAATCTGGACAGGACACCTGTCGAATTGCCTGCTCAGCTAGCTTGGCACGACAATCAATAGGAAAATCACCTGTTTGCGTGGCGCGTTCTGGCAGGGCAAAGGCTGCTGAAGAGGATGAGTTCTTCTTTTCCATTCTGTTCAGAAACCCTTGCTTATGACTGGAGTCCATGCCCAAACAACCCATACATCCGCTTTTGTCGATCGCGAGGGCTGCTTCTAATGGACCTGGAACACCTGGAGGTGGAAGCCCACTTGTCCGCCGTGCCTCGAGTGAGCAGAAATGATTTCCACTGTAAAGTCTCACAAGCCAATTTGGAAGCAGCTTCATTTTGCGTCCCCCGACCCTAGAGAGAAGAAAAATGTTCCTTCGTACGGTCCCCAAAGGGAGGGATAGAGGAGAAAGGGCGGGCTCACTGCTCAGAGTCGTATGGGTGCTCAGGGGCCCCTCTCATCCCAGAAGAGAGACACAGAGAAAGAGAGGTCATTGACAAGGAAGAGGGAAGAAGACTCTGAGCCTCTTCTGTCTGGCAGAGAGGCCTCTCCAGGCCTGGCAGGGAGCCAAGGGAGAAGCCCTCTGGCCAGCGGTGGGAAAGGCCAGGGTTCCCCTTCCAAAAGGTGGATGTGACAGCGATGGGAGACAGCGTGTCTGGGTCCATTGCCGTGGGAGAGACCTGCAGGGCAACGGCGGCCCTAGGCAAGCCCCAGCTTGACGAGTCCTCGGGCACTTTGGTGGGCGAGGGACCGCGCTCTGAAGAGGGACGTGGCAGCCTGGCCCAACGCAGACTCGTGGCCTGGACCAGGTGAGCTCTTGAATGGAGAGGGCTTCTCCCATCAGGTCCGGATCTGGCCTAGGGGACCCTTCCCCCACAGCCCCTTCTGCAAGGGGTCCTGCCCCTCCCCCTGCCTTTGAATTCAGCCCTCTGCCCTCTGGCATGGATGAGGAAGGAACAATTCTTATCCAACAGCGGCCCCTGGCAGTGCTGGTTTTGGCTCTGACTTTCTGCCCTGGGGCCGCTCTCTTGTTCAGGTAGCTGCTTCTGTCTCTTTCCTTTTCATCCTCAGACAGGAGAGAACAGCTGTGCAGGACACAATAGCAGAGGTTCTCTTCTAGCCCAGTCCCCACCCAGCAGGCTCCTCCCACATCGGCCACCCCTTCCATTCCCGTGGCCTCTGGGTGGCATTCGGTGTGTCCATTTTGGAACCCCACTTCCCCCAGCGTTTGAGGTTTTCTGGCAGTGGACGCGCTCGCGGAAGTGCATTCGGTGCATTACGGTGGGATGTCTAGTGGTGGCATACCAAAATTGCGCCTTAGGAAATGTAGAAGAGTGAGGAATGAGAGCCAGTCAGAGACTGTTTTCAGAAATTAGGAGACCCTAACAACCACAATGACTGCCAATCACAGTGCTTGATGGGCAGCAACTCAAGATTGGGGATACTCTTCAGAGCTGGCAACTCCCCTTCCCAGCCTGATTCCCCACTTTTGAGAAATAAAGATCTTTTGTGTGGGCTCAGGACCCCAGAATTCAGACTGCTGTCTTGTTTCTCAGAAGCTTAAAATTCAGTATTGGATGGACAGGGCGATTTCCTGATTTGGGTGATAATGAATATGCCACAGTCTTCTACCAACACTTACACACTTTCCCTCCTTCCCAAGTTGTGTCTGGTGATGTCTGATGCCAAGCACGTGATTGAGCCCAAGGGAGTGCTATGCTGTACCTTTGCACCACAGCTGAGCAGGGAGGTGACAGGCCACACTGTGGAGACCCAATTTCCTACAACAAGTCAACCCAGAGTTCCAGTTCATAGAGAAGGGAAATAGAGATGTTTTATTTAAAGGCCTAACGCTATCAATTCATGACATATTTATTTTGAATCCAAAAATTACTCTGGAGGAGTTCAGCAATAACAGTTATAGAACTCTACCCTCAAGTCACTGAGTTGTGATAAGGAAATTTCTAGAATATGGGAAACTGACAGGCCCACCTCCACCCCCACAACCTGAGAGGGAGACATTACCCCTTTAGATGGCTCAGCATGGTAACTGCCAATTTGGTGGCTAGGGGAAGCCTAGGCCCAGTCTTTTAAAAACATTCCCCAATCATGCTAGGCCATGGAAAATAGTACACTTGACATTCCCATGGTGTATATAAAGTGCAAAAGCCATGTGAAGTCAGGAGAACGATCCAACAACAGCCCAGGAGAGATGGAGTTATGCTGTGGGCAGAGGGGAATAAGAGGAGAGACGTCAGCCCCAACTCCTCTGACCAAATGGGTGGGATGCCTGAACTGTGCTCTCCAGACCCTACTTCCCACAGACTTCCCTCACAGGTCAGGGATACCCTCTCTTCACTCACTCCTACCTGACCCTGCATCCCCTGCTCTTCCGCTAGTGCCTTAGGCCAGGTTCTCAAGCATT
The DNA here is from genome assembly GCF_030445035.2 of Dasypus novemcinctus. Classification (NCBI taxonomy): domain Eukaryota; kingdom Metazoa; phylum Chordata; class Mammalia; order Cingulata; family Dasypodidae; genus Dasypus; species Dasypus novemcinctus. The sequence continues at coordinate 9,417,155 of NC_080694.1, read as the reverse complement.
ACTGGTCCTCAATATACTAGTCTATGTCTGTACAGCTGTCAGGCTCTCTGTCCTCAGGAACACCTGTGGACTACTAGCCTCCTGCTGTTCCCACAGCACCTGCACCATCCAGGAGTGCTCCATGGCCATCAGGGCCTCTTCTGCTGATGAATGCTCATGCTTGCCCACCAGGATCTTGTGCAGCAGCTGCAGGGTCAGGTTCTTGAGAGAGAATCAGGTTGTGCATGGATTCTGAGTGAGCAGAGGATTTTGTTCCTGAAGGTCAAGGAGGTGGTACAACAAGTGATGCACAATGACTTCAAGACCCTCAAATATGTCTGCCCTCAGAGCCAGGCCTGGGACATCACTAATGCCCCAAACATCGTATGAGGTAATACTTTTGCAAACAGAAAGTATTTGAAACTATATCCACTCACTCCATAAAGATTAATATTGAGCCAAATAGTCAGTATTAGAAATTCTCATCCTAATTCTAAATCTTATCTTCAACAGACTTAACATTCAATATATAACATAGAACTATGGTAATATTTTCATTATATTAATAGGGAAAAAACACTTAAGGATGTTTGAGGTAACCTCTCCATATTCTCAGAAAAATCTTCCATAATTAAAACAAGACATGACTGAGTTAAAGATAAGCAGCAGGATGTGAAGAAGGTAGAAAGAGGGACCCTCTATTTTAAAGTACCATGTAGATGGATCGCCCTCCAGAACATAGCTGTCATTGGGAATATCTGGAGTTAAAAGGAGAACCATGGTGAAAAGAGTTGAGTCCAGACTTACGTATTTGTTTTTTGACTTCTCAGATTTGAGAAGGCAAGGTCTGGGGAATGGAGAAAATTAATAATTCTGCCAAATGAATGCCAGGTTCAGTGTGTGTCCTTGGAGACTCTTGGAACTCCTGTTCCAGAAGCAGTAGGCAAAATCTAGATTTCAATAGTCTTGTAAGAGAAATGAATATTTATCATTTTTCTTAATCAGCACACAAGATGGACTTTTCTCCCAGGGGTGAATTGAGTTTCCACTATTGATTCTTTAACACTGCAGGTGCTGTTAAAGATTTTTAACACAGTAGGGTTGGACGAGCTTGGAGATTTGGAGCATGCCCAAGTCCACACCAATTATTTTCCAGAGAAATACAGTACAACCTACAAATATAATTATCCATTTTTGAGTAGACACATAAAGAAAAGGTTTAAAAAATTTGTGGTTTTTATTTTTGTATCTAAATTATTATCATGTCTACATGTTATCAGTTTTGTAATTTTTTAATGAAACAATTCACATTTTCTTTTCTTAATAGATCTTCAAAATCTATGTCTAATTTACCCTTTCAAAACATTTTAATTCAGAAATGCCCAGTCTCAAGAGTTCAATGTCCTCATGTGTGTGGAGGCCTCCCTATTGGACATTCCAGTCTAGACTCTTCCATCTCCTGCAGTTAAAGCCTAATAATGAATTCTGTCCTTCATTCCAACCAGTCTTTCAATTAGCAGTATTTCAGGGTCATAAGTTTCACATTTTTGTTTGTATTTATAATTTATCTTCCTTACCTAATATTTGGGATGGTAGTTTTTCAAGCCATGAAATTAAAGAGCCCATAATAATATTGTCATTTAACTCATGGAAACTCTGTTACCATGCACATTTCTCCCCTGAGAGTGTCTATGACTGAATATGTTAAGGAAGCAAGTAGATGTCCTATCTTCCATATTTATCTTGACAAACCCATGTACATGAAGTGAAGTGTGGATACATCTACTGATTGCACTGCATTAATTCACTGCAGAAGGAGTCCCATGGGGGAGGGCTTACTGTGTCCATCCTGCCTTAAGGTTTCTTGGAAGAAAGACATCAGGTCCATTTACCATCTCAGTAGGTGAGGGGGGCTGGTTTATAAGGTAAAATTCCTGGACCCCAACCTGAGAGCACTTCTAAAAATGAACCCAAAAATGTCACAGCTCCCATGGAATGAGTCTATAAAGCCTACCCCCTTTCCCACAAAACGCTCATCATTACATATGGTCACCTTTTATGTTCACCAAGCAACAGTTATAATTACCTCTGATTATACATTAGATCAACTGAAGATTTGAAGGAAAAAAAATATTTAGGTCATGACCTAGCCCGGTACTGTCCAATAAAGCAGACATTGCTGGCTATTGACCACCTGAAATGTGGCTACTGCTACAAGTGAAATTAATATTTTTGGAATTATTGTTTAAATAAAAAAGTTGCATAATTCAATGACAGATACAAGCCATTATACATCTTGTCAAAACCTATAAATTGTCCAGTGCAAAGCATAAAACATCATGTAAACTGTGGACCATGCTTAATAGCAGTGCTTCAATATATTTTCATTAATTGTAACAAATTTGCCACACTAATGAAAGATGTTGTTGGTTGGGATGTGTGGGAGACTCCCTATATTTTTTAAGTAAAATGTATGTGATCTAAAGCTCCTTTAAAACTAAAGAAAAAATTATTTTATAAAAAGTTGTTGGAACAATTTTACAGGTATCTTTTTAATTTTAAAAAATGTGACCACTGGAAAATTCAGTTACAAATGTGACTTTCGTGATTCTTTTGTGCAGCAATGCCTAGACTATAGTTTCACAAAACTTGAATAAATATTCAGTTATGAGGCATTTAAAAAGCCTGTTGATGATTCTGACCCACAGTGGTTTATCATAGTGCACAGAAATTCTGCATGATGGACAGCCTTGTAGACTGAGGTGCACTTGTGGAGTTAGGGCCAGAGCGCATGCCACGCACACTGCTTACTGACCTGATGCCACGGGAAATACTTCCTGTCTCCATGTTACAGTTTAACTCTGATTTCTTTTGAGATCCAATCTGGAAACAGGTTTATTGGTAAAGTCAATTTCCTGTGCTCATCTGTATGCATAATATGCTCAATCTGGATGCCAGGGCAGGTCTAGAAGATTCCAAAACCCAGGAATATATTATAATCCATCTTCCCCAAAGTATCAGAGTGAGACTCATTTATAATTTTCTTACACATGGTTCTCCTGCCCATTTATTTTACTTGTAATTAGCACTATACCCATTAAATATATGTCCCAGAGACTTCAGTCTTATAGATGTTCATATGCTGGGTGAGCTCTCAATCTCAGCACAGTTACAGCCAACACCCACTCTCTAGTTCATCAGACAAACCCAGGACAACTAACAAAAGGATGATAATGGACAATACCCAACCGAAAAAACAGAGAGTATCTAAACCTGCAAGCAAGGCAGTTCCATCCATCTGCCCCATGGGAACTAGCTCCTCTCAGTCAGAAGAAGAGTGGGCATCCCATCCCCAAATCCTCATATTAGAAGTATGAACCAAGTGGGGAATTCAAGTACTGATCAAAGTAGACTTACTATTCTAGTAATGGAAGGACTTGTAGCACTAATATAAAGAGGTTCTGAGGGGAGGGAGAGGGAAGAATATGTGTAACATGGGGCATTTTTGAGAAGTTGGAAATGTTCTGCATGTTACTGCAATGAGAGATACTACCCATTGTATATTTTCTCAAAAAAACAAAAACAAAAACAAAACTTATCAGCAAACCCAAAATACAAGGGACCATCCTCAGTCTGAACAAGGATATCTATAAAGATAGCACATATTTAATTATACTTAACCAGGAAAGACTAAATAATGCTCCCTATTTCTGTAATGAGACAAGGATATCTTTCATATTTCACATATTATTAACAAATTTAGCCAGCGCAAAAAAGCAAGAAAATTAAGATAAAACACAGTTTTCAGGTGGCATGATTGAAAATCACAGAAAATCAATTTTTAAAGTTCTGAGAAGTAATAAATAAGTTAAGCAATGTCATAGGAAACATAATCAATATCTTAAAATCAGTTGTCTTTGTACTGACAAGGTCAAAAGGAAACAAATTTGAAAGCCGTTATTTCTTATATTCACACTAAAATACAACCCGAGCTTATAGCACAGGCTTTAGCAAATTGTGTCTAAAAACTGTTTGCTGACTAGCTGAGTGAGACCAGGGGAGGGAAACAAGGGCCAAATTAAAGAAATTCTTGTATATGATAATGAAATTTTCCTTCACCATGACAGTAATGAGAAGTGAATGAATGTTTCTAAAGTGAGTAAATCTTCTGCCATGCTAAAATATTGAACACTATTCTAAATATTTATAAGCCTTATCATCTGGGATAAATAGCAATGAGGAATTTCTTTCAGTATTAATTTATTCAACTTACATTCTTATAGAACTTATTATGTACCAGACTTTGTTCTAAAAGATTTATAAATGTTTATTTAGTTTTCTGACAAGCCCTAGAGATGTTCTCTCTCTGCACTTTAAAAAGAGGAAACAGACACAGAAAGGCAGTATAGGAGCAGAGAGCTTCTATGTTATTGATGGTAAATTAGTATCAATATAAACTTGATTTTCATAGATTTAGGAAATTCGATGCAAGCACCATGGTATCCACATTGAGAATATCTAAAACCTATGCACAAAAGAATTCAAAATGGTTCAGGGCAAAAGGCAGTAATGGAGGGAATGAGGGACAATAAAATTAACAATCATATAAAATAATCAGCAAAATGCCAGATATGTCCTGATTTACATGCAATTAATTTAAATCAAAATTGATTAAACATTCCAGCCAAAAGGTAGACACTGACAGAATGTCAGGAAAATATGCACATTTTATCAAAGACACAAACTGGTTGAAGTGAAGGATTGGAAAGAAAATACCATACAAAGAGGAACCAAATAGGACCTGGGGTAGCTAAACTAATATCTCCAGAAAATCAGGGAGACTGTGTTAATGGGGTTACTCTGGAATCTTTTCCAAATAAAATGCAAAACAAGTGCCATGGAGAGATTCAGAAAAAACATCAACAGTCACTGGAGGCTCAAGACAAATGGAAATTCTGGTTTATCAAAGAGCACTTCAGCAAGGAAGAGAGAACAAGAGCAGAGGAGGAAAAGCACTTGCTGGTACCACTGATATAACTATTTAAAGCAACATTATGCTGATGTTTGAAAACAAGTTTGAAAACTCAGTTTTTAAATTAACCATCAGCTTAAAATTAATGTTTTTAAGATTAAAATGAAAATTTTAAAATGGTTACTTTTAAACACCAAGATAACAATACTTATATTGGACATTGACTCTTCCCCCTAAAATGATTAAATAATTTTCACATAAAATGCCAATGATAAATGACAATTTACACATCAATATAATTTCTGTCAAATTTACAGTGCCCCTTTTCTTTTTTCCCCCTTGTGAGTGGAAAAGCCAATCCTCAAATTCATACAAAATGATCAAAACAATCTTGAAAATAAAGAAAAAATTTGGAATAATTACATGTCCAGATTTGCAAACTTACAACAAAACTACAGTAATGAAAAAGTGTTGCACTAGCATAAGGGTAGACAAATAAACCAATAGTAAAGAATTAAGAGCTCAGAAATAAATACTGACAGCAAAGTTCAATGTATTTTTTTATCTACTCATTGTAATCTATTCAGTAGCTGTATAAGTAACACGTATACACACACTCACACTTATCCCATTCCAAATGGTTTCCTATTTTTACTGGACTTCCATTTGAAAACATATCTTAATTTAATAACAATTTATCTTCAAATAATTTTCCATCTGTCTACTATATTCCAATAAAATGTGGTAAAATCTGGTAATGCTTTTTAATTTTATCAGATTTTATTTATTTTTTTAAAAGATACATAGATCATACAAAGTGTTACATTAAAAAATATAAGAGGATCCCATATACCCGTGCCAAGTCCATTCAATGGGAAGAACAGTCTCTTCAGCACATGGTACTGGGACAACTGGCTAGCCACATGACAAAGAATGAAGTTATACCCTTATCTCTCAACATATACCTCAAAATTATTCAAGTAAAAATTATAAAACTCTTAGAATATAGTAGAGTGGTACATCTTCACTACCTTCTGTCTGGCAAAGGATTCTTAGATATGACATCAAACACATGAATAAGAGAAGGGAAATTATAAATTGAACTTCATCAAAATTAACTTTTGTGCATGAAGGACAGTATACATTTCTGGTACAAGTCCCAGCATAGACAAACCTTCAAAAGATTATGCTAAGTGAAATAAGTCATATATAAACTGACTAACGCTATATGAAAACATTTTATGAGGTATCTAATATAGGCAATTCCTAGAGATAGAAAATAGTTTTTCAGCATCTGTGGAAGGAGATAATATCAGTTATTGCTTAATGAGTACAAAGCTTTAGTTTGAGATAATTAAAAAATTTCATAATAGATGATAGTAGCGGTAGCACAATGTTGTGAATGGAATTAATGCCATTGAATTACACATTTAAAATGGCAAATTTTGTTATTCTATAATCACAATATTTTAAAAATCTTTAACCCAATGCACTATGTAAAACCATAATCTGTGCAAAAATCAGTATGCAAATGTTTAGAGATTTTTGCATAACCACCAAATATTAAAAACAATCTATTATGCAGCTCTAAGAATAAATGAAGAAATAAAGTCATAAAGCATATGACAACATGGATGAATGTGAAGGGCATTATATTGAGTGAAGCAAGTCAGCAACAAAGAGATAAATACTGTATGATTGTGATATTATGAACTAAATATATTGTATACCTTATTGTATGATTCCATTTACATAAAATGTAAATATAAATCAGTTCATAAAGATGAAATTTGATTAGTGGTTATGTAGGGCTAGGGAATGCTTGCTAAGGGATGTGGAGTTTTACTTTTTGAGTAATGAAATAATTCTAAATTTTTTGTGGTAATGAATGTATGACACTGTGATTGTACTAAAAGCCATTGGTTATACACTTTGGACAGATCATGTGATATGTGAATGTATTTCAATAAAACTGCTTAAAAGATGCATAAATAATTGTGTGGGAATAGCCAGAAAGAGAAGGTATGTATGTCAGGGGATTCATTGAGAGATTGAGAGGTTAAAGAAAATACAAATGTCAACTAGTGAATGAATATACAGATAAAGTACAAACATACAATACAATATCAGCAGTAAAAAGGAACACAAACTCTTGATACATGCAACAGCATGGATGAATCTCAAACTTATGACACTGAGTAAAAGATGTCAGAATCCAAGGATATATACATGATATTTTTGAATTTGAATGGCATTTTCTTGAATAGATAAAACTCTAGGGGCAGAAAATGCACCAACGGTTGCCAGAGGTAGGTAAGCAAGGAGAAATTCATCAAAAAGGGCGCTGGGTATTTTGAGGAGGTGGTGGAACTGTTCTACATATTGATAATTTTGGTGGTTAAACACAAATAGGTGTTTGTAAAAACTCATTGGAATATAAACCAAAGAGCGAATTTAGTATACGTGTATTCTTGTGCAATAAACTTGCATAAATATTTGTATAAAATTTTTTGTAATAATGCTTCAAAGTGAATTTTTTCCTAGAAGAACCAAGCTTGAAGGGAAGAGACTCCAAAGAAGATAGAGACAGAATGATCTTGGCTCCATGTATGATGGTTTCTACTAAGTTAAGCATTCATGAGTTTGGGAGAGGTGAATTTTGATGCTGTTGTCCCTAGTTTTGTATGTTTGAAAGTGCCCATTACAACTTCTATTTAAGGAAGCACACAAATACCTACTACATACATGAAAAGATGTTCTTATTCATTGATCATCAAGGAATTTCAAATTTAAACCACACTAATATACCACTTCACATCCATAAGGATGGCTAAATTAATTTTTAAAAATGTCAAGAATATGGAAACCTTGTAAGCCTCCAACATTGTTGCTGATAATGAAAAAATGTGCAGCTGCTGTGGAAAACTGTTTGGCAGCTCCTCTAAAAGTCTCCATGTGAACAGGTCTTATGTGGAGGCAAAATGTCACCTCAGCCAGATAATGGTGCCAGGTTGTTTGGTCAAGCAAATACAGTGGAATTAATTGTGTTTTTTACAATGTTATGCTATTATTAACACCATTCTTTTTCAAAATCATTAACTGTCCATTTTCCCTGCCTGCCACATCCTATGATAACCTCTATAGTCTTCTTTCTGTGCCTATGAGGTATTTTTATTAGTGGAATCATACCATATTTGTCATTTTGTTTTGGGACAATCTCACTCAGCATAATCTTTTCAACTTTCATCCATGTTGTAGATGCATCAGAACAGCATTCCTTTCTAAGATTAAATAATAATCCATTGTATGTATATACCAGATTGTGTTTATCTATTCATCTCTTGATGGACACCTGAGATGTTTCTATCTTTTGAATTGTGAATAATTCTATTATGAACTGTATTTGTTTGTCAGGGTTCTACAGGGAAACAGAACTGACTGGAGATATCTGTAAAGAGTACAAGATTTTATTAAATTGTCTCATGGAAATCTGGGGATGCAAAATTCCAAATTCTGTAGGGCAGGCTGCAAGTCAGGGACTCAGATGAAGGAACACATTGAATTCCCCAGGAGACATTGGTTATCTGAAATGAGATGGGGATTTTCTTTGTAAATGCTTAAATCACATCTCCTTTTAAGGCCTTCACTTATTGGATGAGACTTAACTCCTTGCCAAAAGTTGTCTCCTCCATTGATTGTAGATGTAACAAACCAATCAATCACCTGACTGATGATTAAAGTCCATGAAATGGACTTGTATTACAATTAGCACAGTATTTCCATCGTGTTCCCAAGAATTAATATTGATGTTAAATATTTCATTTAAAATGTTTCTGTCCTAATTCCAAATGTTATCATCACCAGAAATAACAGGTAGATGCCATTTACAAGAAAAATACAGATAACATTTTGGATAATATCCAAAATGTTGGATGGATGAAAAAACAAATCTCAGGATAAAATGTTCTCCTTTTTTCATCCTAACCTCTCTAAAACATAAGTAAAACTTTAATTTCTGCTGAATTAAATAAAAATCTGATTGAATTAAAGGGGAGTGGCAGGATGTGAATGAGGTAGATGGAGGGGTCCTCTCTATAAAAGCCCCTGATCTGTGCAGATCTGAGATATTGGTGGAAGCTGCTGGAGGCCAGAGGATACCCTAGTGGGTGTGAGGTATTTTTTTCTAATTTTAGTTATTTTAATTTATTTTTTATTCTTTACTTACTAAATTTAAAGTTGAATGTTGAATCATGGTGTTCATTCAAACTAGCGCTTCAAATATCAGAAGTCAGGGCCATAAAGTCTTTGTACATGTATTTATGTATTATCTTTATTATCAGTGCTAGGAAATGCACACATAAATAAGGTACACAATTTCTCTAGGCATGTGAAATGAAAGATGCCAAAAGTTTATTGCTATTTAACTCTTGGAAATACCATTATTATTCACATTCCCCCAGATAGTGGCCATGGCTGAGCACTTTAAAGAAGCAAGTAGATGCCTTGTCTGTTTGGATTATCTTATTATCCTACATACAATTAAAATGTGGCTATGTCTGCTGCCTGCACTGCATGAAGTCACTGCGGAAGACACCCCATGGGTGGGAGTTTTTATGCCCCTTATGTCCTGTCTTCTCTCAGAAGGGTGACATCAAGCCCAATTTGAAATTGGGGGAGCTGGTTTCCCAGATCAGAGAATTGGAGCCTCACCTGAGAGCTATTCTACAGATGAACCCATGGCTGCTAAAGTTCCAAGGTAAAGAATCTAAGCCACCTGTTCCCAACACATAGGGAGTCCTTGAAAACCAACTCTTGCAGAGGCTCTTTGTTAAATATTAGTTGCATGCTTACACTAAAAATTTCTCTGCCCCAAGACCCATTCTGTTTCTCATTTCTAAAATAGATTAGTACCACCTGGGATTTATCTGGGGTTTTTCAATCAAGTCATGCCTTAAAATTCTGTTGTACAATACTATTGCCAGTGCTGGCTGTGGAATTTTGAAATGTGACTAATGCCACAAGAGGAAATGTTAATGTTTTGAACATATTGAGGTGAAATATAAGTTACTAAAAATAATTTTTACCTGTTTCCTATTACTTGCTGTAATGTGTTTACTACAGACTTTACAAATATACGTGTGGCTTACATTATATTTCCATTGGGCAGGATTGGCCTAGGCCTTAGCTTCTCAATCTTGAATATGCGGTAAATTACTTGGCTCTTTTTAAATTCTGGTTTCCATTCTAAGGTCAAGGCTGCCCTGACTATCTTGATTTCTATCATGAGCTCAATTGTTAGTGCTGTTTCTATTTCCTGGACTACACTATGAGTAGAAAGGCCCTGTACCAACTTAATCTGACCCTACTGGGTGGTAGGTCCAGTAATTAGCAATGTTTAAAATCCTAGGTGATCCAAAATCTCAGTGAGTGAAGGCTTGCATTCTAATTGATTCACTATCACACCTGAGCTGTGAGTATTCTCGTGATCCAGTCTGGAGAGAGGTACATGTTTGAAGTGAATTATCTGAACTCAACTACACGTATAATGTACACGTATAATGTACACGTATAGTGTACACGTATAATGTACACTACAAACATTAAGGGTAACTAGACCTATGCCATTCCACAAGCCAGCTCATTCTAAGGTGCTAAGTCGTTCCTTGTTCTTTGTCTTGTCACTGCCTCTGTTATGTGGTATATAATCATGGTGACCCTGATGGACTTGAACATGATGTTTGCTGCGAGATGTATCCCAGGCTTCAATATCACTTATGAGAAAGTGAGTTCCTTTATTTCCTTAGTGAGTGGATTTTCTGCCCCTATAAACTTAATTTGGCATGCTGAAATCACTCCCAATCCTTTTTTTTTTTAAGATTTATTTTTTATTTATTTCTCTCCCCTTCCCCATTCCCCCAGTTGTCAGCTTTCTGTGTCTATTCACTGTGTGTTCTTCTGTGTCTGCTTGTATCTGGGTGTCAGATATTTTGTGTCTGGGTGTCAGTGGCACCCAGAATCTGTGTCTCATTTTTTTGTTGCATCATCTTGCTGCGTCAGCTCTCCACGTGTGTGGTGCCATTCCTGGGAAAGCTGTACTTTTTTCACACTGGGGAGCTTTCCTTGAGGAGCACACTACTTGCGTGTGGAGCTCCCCTATGCAGGGGGTACCCCTGCATGGCATGGCCCTCCTTGCATGCATCAGCACTGCACGTGCATCAGCTCATCACACAGGTCAGGAGGCCCTGGGTTTGAACCTTGGGCCTCCCATTTGGTAGGTGGATGCCCTATCCATTGGGCCAAATTCGCTTCCCTCCCAGGCCTTTTTTTGTCCTTATTAACCCATTCTCCTTGTGTCATTCATGTCTCAGCATCTTCCATTGCACCAAGTCATAATGGATTTGAGTGAATTAATTAATTGTCTGTCCCAAAGTTTCAATGTTCAGATTCCCATTGGCTCAATCCACATGATCACATTAAGACAAACAATTCCTACCTGTGAATTGCTGATTAGGGCTGGATGGAGATATTGGCAGTCCATAAGGCCAAGCCTCTCCAAGTTTCCTTGCTCCCTAAGTCCTACATGAATGCATCTTCTGGGTTGAAGCTGCTGCCAAGTTACAAAGATATTTACACTCACGGGCAGTCAATCCCTCCTTTACCATGACTTTATAAGTGGCATCCTGTACAGTATCAGGACTCCTGGCATCATATCTTCATTTTGTTATTACATTAGGAAAACAAAAGCCAGGAAAAAGTTGCTTAGACAAAAACATGATATAGAGTATAGTATAGCAAAAACAAACAAACAAAACAGCAAGTTTACTATTTCATAATTATTCTGTTTTAGATATGTTTTTCTTCACTCAAAATTTCTGTTATTTATATTTTGATACAACACATGCTGGCATATATATTAAAGTTTAAGTTCCAATACTCCTCTGTGTGCTAATGGATCTAACACATATATGAGAAGAAAACCCTTTAATCAGATAACCACATTAATTATTAAAAACTGAATTCCCAGTGCGAATACAAGATTCATGTTGCTACAATCATATACAGGATAATTTGACCTACTAAGGGAATCTGCAGATGCTTCCTCAGGAAAGAGTAGAATTAAACAAGTTAAAGTGAATGAGATACACGGACCTTTGAAGTAGAAGTGAAGAATGGGTTTATAATCCATCCTTTTGTCTAGCTAACTATTTTTTTCTTTCTACATTGGATATAACCTTTGATGTTGACACAACCAATGAATTCATCATGATTTCTGATGACCTGAGGAGTGCCCAATGCGGGACTATCAAACAGAAGTTGAATGTACCTGCTGAGAGATTCACCTACACAACTTCTGTCCTGGGGTCTTCTCAGTTCATTCATGGCCGGCATTACTGGGATGTGGAAGTTGGAACAAAGAATAGGATCTTGGGCTTTGCAAAGAAGCTGTTCACTGACAAAGAGACCTCATACTCTCTACTGAACTTGGATTCTGGACATTGAATTTGAGAGAAGGAATTTCCTTGAGTGCCTGCACTGAACCTCTGTCTGCCCTCTTGTTAAATTCCTGTTTACAGAAAGTGGGGATTTTCCTTGATAGGGATACTAGAAATATTTCCTTTTGTGACATTAGTGATGGATCCCATATCTTTACCTTTACCAATATTTCAACCTCTGATACCCTCCACCCTTTATTTTGTCCTTCAAGGCCAGGTAATAGTGATAATGGTTCTTTGCAAACTTGTTCTGTAATAAATACAAGCATCCCTTTCTCCATCACAACCCAAGATTGAATGATAAACTCATTTATTGATAGTTACTTTGTGCTCTGAGCTATAGTTTTTCCTGACAGGTACACACATTGCACCAAAAATAGAGCAATATGGTTTAGTGCATTATTCACAAATACAAAAGTTAGACTAATCAGAATATGAACTGCATTTTAAAATATTCCACATTATCATGGTCAAATACTCTGGGTTTTCTCTTTATATTTCTCAATCTATAACTATGTCCAAAACTCCCTGGTCAATTTCCAAATAGTGTTCTTTTAATTTTTAAAGTTCAACTTCACATGGTATGTAGGTTATGAATTAAATAAACATTAGGACTTGACTTACTAGATTGTGTTAATTTTCTAAATGATAGGAAAATGATACCTTTTATTTACAATGAAATAATGATGTCATTTAGAACATAGAGGGCAGGGTAAATGCCTGTATAATATGCAGAATTGAAAAGACATCTTTTAATCACAATCACACAACTTAGCTAAAAATTCTTGGACCTGTGCTTGAACATATCAATCCCAAATCTTCAAGTGTTGGAGAAATTAAAAAGTTTATGCCTAGAATACTGGTGGCAACTCTGATATGCTCAGTCATCCATTCCTCCTTCCTTTTCCCATTTAATATCCTCAGTGATTTGTGCTTACCTCCATCCATCACTTGACAAGTCATCACTGTTGTGTGCCTCTGGTCAGAGGTCATTTCCCCATGCCAAGGATATTTTGAGCACACAGTTAAATTTTTTAACTTCTCTGCAGTTTACAGAAAACTTTAAAGTTTAATGAAGAAAGATTTAAGAGTTTGAGTTATGTTAAACAATGTGAATTTACCTAAGAATGACTAATTCATAATTGAAATATGCTCTTTCCATAAAGACAGGGATATCTCCAGACTGAATTCACAGTAGTATGGAAGAACTTATAATTTCAAATGGAACCGCAATTTCTCTTCATCTTCATGTTACATGTTTCATGTTTACTCCCTTTTTTTAAATATAAGGTTTGGAAACATTTGAAAATTCTCAAATATAAGTAACCTAATAAGAATTTAAATCCTTACATCTGAAATAGGAACTCTTGAATAAGTTTACATAATCTTAATATTTCCCCTTTGGATGACATTTCTTAACTCAGGAATATTTCCATTGTTTTCTTATTTGTTTGATGTATTATCACTTTTGTTCTCTTCGATTACACTATATTATTGTTTTAGATGATCCCCAGAAGATCTGGGATTATGAAGGTAGGATGAAAAATCAAGGGAAAACATGAAAGAAACAAGACTGTATTCAAATTTTTAAATTAAATTATAAGCCTTCACTGTCTATTTTTATTAGATATGCTTTGTATACATTTTTCTTAACTTTTAAAAAATATTTTGCATATTTATTATTTTTAATTTTTTCTCTATTTTTTCAAATGTTACATTTCAAAAATATAAGAGGTCCTCATCTATCCCCTACCCCTCTCACCCCACTCCTTCCATACCAACAAAGTCTTTCATAATCATGGGACAGTCATTGCATTTGGTGAATGCATTTTTTAATTTTTAAAGAAGTGTCAGATCACATAATGTTACATTAAAAATATAAGGGATTCTCATATGCCTCACTTCCTCCCCCTTCCACATTTTTCCCATTTTACCAGCATTGTTCATTACTGTGGTACATTTGTTACAATTGATGAACACATTGAAGCAGTGCTACCAACCATGGACTACAGTTGACATTACATTTTATACTCTGTATTACATAATTTTGCATGATATGACAAAACATACAATGGCCTGTATCTGTCACTGCAATTTCATGTAGGACTACTCCAATGTCCTAAAAAATGTCCCTATGTTACATCTATTCTTCCTTCTCCAATTTCTCAGAAGCTATGATGGCCACTGCTTTTATATCAATGCCTAAGATTTTATCTCCTTAAGGCCTACTTGTTGCTCAAATGTGGCCTCTCTTTAAGTCATACTCAGCATATAAATGCATCACCTTCCAACCTGGTGTGGGACATGACTCCTGGGGCAAAGCCTCCCTGGCTCCAAGAAAGTATTACCAAGTACCAACTAGCAATGCATCTGGATAAAGACCTTTATGAAGAGGGGGAAGTGGTAAATACAAGTGAGTTGTTATAGCTAAGAGACTTCAAAGTGAGGTGGGAGGTCATTCCAGAGGTTACATTATACAAGTCTCAGCAGGATTTCGTTGACAACCACAGTAAACAATGCCACAAAGAGTGGGGACCCTGAGGGATCTAGAGAAATACAGAAACTTTTAGGGCAGACAGCTCAGGAATTTAGTACCCTGTCAGTGAGACTTACTTTGGAATTTATGCTCCTCAGTGTAAGAGAGTTAGACTCATAGGCTCTCTACACATGGCTTTTCTGCCCTTTTATTTGAACCTGTAATTAGAACTACACTTGATAAATATTCCAGAAGTTAAAACTTTTGTCCGCTCATGTGCCAAGTGAGCCCTGAATTTCAGCAGAGTTCCAACACCTACTCTACAGTGCATTTGACTCACTCAGCACAATCTCCTCAGGAGGACATAGTCAAGAGGACTTTAGGTATCAAGAGTCATAAATGATTACTGAAATGAACAGAGCTGTGATCAGATGATTCCTGTAAATCTTATGGGTGATTCACAATGTAGAATGGAGGCTGGAAGCTTGGGTGGGAACAGGAAAGCAGAGAGTCTGATTGTAATGGTCAATATGACAGCACCTGATATGTTACTGTGTGAGATGACTAGAGGAAGATTTTATTACTTCATTAATGAGAGTGTTTAGTTGTCTGCAATCATTAGCCATCAGGTAAAATAAGACCAGATGATTTATAGTTGAAGAAGGAAGGGTAAAATACGTTTAAAAACAAAGCACTCCCATTATTAAATACTGGTGATATTGTGGAGAGGCAGAAACTGTTTTCCATTGGTGGTGGGAATGCAAAATGGCCCAGCCTCTTTGGATGATAGTTTACCAGTTTCTTGCAAACTTCAACGTAGTCTGACCATATGACCCAGCAATTGTGCTCTTAGTTATTTATCTGAATGAGTTTAAAACTTATATCCACAGAAAAAGCTGCACACAATTGTTTAAAGTTCTCTTCAAAATTACTGAAAAATAGAAGCAACTAAAATTTTCTTCAGTAGGTGAATGGTTAAAAAATCTATAAATTATCCATATAATTAATACTATTCATTGATAAAAGATAGGAGCCTATGAAGCCATGAAAATATATGGAGAAAACTTAGATACATATTGCTAAGTGAAGGAAGCCATTCTCAAAAGGATATCCGTGTGCATTAAAATGTATCTCATTCTGGAACAATGTATATCACTATTATAAGTTGTTGATAATGGCATGGTATATGGGAAAAATGCAACTAATACAAATTTTGGACAATAGCTAACAGTAATATGTTAATATTCTTTCATGAATTATAAATAATTTACCACACAAATACTTAGACTCAATACTACAGGAATATGAAGGATTGTAAGTTTTTTTGGCACAATGAAAATGTACAAAAATTGATTGAGGTGATGGATTACAGCTCTATTATTCTACTGAGAGCCACTGATTATGCACTTTTCATGGATTGTATAGGGGGTGAATAAATAAAAATGCTTCAAAAAACAAGGGGAAGAATATACTTAAAAAATGGGAATGAAATACAGTCAAATGCCATCTTAATCTCACTGAGCTCACAGTACATCTGATTCCTTAACAAATATACTTTCTAAGTTGTTCTTAATTAAACAAGAATACATGAAGTTTGGGCTCTGTCATTTTGTATTTGAGATAGAATGATAGGGGAGCCCAGAAAAAAAAATTAACAGGCATATGAATATTTTCTAAATTAAAACCAATTAAATTTAATCATTTAAAATTAATTTGGCATCATCCACCCTATCTCCTCATTTTCTTTCCCTTTGCTCAAACAGTGAATTTCTAGGAGTGATCACATTTCATGGGAAACCATATTAAAATACAGAAATTAGGTCTTATTACATATATATGTGTAAATATATATATGTATGTATAAAGAAAGCAAGGATATTCATTTATATTTGGTAAGTTTTGAAGTAGAGGAAATAACATTACTTTCCAATTATTTGAAATTTGTAAACAAAGCTGTAAAGGCACCAAATAACAAATAGGGAAAGGTAAGATATTTGATAGAAATTATAAAGAAAAGATTCCAGATTGGTGCCAACGGAAGAAAGTACAATTGACTAGAGAATTAACAACTTCTATTTGAAAACAATCTCTGTTCTTTCAAACTGGATTGTGTTTTACTGTTAGGTGAAGTGGTCACTCAGAGAAAGAATTTAATGGTTCATTTCTCACCTTTATAAATTATTCATGTGAAATTGTAGCATTGATATGGAGAAAGTGGCCATAGTATTTGCTGAGGGTAGGGAGAGGGAAGAAGAGATGTGATGTGGGGTATTTTTGGGACTTGGAGTTGTCCTGAATAATATTGCAGGGGCAGATGCTGGACATTATATATCCTGTCATAAACCACTGAATGGACTGGGGGAGAGTATAAACTACAATGTAAACTATAATTCATTGGGTACAGCAGTGCTCCAAAATGTATTCACCAAATGCAATGAATGTGCCACAAGGATGAAAGAGGTTGTTGATGTGGGAGGAGTGGGGTGAGGGGAGGTGTGGTGTATTTGGGAACCTCTTATATTTTTTGAATGTAACATTTTAAAAAAATAAAGAGACTGGGGGAAAAAGAGAGAAAGAACAAAATAAAAAAGAACTATTCACATGAATTATCAAATTTTTTTCAAAATCTTCACACATAACCCAAGTAAATTAAAACTATTTGATCTTACTAACCAGATTAAAGCACTGATTACCTTTGGTTTTAACGTGTACACAGTAAATTTGTATTATTTTGTAAAAATGCAAATATACTCATAATGAATAATCTCTTTTAGGATTATAAGTAAAACTTTAAACATATACTATATGTTGAAACATGACTACTTTTAATAGATTAGGAGACCAAAATCTCTGAAATAAGCCTTTGAAATTAGTTAGATTTAATCTAATTAAAAGGATAGCAATGTTGTTTTTTATACACATTGAAAAAATAGATTCTCTCAGATTAAAGATATCTTTACAATTACTGTGAGCTCTAGATAAAAATCTCTTTCCCGGTCTTAACTCAAATTTTAATTATGTAAAAATGTGTCAGGTATGAAGAGGGGTGGAGGAGGGACCCTCTCCAATAAGTCTGAGCCATTGGAAGCTGCTAAATGTCAGAGGAGATCAAGCGCAGGTGATAGAAGTCCAATCTTAGGCAATATCTTCATGTATCTCAAATCTATAGATTTGCCAGTTAAGATCTATGAAGATAATAGGAATTTATTCATTTGTTTACTTTCAAAAATGTTTTTTTAAAGGCTGACACTATGTCAGACATTTTGTTGGAAATTCACCACAATGGATCCTGCCACTCTGGGAATGGTAAGATGTTATATGGTTTCAGTTCAAAGGCTGCAGGAATGACATATATACATATTTTGCAATCAGACTGTAGCTTTCATTACTCTGGGAGGTAATGAAATTCAACTCCCTTAACTGTTTCTGCTTTCAATGCTCTCATGTAAGAAAGCCAGGTTGAATCTGCCAGCAGAATTAGGGTGTATTCCCATGAACACTGCTCTTCCTCTCCCTGAACTCAAAGAACCATGAAATTTTGTAAGTTCCTCCAAAAAAGTTATACTGTCATGTTTGTACTCTTATTGCCTAGTTCCAGATGTTGCAATAGTTGGAACAAAAGAACTTATTCATGTAATGGTTGTAACATGACAAAACTCATGGTCTTTCAACTTGGGGAAAATCTCTTACCATGTACATTTTCCTTGTCATGGACACAGCTAAACTCATACAAGCAGATGTGCCATCTGCCCAGCCTATATTGAGAAATATACCTGAAATGTGGGTGGATTTCTTCCTCCAGGGCATCAATTAATTGCAGAAGATATCCATGGGATTGTTTATGTTGCCCTTTCTACCCTTCAGTCTCTTAGGACAGTGATACAAAGCCCCATTTAGCTTCTTGGGTAAGCTAATTTCCCAGAATAAGGAACAGGATCTCCACCTGAATGTAATTCTACAGAAAAACCCAAAGATTCTAAAGATCCTAGGTAAGGAATGGGTACCATCTGAATTAATCCTAGTAACAGAGGAGGAAAAAGCAGTTATGCAATGGGCTCTACATCCAATATGGAAATTAGTTGGATTCTGGAACCTGAAATTATGTTTCACAGTCTTGAATACATATAGAATCACCCATTGATTTTTAATGAAATTTATTAATGTGTCTGAGTCATGGTCTAGACAAGGGATTCTCAAAACTTAAAATGTGTTAGAATTACCAAGGGAGGGAAACGGACTTTGGCCCAGTGGTTAGGGCGTCCTTCTACCACATGGGAGGTCCCCAGTTCAAACCCTGGTCCTCCTTGACCCGTGTGGAGCTGGCCCATGTGCAGTGCTGATGCGCGCAAGGAGTGCCCTGCCACGCAGGGGTGTCCCCCGCGTAGGGGAGCCCCACGCGCAAGGAGTGCACCCATAAGGAAAGCCGCCCAGCATGAAAGAGAGTGCAGCCTGCCCAGGAATGGGGCCGCCCACACTTCCCGTGCTGCTGACGACAACAGAAGCGGACAACAGAAGCGGACAAAGAAACAAGACGCAGCAAAAAGACACAGAAAACAGACAACCGGGAGAGGGGAGGGGAATTAAATAAATAAAAATAAATCTTTAAAAAAAAAAAAAAAGAATTACCAAGGGAAATTGTTAGCATTAGCCCAAACACAAAATGTAGTTGCAAATTGTGGGAAACACACTTTTGTTAGTAAGAACACAGAGCAACTGAATCTAATCTTTCTCTGGATGAATGACAAAAGTGCATAATGTTAAGTCTCCCAGGTAAGGTTCTTCTGTAAACCCATACTTCTCTAAATATTTATTTAAAAATAAATCTTCCAGCTATATTGACATACAGAGTGTTGTGACACTTATTTTATCAATAACATTAGGTATATTTAGAAATTAGTTTAAAAAATAAATAAAAAATGGTACTGGGACCAAATGGAGCTGGAAAATCACCTATCCTTTTAAAAATTTTGCCAGAAAAGGTAACAAAAATGAAGACATCTTATATTCCAATAATACATTTCCTGTGTAATTTATCCAAGCATTAAAAAACATACCCAAATTAGAATTATGATTCATCACCTTACTTCAAACATTTTAATCCTAATAGAATGGAGTTTAGTATGCATTTTTATTCTGTTGGTGGTTTGACAAAACTGTGAACCCTGTGTGTTTGCAATTGATTAGAATTATGTACCACAAATTAAATTAACCACAGATTCTCTTTATTGATATTTTTGTTTAATATTCCTTAAATTTGCTTATCTCAAGTTTGGATTTGTTTGAAAACAGAAGTATAATATACATAATGACAACTGTTAATTTTACATTCCATAGAAAAAAATGAATCTTAGTGTAAGATTCTTAGTATTTTCCTTCTCCATGTAGAATCACAACTCAGATGATTCTACTTTGCTTCCTTCTTTATATTTTTATCAATTTTACTCTCTTCAGTTATGATATATTATTGTTTTAGATGACCCCAGATGATCAGGAATTTTGTAGGGAGGGTGAAAAATTAGAGAAAACATGAAGATGTAACGATTGACTTCAAATTATTAAGTTGAAATTATTTGCTCTCTACTTTTTGCTGGATACTCATTTATTTCATATCCAAAATCAAGCCACAGTCTTGGTTCTCATTGTGGTTGTGTTAATGTCACAAACACAATATGCAAAATTATGTAATGCAGGGTCACATTTTATCAGAGGTCTTTACAAGTTGTCCTGGGAAAAAAAGTGAAGAAATGATTTGTCTTGGGATATCAGGAAATGTTCCTGAAAGGATAAACTATTGATCAGGAACTTGAGTTTAAGGGATATTCTGCAAGTCATCCTTCAGCTTTAAAGGTTTCTAGGCAGAGAAGGAGGGCCTGACCATGTACCTATGAATTTAAACTGATTATAAATAATCATATGAGGATCAGTCACAATGTCCTTAGGTATAGGAGACATAAATATTTCCAGAAATGAACAGTGATGACATTGATGCATCTTGGACCTCTGGTGGGCATTTCAGGAGGTAGAATGGTGGCAAGATGCCTGGATGAGAACAGGGTATAGAAAACCTGTTTGTAAACATCAACACGGTGCCACCTAGAGGCCTGCTGTGAGATAACCTGAAGTACGTTTTATTAATTAATTAATCAAATGTTATCAAATTGTCTAAAATGGTCACTAAAAACCTAAAACATATTCAGGCTTATTATTTTTGGAGAATAAATGGCAAAATAAGTGAACATTTTTTAACAACAACCAATAGAATCTTGGCAGTTCATTGGGGCTTTAGTAAGAAGGACAGAGGATGGGTGGATTGATAGATACTTAAAATGTGTACAATTTATGAACTTTCTATATGCACTAGCTAAAATGAGAAGATTTGTATATCATACATGAGTGGAGAATGAATATTAATAACTTTTACCACTGCAAGAATCTGTCAGTTAATGAATATGAGATTTTAAAAAACACCATCAGATTTATTAATGGTTAAGCATGAATGGATGGCCCACAGATATATATATATATATATATATATATATATATATATATATATATATAAATATTAAGGAAATAGAATTTACAGATTTAATTTTGTATACAAAATGAATTTCCTCCCATGTATCAAATATTAACAATTGGAAACAAGGAATACTTTGGGAGATTGGCAAACAAAAAGAAATATCTGATGAAATAATCCATTTTTACTTGATATCTAATGTATAAAAGATAACAGAATTAGTGTGATTATTTTTAAAACAATAAAATAAAATGTACATAACAGAAGACTGTAAAAGGCAAATGTTGAGCTAAAGGATATTTTCATAATGACTTTTTCAATATTTGCATAATTCAAAAAATTGGACAATTGTGGGCATAACTAGCCCTTGCTTCACATCCTTCTTGCCAGCTCCTTGTCCCACCATTGCTATGGCAGACAGATTCGTTCCTGGGGGTCATTGGAGCTACACCCTAAATGACTTTACACCAAGGATTAGAAGAGAAGGGTGTCACGTATACCTGGGTTTCATATGTAGTTGCAGACCTTGCCCATCTCCTGCATGGAGCAGGTACTTCCCACACAGTCACCCAGGGCTACAGAAAGCAGGACCTGATTATGGAACTTTATAGTCAAACTGGTCATAATTTTTAGCACTATGTGATTTTCAGTTTGCCTTCATGAGACATGAGTGCTTGGTATGTGCTTTTTTTGCTTTGAATATGAAATGAAGAGAGTATCCAACAAAAACCAGCAAATGATGACCATGGAAATAAAAGACAATTTAATGTAATCACAAAGGTAACCTAACTCACCGTTCATTCCTTCCTCCAACATACCACTCTCTCTTAATTTTTCCTTCTCCCTCTGCAAATACTGATCACCTATGACTCATCTAGAACCATATGGAATCCTTTCTAAAGAGAATGAAAATGTTAAAATAAAGAAAATGTATCATTTTTTACTTGTTATAAAAAGGAAATTCCTTTAACTTTCTAAAAATACCATTAATTTTTGTTTCTGTAATTAACTAAAAGAAGACCTTGACTAGTTGACTGATGATAGAGGGGTCACTTTAGGATTGAATTATCAAACTTTTAAACCTGGACTTTGAAAATTAAGAGAAAAAGCCCTTTTGAAGAAGTGATTAGAGAGTGTTATTTTAGAAAAACCTTCTGAGTAGGTTTAATTTCTTAGTTCTAAAGAGGAGGTTTTTCTCTTCCAGACAAAAAGTATTTGGAGCTACCTCCATTCATACTGTAAAGATAAATAATAATGCCAAATATTTTTTATTAAAAGTTTCTGGGAAGTGGACTTGGCCCAGTGGATAGGGCATCCATCTACCACTTGGGAGGTCTGCGGTTCAAACCCTGGGCCTCCTTGACCTGTGTGGAGCTGGCCATGCGCAGTGCTGATGAGCACATGAGTGCCCTGCCACACAGCGATGCCCCTATGTAGGGGAGTCCCACATGCAAGGAGTGCGCCCCGTAAGGAAAGCTGCTCAGCGTGAAAGAAAGTGTAGCCTGCCCAGGAATGGTGCCCCACATACGGAGGGCTGACACAACAAGATGATGCAACAAAAAGATACACAGATTCCCGTGCCGATGACAACAACAGAAGTGGACAAAGAAGAACATGCAGCAAATAGACACAGAGAACAGAAAACTGGGACAGGGGGAAGGGGAGAGAAACAAATAAAATAAATAAATCTTTTTAAAAAATCAGTTTAGGATGAGATGGATCTTCTAGACTCCCATACTCCCATTAGGCTCCTATTTAACTCAGCGAATGTTCCCAGTCAGGTTTCAAGGATGGTGTCACCCATCACCCAGAGCATCCTTGAATCAGCATGGCACAGGGGCTGGACCCTACATTTCCAAAAGGGGAACCAGAGAGCTCTAAGTAAACTGAGATAATGTTCTTTGGGAGCAGGGCTGGAGACCCATTCAGAACAGCAGAGAGAGAGAGAGAGAGAGAGAGAGAGAGAGAGAGAGAGAGAGAGAGAGAGAGATGCATAGGCAGGTTTTGGATAGAAGCAAAACTCACCAGTCCCTTCAGGTGGAGAAGGTTACCAGAGACTATCTTCTGGTTGCTTGCCAAGAAATGTTACCAGTTGTGGCTTCCAGGTTCTTAGCTACTTTGCAAGAAAGAATTCAAGGACACACTACAAATTAGGAAAGCAAGCAGAGAATTATTGCAAAGTGATAAAAGTGAAACTACACAATTAAGATATGACTATGGCCTCTCTTATTAGTGAAGAGACACCCCTAATGAATTGGGGCTGGGTTTTAAGTAGGAGTGAAATGGGAGGGCCTTCTTGCCTTGTGACTTCAGTTGGTAAGGAAGTGATTAGGGCCAGTGTGTTCTGTCTCCACCGGTGGGTAGAACAAGATGTTATCACTTATTTTCCAAGTTTCACATGTGCTGTCCACAACAGCACAGACCTGGCTGCCCACAATGCTTTTTCTTGCCTCCGAGGTGGTGTGCTCACTGACACCATTTCCCCTCTCCCAGTTCCTTATTCTGACCTGCCTCACTACTCTGCCTAGATTCAAAATCACTGTCTCTCTTTCCAATAATTAAGAGGTCTTTGACAGTCCATGGCATGAGCTGACAAAAAAGGTACACAAAATATCACCACTGGATAAGACCACTTCCATGCTTATAAGAGGTAAGGATCTGAGTCAGATTATTTTTAACACCTTAATATAGTTTTGTCTAGTTTAAAGTTATAATGATGCTGGCTGGCTGTTCTTAAATATGCTAGATACAGTTACCAAAAAAAAAAAAAAGGCATGAGTGGAAGGTTTCAAATTTCAACTTAATTGCCACATAAATGATGTGTAAGTTTCTGTGTGCTCTGAAAGAAAATTTTGTTTTGTGCAGCTATAGACTTGATATCACTGAAACCAGATCCAGATCTTCATGTACACATAACAAAGTTACAATGGAAACTAAAAATCTCAGCCTTGCATGGTGGAAGCTGTTAAAATGAGGGCATTGATTCAAAATGAGTGGAGCCCTGAGGATGGGATGGAAACATATGAGTTGATGATGATATTGACTGGGATGTTGAAACTCAAAATTCTGCTGAGACTTTGCCAGATAAACATGTAATGGTCAGCCCTGAGGAGACCACATACTTTCAAGCTTATATCACCCAGCTTTCAGCCTCGTCCCATGGAGTCCAACCATACTCCCTGCCTTGAGGTGGGTACAAGCTCAACTCAAGCCTACACTGCAGGATATCCAACCTGCCCCAAGGAGTATTGGACTCACCTACCCCCCAAAAAAACTATTACCCAACCTCCTCCTGAGGAGTCTGCCATACAATCAGCAACTAAAGAGATTCATCTTGTCTCCCAAATTGAAACTTCAAGAGAATGCCCTGAGGTAATTGACTTTCAATACATATCTAATTATTCTCCATACCAACCCCCACTACTCCTTCTCTTCTAGAACTATAATTAGACTAAAATTACAACAAATCCCCAAAGGCAAAGTACAAAATGTGGCCCATGAGTAGGTATGCTATACTCTAAAAGAACTGCATGAATTTTTCATTTTATGTAGATAGAAATGAGGTGAATATATGTGGGAATGAATATTAAGGGAATGATATACTATTGGAAGGATTATAAAGTTGAATCAGGCTGAATTTACTGATCTAGGACCACTAAACAGAGATTCTGGATTCAATGTTTTAGCTTGAGATATGAGAAAGATCTCTAGTAGTTTGTTCTGGTGGCTGACTGAAACATGGACTGAAAGATGGCCTACAATGGCTTAGGTTGAGATTTCCAGTTTACCCTGGTATGATGTTGATGAGGGAATCAAAAGACTTAGAGAGATTGGAGTGCTAGAGTGGATTATTATTTAAAACCTGCTCACCCATCCCAGGAATGTCCAAAGGATGCAGTTTTACCAGCACTATGAAGAATAAATTTGTGAGACTTACTCTAAGTTTCCTGAAGACACTTTGGTTGCTCCTCTCTGTAGACCAGATATTACTATGGGAACAGCTATCACAGAACTAGAATCCTTAAACATTATGGATTTGATTGGATCCTGGCCTGGTAGAGTCAAGTGGCAGCACCTGGTCTCCAAAGACAAGTTAGGTCTGGCTACCACAATGAAAAGCAGAGTCAAAGCTGCGTTTGAGAGAGTGAATTGCATAGGCTTATGGCATTGGCTAAAAAATCATTGGGTACCTAGAGGTAAAATAAATGTGTCATCTACTGAATTCCTATTTTATCTGTATAACGAGAATAATTCTAGTTGAGTGAACAAAATTTTAATGTGAACTACAGAAACAGAGAGCCACATTCCCTTAATCAATTCCCAGACTTGAGACAGTTTACAGACTCAGAGCCCCTTGAATGAGGGGAAGGCCAGGGCCCCTGGGGAAGAGATCATATCATACCATGAAAAATTTATACTGTTATTCTTCCTCACAGCTTTCCCCAAAGAGACCTATGGCCTCTTATCACGGGAACTATGCACTGGAGGAAAGGAAATGATCAGACATTTCAGGGATTATTAGACATTGGCTGAGAAGTGACTTTAATTCTAGAAGACCCAAATCATCACTGTGGTCCACCAATCAGAGTAAGGGCTTATGGAGGTCAGGTGATTGATGGAGTTTCAGCTTAGGTCCATCTCACAGTGGTCTAGTGGGTCCACAAAGCCATTGTCTTGTTATTTCCCCCATTCTAGAATGCATAATTAGAACAGACATACATTTTAACTGGCAGAATCCCCACATTCGATCTCTGACTGATGGAATAAAGGCTAATAAGGTTAGGAAAGACTAAGTGGATGACACTAGAACACCCCCTACCAACCCAAATAGAAAACCAAAATGAATACCAGACTCATGGAAGGATTGCAGAGATCAGTACCATCATTAAGGAATCAGAACTGCTGATTCCTACCACATCTGCATTCAGTTCTCCTACTTGGCCTGTACAGAAACAAATGAATCTTTGAGGATGACAGTAGACTACTATAAACTTAATCAGATGATCATATATTGTCCCAGATGTGGTAACATTGCTTGAGCAAATCAACTCATCCTCTGGTACCTTTTGTGTTGCTATTGATCTGGAAAATGTTTTCTCAATTGCCATTAATAAGGACCACAAGAAATAGTTTGCTTTCAGCTGGCAAGGCCAGCAATATACATTCACTGTCCTGCCTTCGGGATATAAAATGTCTCCAGCCCAGTCATAACATTGTCCACAAGGAACTTGATCTTCTCTTCCTACCACAAGACATCATACTTTTCCATTATATTGATGATATCATGTTGATAGGATCTAGTGAGCAAGAAGTAGTAAAGACTCTAGACTTATTGGTAATGCATTTGCATGAGAAGGGATGGGAGATAAATCCAACAAAACTACAGAGGCCTTCCATTTAGTGAAAGTTTTTGGTGTCCAGTGGTGTGGGGCATATTGAGATATCCTTTCTAAAATGAAGGGGCTGTTGCACCTTGCCTGTACTATGGCCAAAAATGAGTCATGCTGCTTAGTTTTAGTTTTCAGATTTTGAAGAAAAATATTTTTCATTTGGCTATGTGAGACCAGCCCATTTGCTGATTTACCAGAAAAACTGCTAGTTTTGAGTAGGGACTAGAACAAAAGGATGATCTGTGACAGGTTGAGGCTACTTTGCAAGCTGCACTACCACTTGAGTCATATAATCCAACAGATCCAATGGACCCTGAATTTTCAGTAGTAAATATAGAAGTCATCTGGAGCCTTTAGCCCTCCCCTATAGGAGAATCACAATGCATATCCTAAGGATTTTGGAACAATGTCTTAACATCCTCTGCTGTTGACTACTCTCCACTTAAGAAACTGCTTTTGTCATGCTACTTGACCTTAGTAGAGACTGAATGCTTAACCACAGGCCACCAAGTTACCATGAAACTTGAGCTGCATAAATGACTAAGAACTGCATAGCAGCACTCCATTATAAAGTAGAAGTGGAATATATGAGAAGTGGTTCTAATGGGTTCTGAAGGCAAAAGTAAGTTACATGAGGAAGTGGCCCAAATGCCCATGGTCACCATTCCTGCCTCATTACCTTCTCCCTCCCAGCCCACAAATATGGTCTTTTAAGGGAATTCCTTACAATAACTTGACTAAAGAAGAGAAAACTCACCCTGTTTTACAGATGATTCTGCATGATATACAGGTATCACCTGAAAGTGGACAGGTGAAACACTGTAGTCCCTTTCTGGGACATCCCTGAATGACAGAGGTTCATGTGGGCTATGGGTGGGAGGCTCTTTGTCTCTTCAGAGATAACTTTAACCTAAACTGTCTGTCCTAACTTGGTGTGGAATGGTAAGAGGCTGCAGTCCTGCCCTTGGTGACCATAGCAATAACTCCAGTCCCAGGAAACAGTTTAACAACGCAAACTCTGTAAACTTTAAATATTCAGGGAAAATGCAAACCAAATGTGCTAAAAGCTTACCTAGAATGTATGAAGTCAATGCTAAAAGCTTACCTAGAATGTGGAAAATATATGTTAATTCAAGCCTATTGAGAACTGAAACAAAAGGACCATTTGGCCTTTCCTCTTTGTATAAAAGGGACTCAAAAATCTTGTTCTGGGCTCAGGATGGAAACAGAAAGCTCCTGAGTCTGGCCGGCCATCAATAAACCATTTTCCCTTCTCAAAATCATTCCTGAGTCCTGGCCTTTCTATACGCAAATGAACCCCTCTCATATTCTACAACAAGGTGAGGGCAAATCCTCCCCATGGACAGAACTTTGTGTTGTTCACCTGGTTGTTCATTTTTCTTGGAAGATGAATGTTTGTACATTTATGTTATGCTGTACCCTGATTCATGGACTGTTGCCAATTGTTTGGTTGGGTGCTCAGGGACTTGGAAAGAATATGATCGGCAAGTTAGTGACAAAGAGGTCTGGGGAAGAGGTATCTGAATAGATATTTTTGAGTGGGTAAAAACTTGAAAATATGTATGTCCTCCATGCACACTGGTTCTTTTATCTGCTGGCTGCAATATGCTCATGAAACCCTCCTAAGCATTTTTTATTACAGTTATTGTGGTCCTCAACTTCAGTAGTTCTGTGGGGTTAGTTTTACAAATTCCTATATCTTTATTTGGACTCTCATATTGCTCATTCTTTGTTTTTCTGATATCTTTTATCCATTTGTTCTTTCTCTCATCTCCTTTAATGTTTTCAATTTTTTTTAAAGGCTTTAACTGTTCATTATTTCCACATTCTTGCCTTCTTTTTGGTGTTTTCTGTATTTTTATCCTCTTCCTTTTGATCAGCCTTCATTTCCTGTTTCTGTTTGTCTTGTACTATTATCTCCAATACTATATATTTTAATTATTAAAATGTTAACCCTAAGATTTATTCTTTTTCTTGTTTTTTTTTCAACAGCTGATTATAAGACATAGCTTTTCTTGAGCTTCAGCTCTCCTATCAGGAAGATCTACCCAAGGTGATTGCAGATTGCAGCATTTTCCCAGTCTTTCTGGGCCTCTGTGTTGTCTATAATTTTTGCTTGTTAACTGCTTTAGATTTCCCCCCTTTACAGGAGTTTGGCAGCCCTTTCTGTTTCCCAGGAGACAGACCTCCCTCATTAGGGTATTTGACAGTGGTAGGCCTTTTACCCACAGGCTCCCTCTATAGTTTTTATACTCATTTTTTTGCCTTCATTTGACTTTTGCCTGGAAGGCAAATTCTGGGAGGAAGGCACATCAGAGAAAATTCCTAGGTAATTCTTCCCCAGACAAAACATGACTAGCGATCAAGAGGTAGTGCAGACATGTTGAAAATGCTACTTTTCTGGATATCAGGAGAGGCTCCAAAAACTTTTCTGATGGCTTCCTGTGGCTAAGCTTCCCTGGCTTTCCAGCAACTACAGCCCTTCAGCAAAGTGTGCCCTTCCACCATGAGGAAGTTTTGAATCTTTAAATCAACACTACCTCTGCCACAGTCTGGGGAGGATTGGAACAGTGGCTGTTGCTGCCTTTGTCCAGAGCAAGATTGAAACAATGGCTCCCTCAGAGCTGAGACCCAGGAAAGAACTTTCAAAAGCCGTGATAAATGATTAGCCCTGCCCCCCCACCCCCAATTCATGAGGAAAAGGATTTTAAATCCCTTTCTATCAGCAGCAGGTAGCCAGAGATTGGATCCTACAGCAGCATGCCATGAGAGTGGGGTATGGATGCTCATAGCCACTGCATGGAGAGAGCAATTCATGATTATTTACAGTAGTTTACCTGCCCATCTGGCTCTTTTCTCAATGTTGTACAATGTTCTGGCCTATGAAGTTTCAAAATAGTTGTTCCAGACAGTTCCTACCTGTTTAACAGTTATTTTGGTGGTAGTAATGTGTCTTGGATCTCCCTACCTGCCATATTCCCCAGAAGACAGTCTCAAATTTTTCTCTCTCTCATACTTTGTCAATTAAATTTGATTTTGATATAATATCACCTAGTACAGAACATAGTAAATAAGCTTAATATAGTGCTACATTTTTTATTTCCAGGGAGTCATATTCTCTCAGATACAGAATAAGTTTATGTAAAGCTAAACATCCATTGATAATATTAAATTGGTTATTCTGATACTGTGGCATCATGGTGTTGTAGAAGTTGAGAGAGGTTCAATTATTTGTGAAAAGAAAGGCCAGAACTCAGGAATGATATTGAGAAGGAAAAATGGTTTATTGATTGCGACAGCTTGCTCGGTCGGTAGAGGTGGGGTCTGGCAGCGGATGAGGGGTCGGTCCAGCTCTGGACGAGGGGTCGGTCCTGCTTGGGACGAGGGGTTGGTCCGGCAGCAGACGAGGGATCGGTCTCACAAGGGGTTGCGCTGTTCGGCTGACGGGGTCGCCCGGCGAAGCGGCGACGAAGGGGTTGCCCAGAGAAGCCGGCGATGAAGGGGTCGCCCGGAGAAGCAGGCGACGAACTGGGGACAAGGGAGGCCAGGCCCTTGTCGGGGGCTCTCAGGACTGGAGGGTGCACGGCAGAAAAACTACCGCAGAGACAAGGTAAACACGCAAGTCCACTTTATTGAGGGAGAGGCAACAGTTTTATAGGGGCTGGGGAAGGCTGATTGGTCAAAGCCACGCCCTGTTCTGATTGGTTGCTGGTGAAAGGTCAGTGGGCGGCGGTACTGGACGGGGGAGGGGTGGTGGTTAGGGATTGGCTGTCGCTGTTGCTGGGGGAAGGGGCAGGGTTTAGGGATTGGTGGCTGCTGTTGCTGGGGTGGAGGGCAGACTTGAGTTTCCCACTCACGCCTGGCTGTTGCTGCTGTCAGGGGAAGGGAAAAGGGCAGACTGGATTTTTCCGCCCACGCCTGGCTGTTGCTGCTGTCGGGGGAGGGGAAAAGGGCAGACTGGATTTTTCCGCCCACGCCTGGCTGTTGCTGCTGTCGGGGGAGGGGAAAAGGGCAGACTGGAATTTTCCACCCTGCGCCTGCGCAGGGAGAAAGAAGAAGGGTGCCGCCCCACAGGCATCGTGTGGCGCCATCCGGGAGGAGGGGCGGCCGCGGAAGCATGGCTGCCGAGAAGGGGAGACCCGAGGGCACTCTGCACCCATGCCGAGCTTCCTTCAGGGGTGGCGGTGAGTCCGACCAGCCACCCTATTATGGGGGCAGCGACTTGGCCTGCCGCGGCCACTCCCCTTGCCAGGCCAGCAAACCACACTTCAGCCCGAGGGGTGACCGCAATTGATGACTGGCTGGACTTGGGAGCTTTCTGTTTCAAGTCTGAGCCCAGAACAAGATTTTTGAGTTCCTTTTATATGGAAAGGAAAGGCCAAATGGTTCTTTTGTTTTGGTTCTCAATAGGCTTGAATTAGCATATATCTTCCACATACCACTTAAGCTTTTAGGATGGACTTCATACATTCTAGATAAGCTTTTAGTGCATTTGGTTTACATTGACAACTGTTTCCTGGGACTGGAGTTGTTGCCATGGTTACCAAGGGCAGGGCTGCAGCCTCTCACCATCCCACACCCACAAGTCAGGACAGACAGCTTAGGTTAAGGTTATCTCCAAAGAGACAAAGAGCCTCCCACCCATAGCCCACATTAATGGAAGAACATCAGTTCCCTTTCATCAAAGTCAGGGAAGCATAGCACCTGAATTTCTGGTATCCTGGGAGAATAAGGCTTTGGATGAAGATAATATCACAATTTGCCCAACTACTTCAAAGTTGGCCCTATTGTAAAATAATAAAAATTCTGAATCAAATCACATAAAAAGAATTGTTGTCAAGAATTGTTACTTTCTCAAACTTTCCTCTACATGATATCTAATTCTGAAGAAGATACTGGAATGTCTTCGGCTTAGATTCTGAGGTCAATGCTAGGAAAAAAGAATAAAATAAGGACTGTTGAGACACCAGAGTTTATTCTATTTTTGTTTACCTTGAGCACTTGACCTTTTTCTTAACTATTAAATATTTCCAAACATGTGGCTGCCAAAAAATTGGTGCCTAGTAAGAATTCAAAATACTTTTTTTTTTGCTAGTCAGATTTTGACAAAATATTCTAGGAGGCTGTTTCAGCACAATCACACTATAGAGGTTATATAAATTCCACAAATGGACTTTGTGATGAATGAAAGTATTCTTGTATCTTCAGCAGAAATTCATTAATAATATATTAGTTTTTAAACCATTCATATTTTTGAGAATTTTATTGATAAAGCACTTTGTGTCAGGCATCATATTGGACACCTTATTGGTGGTACCAATAATAAGAGAGTTAGATTCTTGTAGAATAAATTCAATTGAAAAATGAAAAACAATTAAATGAACAATTAATATTGTTATAGGGTTTATAAAGAAAAACAACTGTATGCAATGATAGTAGGAGATGATCTGTTTTATTAATGATTTGATTTAAGTGATAAAGGGAGATCCACCAACAGCAAATATCCACCAATAGGAAATATCAACTAGCAGGAAAAGTATTATACATTATGGATCAATTCACATTCCTAATTATACCAATTCATAAAAATAAAAAAAATAAAAAGCCTTATCATTATTTTGTGAATCATTTTGCATCTCCTAACATCTGGTACTGTTCAATTAGGTTTGCATTTATCAGTATATTTATACTCATAAAACCCTATAATAGGCATGCTCTTTTCATCATCATTTGTAGATGAAGTTTCTGAGGAAAGAAAATTTAAGTAGCATATCTGAAGCCTGGAAGGAAATCCATTCACTCTGGATTCAAGCAACAGCTGTTAAATTCTGCTTTGGGATTTCACCACCGCAATTTTCCAGTTCACAGATGGAGCTAGTTGTGGCTTGTTTAAGAATGCTTATGAGACTGATTGATTTTTTTTTTTTTGCTTGTTTCCAAGAGAAAAGTCTTCTTTAATTTTACCATTTAAATTATAATGGATAATTGGCTTGGCCATTTTAAGGGAACTGTGGGTGAAGGGATATTTTCTCTGAGGACGGTGAGTCAGACAAGGGATATTTTCTCTGATGACAGTGTGTGTAGAGATTGTAAATTGGACCTATTATCTATAGTAGAGAATTTTGTGCTTTATTTAACATCTGTAATTTATTGGTAATGTATGGTCCTGACAACAAAGAAACATAAATATCTCTGGATACTTTTCTGTGCAACTTCTACTTTTATATAAATAAATAGAGTTCTGGTGTTATGTAAAAGAAAATGTGAAAGATAAGGTAGTCTATATCTAATATTTCTAAGAAGAAAATAGAATTTAGTTTTAATCCAAAATAATATTCATTTAAATGGTGGGCATAATGATTTCTCTTATGTGAGTGGTCGATTCATTCTACATTATCAACCTTGCATTTACAGCACAGCTAATAATGTTATGTTATATAATAAATTGTAATCTCTGAGTCAGTATAAATATAAGTTCAGTTAAGTTGGTCTTAAATACAAGCTTTTCCATTTATGACTTGTTTTTGATGTCATATGTCCTACAAAGACTCTTTAATAACAAGAAAAGGAACATTGTCCTAGCAATATTTGAATTACAAAAAAATACATTAATGCACAGCCATTGACTACCTTTTAAAATAGATGGTTGAAGAAGATTATTTATATGTTTATTTATTTGCCACTGGGGTTCAAGTTAGAAATAAATTTTGAAAACTTTAATGCAAGAATTTTGTATTTATTAAATTAAAAATTGCACATTAATTTGATATGTTCACATGGGAGAAAACACATAAAAAAATAGATCCTTCACCCTCATTAGTGTTTAAGCATAAATGAATGGATACATTTTTAGATTTATTATCATATGACCTAAAAATGTACAAGTTAGCTAGTTGATATAAAGATGAATGTGCCTTAAAGCTCTTCAAATTCTAAGATCCTAATTTTAATTTCAAATGAATAAATTAAACTGTCAAATTAAATTATACCTTTTAATAGTCTTAAAAATTAAAAAAATGTAAATATATTGATGGGATAAATAATCTTTTCACCAATTTATGAACATCATTTTTGAAAGTCACTTGAACAAGTTAAGATCACATTTCATATTAAAATTGAAAACAGAATGTGTGATTGTATCTATCTACCTACATGTGGATTTGCAGTATGAAATCCATTGACAAGAACAAAATTTTCATTTCCTAAAACTTGCCATTCTGGAGATTCATATAACAAGTTATTTGTTGGTAAAAACAGGAAGAATAGGGCATCAGAAGTAAGTCAAAGTTAAAAAATTCTTTCTTACTGTCAAAAATTTCTTGATGTTTTGTAAAACACTTTGTAGGAAGGAGATGATTAAGTATGCAAGAAGGTAGCCTTTTAATAATTAACTATTTTATATAGCTCATATCTTACTAAGTTTATATCTGCATTTTTTCAGGTTGACATATGTGCCACTGACTTCCTTAAATTTATCTACATGTTAATACTCAATCAGAAATTATATTTTGAGACAAAATTAATTTACTCTGATCTATTGAACTGCTTTGTGCATTTGTTGTTCTGATTTTCTCATTGAACCATTTTTATTCTCACCCTTCTTTATTTTAAGACCAAAGTCATGCAGCTCACAAACACCGATAGTAAGGTCAGGGTACAAGAATATATACCAAATGAATCCCAAATCAAGGATTTTTTTTTTTTACTTTTATTGAATGTACTTCTCTGAAAAAATGCTTAAATAAAGTACACAATTTGCATGCTTTCAACTGAAAAAAAAACCTCAGAAACTAACATATATATATAGTTATTTTAAAATACTACATAATTTAGGTTTTAATTCTGTTTATTACAGGGTCCTTAAAACTGATATTTTAAAACCAAATTTTGTAGTAGAATCTTACATTACTGAAATACAATTAAGAACTCATATATTTTTAGCAGGGAAGAATTTCCCTGGGTTTTAGCCAAAGTAATAATTCCACAAGGTTTTGAACTATTTTCTCCTGTTCAGTTATTTCGTATTTCTTTCAATATTTTTCAGAGAACTAGTAACTGATATATTGGATAGACTTATACACTTTTAAATAAACATAATAAATGTAATGTGATATTCTTAATACCAAAATATTGTATTTCTAATGAGTTGATGTCAATTATGTTGAATTTTATGGAATATCCTAGATAGCATCATAATAGGTGGGCATGCTTCCAACCCTAAGAATCAAGCCACTATTGTGGCAACCAGTGACTCTACTTTTCTAAAATATATGCTAGTTTCCTTCTGTGTTCAGTGAAATTGATCATTTGAGGTTGTCTTATAAGTGTTTTATATGACCCAAATTATGAGGATCATCTTAAACACTATAATGCCTGAAAAATATTTTCACATTTAGACCATTTACTCACTTCTTTCTTATTTCCACAAAAATATATGAATCACCCAAGAATTTCTACATTTACCCGCCTTTAGAATAGGTGATTGTTTGAACTAGGCACTTTTTGTTTCCCTACACACTGTGCTCAACTGTATAAAGCAGAGATGAAAAACACACCAATCCCTTTGGACAAGTTACATCACTAATAGCAGTTTTTGCTCTGGCTTTTTTCCAATGTTTTTGTAGTTTGTCATATTATGAACAATCTTTTTGAGTATGCGGAGTAAAATTACTGAATCTCAGCATATATTTGGGTTGATACTTGGCTTTTTCTGGTCTTCTTTGGATGGTATTATGTATTTAGCTATGAAATTACACTAAATTAAGACAAACTTTCCCATTTCATTTGAAATAAAGAGCACTTAAACAAGATCTATTTTTAAGAGGACTAATTAGAAAACATGTTGTGGCAAAGAAACAGGAACCTGGAAAATGTAAGCATGATTATGGGGTTGGTTCTTTAACAGCTATCAAAATATGCTAAATTATTAATTTCTCTAAAAATCAAACAACCTTTGAAAACAAAGTAATCCCTTGACAACATCTTATAAATGTGATAGCACAAGTAAAACAATGGATGTTTATCATACAGGTGTTCATAATATGACTTATGACAATTATCTCATTAATAGCTCTTGCAAATCAGGAATAAGCAAAAAGATAATGTCTAAAATATTAAAATATCTAAGTTGGATATAAACGTACATAGAAATAGAAATATAGAAATCACTATACATGAAGATTTATACATAGCCATTGACTTAGACATATATATAGTTTTACACTATACTCACATATATATATGTAGTGGGTAAATATATATACATATATATAAAAACACACACATACACATATATATACAGAGAGATAGAAATGTGGAGAGATTGTATGTATGAATGTTTTATTTTTTAAACAAATTCTACTTATTAACGTTATCCAAATTTCAAAATGTCAAAATATAATTCCTTAAAATACAGAAGGTATAGGTAATTTTAGGTAAAACTATGATAGAAATAGAGTTGAAAATAGTTGAAACATGTAATAACATCATTGTAGAATTGAGAAGATAATGAAGTTGGCACATTATAAAATGAGGTTGGGACCAAATTGTGATAGAACTACAGATTTTTGTCTGTTCTCTCCAGGATAATGAATTGGGAAGGCAAAAATGGGAAGATGGATCAATGAATCCACTGGAACTGACTTTATTCTCCTAGGGTTTCTTCAATGCATTTATGCCGCAAATCTGCTCTTCTCTCTTATCTTTTTGACATTTCTTGTTGCCCTTCTTGGCAATATTATGATGATGATCCTCATTTGGTTGGACTCTCGACTCCATACTCCTATGTACTTCCTTCTCAGTCAGCTTTCCATCATGGACTTCTTGTATAGCTCCACTATTGTCCCCAAGATAGCCATTGATTTCCTGTCTGGGAAAAATACCATTTCATTTATTAGCTGTGGAATTCAGCTCTTCCTCTTTGCAGCTCTTTTTTCAGCAGAATGTATTCTCTTGGCTGTCATGGCTTGTGACCGCTATGTGGCTATATGCCACCCTCTCCATTACTCAGTTCTCATGTGCCCTACAGTCTGTGTCTTAATGGTAGTTGGCACCTGGCTGGTTGCTTTGCTCAATGCTTTGGTCCATGTCACATATACACTCAATCTTCCTTACTGTTCCTCCAGAATAATCCAACATTTCTTTTGTGAGATCCCAGCTCTACTGAAACTTGTTTGTGCTGATACATCTCTTTATGAAAATGGGATTTTTATTAGTGGTGTTGCATTCCTCCTCATTCCATTATCTGTCGTTCTGGCCTCATATTGTCAGATAATATCTACAGTTTTGAGATTAGGATCAAATTTAGGGATGAGAAAGGCTTTAGCAACCTGTTCCTCCCATATGATTGTGGTGTCTCTCTTCTACGGAACAGCCATCATCATGTACTTTTTCCCTAAAGCCTATCATACCCCTGTGCAGGATGAAGTAGTAGCTGTCTTTTACACTATACTCACTCCCATGCTCAATCCCCTCATCTACATTCTTCGAAACAAAGATGTGGCCAAAGCACTCAGGAAAGTTCTGGGAAGGTACACCTCCTTAACATATTGATATCTATTGAGAATAAGAAATACAAGGATGGCCCCCCTAAAGATAATGGTGTTATTATAACAATGATAGAAAAGTTACAACAAACAAACTATGACTTTTCTGGAGGCAAGTCATGGACAAGTTCCTTCAGTCCATTCCTGGTAAAATGATAATGGATCAGATCATTCCTTCCTGCTGAGTCTCACTTGAGTTTCCTAGAACTGTTAAATAAACTCTCTATGTCAACATACAAAATTTGCAGGTGTTACCAAACAGTAGGAAGTACAAATTACTTTTAATATTAAACAAGGGGGAAAATGCACAATCTCAGAAATATTGACTGAATATTGGCTTATTCTTCCTATAAAATGCTATCATGTATTAACATCAGTTAAAAATAAACACTAGTAATTAATTTTTAATAAGAGTTTTGTAATTATTAAGCTAACATTTAAATTTGAAATCTTATTCTATTGTGGCCTACAAAACATATTTTACCTTCATTCTCACCACTTGATTTTGCTTTTTAACTAATTATTAGAAGTACACATATTCTTATGCTGTAAGATAATATTTCCTTAATCAATTATGGCAATTTATCCTATTAAGAACAGTAATCTGTTAAATTGTATTTGTTTTTAAGTACTTTCTAATTTATATATATCTATAACATTCATGTATATATATAACACCCATGTGCATAAATGTTTCAGATGTCACAAATTTATATACATATATATGTATATATGATTAGTATTCCAACTTCCTATGGAATTTTTCTCCTGATAAATATTCATAAATTAAAATAATACATCCAATATATCATTACTTTTTATGAGGTATATTTCCAAATTAAATTTTGTAATTTGTGATCATTTAAGAAATAGCAAAATAAATTTATGTGTATGAAGTGTAGGTTTTACAAGACTGTTTATGTGATACCAGTTCACAACAGGATTATAGATAGTTTCATCCTTCAAATTTTTAAAATTAATTTTATTAGTGAATTGGAACCTTGTTAGAACTGCAATAATTATTTACATGTTTAGATACACAGCATCTGTGTATGCCTTGTAACTTGAAATTCTGTGTATGCCTTGTAACTTTTCCCATTGGTTTTTTTTTTCATAATGAATATTAGCTTTATTTTTAATCTCTTCCTCATATTTGCATATACATTTGATTGATTCATTTTTATCATTAATGAAAAAAGCATTAATATATTATATTTCATAATTTAATGTTATGTTAGATATCTGAAATTATACAACTTTCATTTTTAATTTTTTTATAAATATGTCTCATCATTTCACATTATCCTTTTTAGAATTCTGTATTTTCTTGGAAGTGTTTAGTCTTTTTCTTTCATATTTTATTTATAATTCAACATTCATCAAATGCTACAGTATGCAATTCTATATCTATATATCCATCTACTTAATTTGAAAGAAGGAACAATGGTGTGGGTGTCATTGATGGGAGATGCATAGATGGAAGGGAGTTTTCCAGGGCATGCATATAGTGTATATAGGTATGTTTGGGTGCTCGTTGGGTATTGACATAGTGGGTAGAGTTTCACATGGCAACTGAGGGAGAGTTGAGTTCTCATCCTGGACAGCTCTGTCACATCCCCCAATGGAATAGCAGCAATGCCCCAAGAGCAAGGGCAGAGACCAGTGAAGAAGAACGGTCCAATGATGGGCCCTTGGTACTGATGACTATGCTTATGAGCCTGTGTGCTTGAAATTTCAACTAGTCCTAGGGCTGCAGGGTACCTAAGAGTTACCTCCTGAGAGCCTCCAAGTTTCTCAAATGTCACCATTTTTAAGCTAAACTCAGCATATAAATGCACTACCTTCCTGCCAGCATGGGGCTTGAATCCCAGGGATGGGCCTCCCTGGTGCTAAGGGATTACTACCAAGCACCAGCTGGTAATGCAACTAGAAAAAAATGTTAAATGAAAAAGGGGAAATGGTAAAGACAAATGAGTTTATGTGGCTAAGATAATTCAAAATCAGTTGCGAGGCCAAGTTTATGCACATCTCAGCAGGATCTCAGAGACAAAGTAGATACAACCCCAGGTGGTGGTGCTCCTGAGGGCTACAGAGAAACCCAGGTCCTACAGTCATGGCAAATGATTCTGGAGTTCAGTATCTTATCAGTGGGTCTTACTGGAACTTGTGCTCCTGAGTGTGATGGAGTTGGACTCGGATATGATTTTTCTACACTTGCCTGTCATTATAACTGAACTTGCAATTGGCACTGGGGTTGGTGCATGCTCAAGAAACTTGAATGTCTGTACTGTCCATGTGCCAACTGGTCTCTGAATCCCAAAAGAGTCACAGCACCTACACTCCAGTTCATTGGACTTAGCCAAGTCAGCTAACAAGATGGTGTGAATGGTAACCCACCACACCAAGGAACTGAGAGAGTCTCCAAATGCAAGCAGAAGAATCCCTTCCATCAGTCATGTGGAATCTAAGCTCCCTATTGATTTAGAGGTTGAATGAACATTGCTATCCTGGGGTCCTCAGGATAGAGGAATAAAATATGGATTAGGGTAGATTTATTGGTATTCTATATAGAATTGTTGTGACTCTAGCAATGGAAGAAATTATATCATTGATGTGTAGACAGTGTCCCTGGGAGTTGCTGAAAGCAGGGAGAGGGAAAAAGAAGTGTGATATGGGGAACATTTTTGGGACTTTGAGTTGTCTTGAATGATATTGCAGGGACAGATGCAGGACATTATATAGCCTGCCATAAACCACTGAGTGGACTGGGAGAGAGTATACAGCCTAAACTATAACCCATGCTGTGTAGCAGTGCTCCAAAATGTAGTCATCAAATGCAATGAATGTACCACACTAATGAATGATGTTTTTGATGTGGGAGGAGTGGGGGGTGTGGGGAGTGGGGTATAAGAGAACCTCTTATACTTTTAATGTAACATTTTGTGTGATGTATGTATCTTTTCAGAAAAGATAATAATAAAATTAAAAAGAAAAATCATTAATTCTTAAAAGAATAATTTTTGGGGCAGAACTGCCTCACAAGATCAATTAAACAAACAATCATAGAAGTCCTACTCAGCAACAGTTACTGAATCTTAAGTTAACATTTTATAGTATTCTATTAATATTTGATATTACTTATCTCTGTTTCTAGGTTTAAACAAATGCATCCTATGGCTTATTAATTGCAGGAAAATTGGCCCTATGGAAAATTTCTAGAGCAGTGATCTTTTAATGAATAACTCAGAAAAGAGACTTTAAGAAATATAAGGTAAAATAAATTGAAATATGTGTTAAAATTTTTGCACACATAAAATTTCTTTCTTTGCAGAAAACCACTATCATTTCACTTTAATAACCTCACTGTCTTCACTTTCACCAGACAGCCAATATCTTAAAGCTGTAATAAAATTCTAATATCAATAGCCCAAAAATAAATAAAATGATGTTGATTAAATGATTAAATAGCTCAAATCTTTCTTTCATAGCCTAGGACAAATCTTGAGTCCACCCCACAGGATATCTGGGTCTTCCACTTAAGTGCAATGAAAAGGACTGGTTTGGTACATTTGAACATATAACCTCTTGTTGCTGTATCTCTGATAACTATAGCTTGGCTTGTATAGAAACTGCCTTTCCTCTCTTTACACCAAATGGGCTTTAGAAAACCTGTCAGGAACAGCTTTCTAACCATAGAGAAATTCATAAACATTTTATCTAGGACCAATGAATCATCTACAACAACTGCCTAGCCAAATTACTGATGCAGGAATGAACATATACTCAAGTCAGGATGGAAAGTTCCCTTCCCTGAGACTTTCATGTTTTGAACTACTTGGCAAATCAGGGGGTTCCAAATTTCTCTTCCAAGGGAAGTATTCAACATTTCAAAGAATTTGTTTAGCCCTTCAATTAGCTTGAAAACTGATTAAATTAATATTTAAATTTGCCAGTTGTCACATAAAAATATAAATTTCCAATAAAAGATCTTTAGGTCTTGCAAAAATGGGCCTACATATATACAGGGAACTATTAGATGGAGATGGGAAAATCCTAGCTCCTCAATCATGAGAAGCTTGCAGCCATTCAACCCCTTCCTCAACTGTCACTTTTTAAGCATGTTTGTTATTAGCCACAATGCTGTGGACACTGAGTTTACTATGCCTTTTATAATAAAAGCTTCACTATTTTTTGAGGTATAATTCATGAAATTTAAAGACTGATAATCTATACATGGTTATAATCATTACACCTGGTAGGTTATGAATTTTTTCTCTCAATAAGATATACTTAAGTTCTAACCCCCAGTCTTAGGAATTAAATCCTATTTGGAAATACGTTATTTGATGATCTCATTAGTAATGATGAGGGCAAATTGGAGTTGGTGCACAATATGACTCTTATCCTTATAAGGAGAGAATATTTGGACAGAGAGAGAAGAAAAAACTACAAAGAAGAGGCAAAGATTGAGTTGTGTTTTGAAATGCCACTATCTGAAACCTACAACTTCAGCAAATGCATCACTCTGCCAAGACTTTGATAAGGATTTCTAGTGTTCAGAACTTTGTATTAAGCCACCCAAAAAACTTCTAGCATATTAAGAGAGCTAATTTGTGGCATTTTGTTAGACCAGACCTAGGAAACTAAGAAAGTACCTACATTCAGAAAGAACAAAATTTTACATGTATTTATATCATTCATCCATCAGTATACATGAATAACACTTAATAATTGTGCTGGTTTAAATTATACCTTCCAGGGGATTTGTTCTTATTTTTAATCTATTTCTGTGGGTGGGAACCTATTATAAATAGAACCCTTTGAAGATGCATTTAGTTATGGCATGACCCAATGGAATAAGGTTGGGCATTAATCCTATTCCTGGAGGCTTTATGAAGGGAATTTTATGTGGCAGAACCAGAAGCTGGATGTTAACAGAACCCAAGAAAGGGCATTATAATGTGAAAGGAAAACTAAGGAGACCA
Organism: Dasypus novemcinctus; assembly: GCF_030445035.2. Lineage (NCBI taxonomy): Eukaryota > Metazoa > Chordata > Mammalia > Cingulata > Dasypodidae > Dasypus > Dasypus novemcinctus. Next base: position 9,374,778 of record NC_080694.1, on the reverse strand, counting down.
AGGATTACCAGACAGGTAGAACACTGCAAATATCTAGAGGAAGCTAGACTTCTAGTTTCAGAAACTGTGAGTTAATCAATTGCTGTTTCTAAGCTATACCACTATATGGTAATTATAGCAACTAGGAAATGAAGACAGATTTTGGTATTGGAAAGTTGGTTGCTGTTATTATATACACTTAAAAATGTGGAAGTAGCTTTGGAATTGGGAAATGGGTAAAGATTGGAAGAATGTGTGACACTTCAAAGAAAAAGCCTAGATTGCATTGCAGAGAACGTTGGTGGGATTAGGATCATTTCAAAAACCATTGATGAGTCTCACTGCAGCATATAAAAATGCTAGAGGAAAGTAATAAGTTGAAAAATAACCTATTAAGCATAGAGAAAGCAGAAATTAATGATTTTGAAAATATCCAGTCTCTCCAGATAATGTAATCTGAGAATTAGGCAAGATTGGTCTCTATTAGAGACTTCCTTGAGCATTAAGGAAGTGATTCCCAGAGAATCGGACTACATGTGAGTGTTTAAGTGAACAATCATTTTATTAAAGAAGGTATACCTGAACATGGATCCAGTGAGCCATTTCAGTTGAGCAGGATTTAAAATGCAGTTATCCAGGAAAGAGTTCTCAAAAGTTCTTTTATCTGATGTTTGGGCTCCTTGAGCTGCATGCAAAGCTGATACAGCTTTGCAAAATTTTTGTGAACAGAAGCATTACTACCCTGGACTAAAAGGGACAGAGAAGTACACATTGAAGGTAGAAGGGCTTTGAGACCAGAAACATTGGCACAAATGCCTGGACCCAAATGTACATTTCCTGCCAAGACAAGATACCCACTCTCTTGTGGAAACAGCAGGCCCAACCCTGTGCTTGAAGGGGAGTGTTGAATTTTACCTGGCACTTGGTGGGTTTGGTCCTTTGCCTCTTATGTTTAGAGATAATGCCATCACCCCAATGCTTCAGTTTGATGGGGCCTATATTCTGTCACTCAGGCAGAGTTCGGCCATGATTCCAATTTTGGAGAAGATAGGGCCTACAGTCTTGTGCTTGGGAAAGGCATGGACATTGACCAAGTACTAGGAAAGCATGGTGCTGCTGCCACATGAGGACCAGAGCACAAATCACTGATCCACTGATGACACTCAGAATTTATAATCTAATGGAGTATAACCTGTGGTGTTTAATACTGGCTTGGGACACAAGACCCCTGTTTTGCTTCCAATTACTCCTTTCAATACTGGGAATATTTACTCTATGCCTGTTTTGGAAAGAAATTATTTGTTTTCTAGGTTATACAGGCCCATCAGACAGTATAGAATTTCTTTCCATGATGGAGCATAAGGTAATTAATTTTAATTATAATATGGCTTCAGAGTTATTCCTGAAATACTTTAATGATTTTGAGACGTGGTGGTTGGGAAAATCATATCTTTCTGGATCCAGAGTGTGATTGTGGATGTCTGAATTGTATATCCTATGGGGCAAAATAAATAAAACAAAAACATGTGTTCTTAAGGTTAATCCATTAGTCTGGGTGTGTAAATAGGACCATTTCAAAATGGTATTTTTAGTTAAATTGTAGCCCATATGAATGAAGTTTCATGTAGAGAAAAGCACTTTGGGTACTGATGTTGGAAGTCAACCTGACCTGAAAAAGGAGAGGACATTGGCATGTGATAGGAAGTTAAAGAAAGCGGGGCTCTCTGGTCAGCCAAAATTCTAACAACCTTGAGATTATACAAGTCTTCTATCCTCTGAAACCATGAGCAATAAATTCCTGTTTTAGGGCAATGTACTCTTGTATTTGTCAAGCAGCCAAGAAAATGAGACAGCATTAATGGGCTCTACACCATAATTCCTTTTTTTAGGTATCTCAAGTCTATCTTAAAAAAAAATAAAAGGCAAACCACAGAGTTTGCAGATACAGAATGAGGAGCAGAACCAGGATCACTATGACAGATATGCCAGCATTATCAGATCAGGTACTTAAATAGCTATGATATATATACTAAGGTTTCTAATGAAAAAGTATACAGTATATAAAGAACACACAAGTATTGTAAACAAAGAGAAGCACACTCTAAACGTATAACACTTATTCTTTCACAAAAATTGTGTTTACTCATTCATGTATTATAACACCATAATTCTTATATAATTTAAGCATTCAATTAATTTTATTCTTTGCCTTCATTTTCATCCAATATAAATTTCTGATAATTCAGTGGGGCCTCATTTTAAAAGAGAGTTTCCAATTTACATGTTTAAGGTAATTTCATAATTTAATTTTTAGCAAAAAAAAAATCATTCATATAAATATACTTTTACAAGTTCCCAAAAAGACACACAAAAAGCCATAAACCCATATAAAATGGAATAACACTGATAAGCCTCATAGGTGTAATGGTCATCTGAATTTATGTAATTTTATTTAAATTCTGAGATATGACATCTTTATTTTTATTAATTTTATTTATCCACACTCCATACCCAACAAGTGTATATTTCCTCTTTCCTTCAGCCCCCAAACCATGGTAAACTGTAACCTACTTCCTTTATCTTTTAATTTGATATTTCTAGACATGTTATATTTATACCACACAAACTTTGTCCTTATATGTCTTGTTTATATCACTGAGCATGTTCAGAAGTTTCCACCAAGTTGCAGCATGTCTCAGGATTTCATTCCTATTGCTGAATGATATTATCTTTTGTGTATGCAATACATTTTCTTACCTACTCATTTGATGGTGGACACTTGGTTTGTTTTTAACTTTTGGCTCATTTTCCCACTGTTTTTGTGCATTTAGCATTTGTATTGTTTTTCCTTTTGCTATCATGTTGTAATTATTTTTATATATTCTGGATTTTAATCCCTTCTCTGATATAAGTTCTGGAACTACCTTCTACCATTCTATACATCATCTTTTACTTTCTTTAATATGTCTTTGGTTTACAAAATTTTTTGGATTAAATCAAATTTATTATTTCTTTGTTGCTTATGTTTTTGGTGTCAGACCTAGGGATCTATTTACCTAAACCCATGTTTTGAATAGTTACCCTCTGTTATCTTTTAAGTGTTTTAAACATTTGTCTCTTATTTTTAAGTTATTGGGCCATTTTCATTTAAAATTTTTATCAGATTTTAGGTAGCCATTTCATCTGCTTCATTTGCCTGTGGATGTAAAGGTGTCCAACATCATTTGTTGAGAAGACTATTTTATTCCCACTGCAAAAAATAGTTTCTATCCAAAAATCAGCTTATCATAGGTATATAAGTCTATTTTTCTATACTTAATTATTTCCCATTAGTTTTTATGGATCTTTGTGGAAGTACCACATTTTTTTTTTATTATTGTAGTTTTGTATAAAATTCAAAAATTGAAAGTGTGAGTCCTCCATTTTTTCTAAAAATAGCTTGGCTTTTCTTTGTCCTTTTATATTCCATATGATTCTGGCACTGTGCTTTTCCATTATTGCAAAAAAAATTATTTAATTTGGTAAGGATTGCAATGAATTTGTAGATCACATTAGATAATATTGACATCTTAACAATATTGTTTTCCAATCCATGGAATGCAATGTCTTGCCGTTTGTTTAAGTCTTAAGTTTCTTTTAGAAGTGTGTTTTTTTATTACGGTGGAAATATTAACCATATTCTTGGGTAATATTCTGTGATATTGAATTTTTCTAAAACTATTATAAATGACATAAATTTAAAATACCCATTGGTTTTTCATTGTTAGTGTATAGAAATGCAATGATTTTAATGCTGATCTTGTGCTATGTTATCGACAGAGTCACTTTGCTGAAAGTATGGATTAGCTCTAGTGGTTTCCTGTGACCTTTTGGATATTATAAAAAATATTTTTATTTATTTATTCCCCCATTGTTCATGCTCACTCTTTGCTCTCTGTGTCTGTTCCTTGTGTGCTCATCTCCTTTTTATGAGGCACAGGGAACTGGGCCCAGGACTTCCTGTGTCAGAGGGAGGTAACAATGCCTTGAGCCAACTCCACTCCCTGGAGATTTTTCATATACAATATCATGTCATCTGTAAATAGAAATGGTTTTGTGTCTTCCCTTCCAACTTGTACAAGTTTGAATTGTTTTGGGTTTTTTTTTTGCTATATTTCTCTGGCTAGAACTACTGATATATTATTGAATAGCAGTGTTGACAGGGAATAACCTAGACTTCTTCCTGGTCTTAAGGGAAAGGCTTTAAAACTTTCATTATTGAATGAGAAGTTTGCTGTGGATTTTTCACATATGGTCTTTATCATGACTATAAAATTCCCTTGTATTCCTAGTCCACATGCATTGTTCTAAAGTATAGACCTTTGTTAAGGTATAAGCAAAATATAAAAATTTTTTAAAAAATACTGAAATTGTATAAATTAAGTGAACACCATGGAGTGAGGTTAGAAATCAATAAAAGAAAGGAAACACTAAACTTCTAAATATTTTTTATAATAAATGGCAATTTTTTCTCTACCAATTTGTTAAAAATTACAAGAAAAATTATAAAATGATAAGGATGAATGAAAATGTAAACACAGAATGCTAAACCTTATAGATGAAACAAATGTAGTGCCATATGGAAATGTAATATTATGAATACCTATGTCAAAATTGATCTTCCTCACATTGGTTACCTAAATAATATACATTCAAAGGTGAAAAATAAGAGCAGAGTAAACCCAAAAGTAACAAAAGTAAAGAAATAATATTAGAGTGGAAATAAATGAAATACAGAATGGAAAACAATTCAGGGAATCAACAATTTTAAAGTTGCTTCCTTAAAAAGTTCAAGAAAATAAATCCCAGTGAATCCTGGAGGAGAAAGAGAAGAAGATAAGACTGAAAAGAAAAATAGATACAGAGGATCACACAGCAAATGGACACTGAAAACAACACCACCAAAAAACAGAACAGCAGGGTGAGGGAGAGGGAAGGAAAGAAGAAAATTGAATGTCTTTAGTAGACAAAAATAAGTGAAGTTGCAAATAACAAAATCAGAAATAAATATAGTGCAAACATTACTGAACTTAGAGAAGTAAAAATGGGTTATAAATTTACTAAGATCAAAAATGCACCAACAAATTACCTAATTGTCTCAAGTGTAAATAGAAATCCTCAAAAACCCAATAACAAGTGAAGAGATTAAAATAATAACAAAAGCCTCCCAGCAAGGAAAATTCAAGGCCAAGAGGGTTTCACTGAAGTAGCATCAATTCTTTTTAAAATCTTCCAGAAATGTATTAGGTGAAAAACACTTTCTCACTCATCATATGATACCAAAATTGTCCTGATGCTAAAGCCTGAGAATGACATTATAAGAAATGAAATTTACAGACATATTTAATTTATGAATTTAGAATTATTAGCAAACCAAATCCAACAGAACATTACAAAAATTATTCACCATTACCAAGTGTGACTGATCCCAGAAATGCAGGGGAATTTCAACACACACACGCACACATAATGAACTACATGAATTGAACATAGGAAAACACACATACACACACACACACACACAGCTATCTCAAACTTTTGATACAATCCAGCACACTTTCTTGATAAAACCACAAAGAAAACCAGAAATAGAAGGAATTTTGCTTTATTTTATTTAAAAAATTAACAAAAAATACAATTCTGGAAAACAGATGGAATACAATTTGAATATTTTTATTTTAATATAAATTAAACCACTTTAAGTATCTTTTCTCTATTTTCTTTCCTTTGCTTGAAATTTTGCTAGTGACATTCTTCCAAGCCTTAGCCTTTATATTTAATTGTATTTTATTTTTAAGACTTTACCTTTCATAAAATGAACATAAACAAATTATTCAATATTCTTCCATTGGTGGAGAGTTGGATGGCTTACAGTTCTTTACCATTCTGAACACTCCCACTACCATTTCTATATGTGTCTCCTGCTAACAATGGACACATTTTATTTTAGGGAATGCCTATGAATATATCTGCCATGTCAATAGATATGCTAAACATAAAATTTAATAGGAAGAGCCCAATTCTATTTAAATTTACTTATATTAATCAAGAACTTTCTAAAATAGGAGTTCCCATTGTAACAAAAGTATAAACAATGTGTTCTCTAAGGTTTTAAAATTACTGTGGATTTGATGACAGTTTAGTACTATGTCCTTGTGGCATTACTTTGTATAACCTTAATTACTAAGGAGTTTTGCAAACATTCATGCTTTTAAACATTTTCATTTCATTCCAGTAGTGTATCCTGCAACATTCTTGAGAGTGGGAAGGGAGGAGACTGTCCATGTGCACAGAGGATTCATAAGTAAAGCCCTCCACACCACAAAGGTCAGTGCCCATGGCATGCAAGCTACCTCAGGAGCTATTTCATGATTGGAAGCTCCATTTCCACCCAAAAACCAGGGAAGGAAGACAAGGCGTGTCCTCAACTTCAGCTACTGATTAGTGGATTCGGTGGGCTGAAGTAGAATCCTAGGAACAACTAAACTTTGAGCCTATCCAGGTCAGAGGGAAGCTAGTGGCCACCATTTTGACTCTACCCCAGGCACAAGGGGAAGCAATGCTGACTGAAAATCACAGTGCTTGTAAGGACCAGCTTCTTTCCATCCAGATTGGATTGCAAGTCTAGCCTAAACCCCAGTCCCACCTATAGCAAGGAGGAAGCTGGGGGGACCTACACCAACTTTCTTAGAAGCTGCAAGTCACCCTGCAGAGCCTGGTGCCTTACTCTAGGGGTTCAAGCCACCTCAGGAGCTATTCTGTGGCTGGAGTTGGAAGTTCCATTTCCCTTAAATGGTGGAGGAAGAAACAGTTGTCCACTGACCTCAGCTACAGATTAGTGGACATGACTGTCTAAAGTATAATTCTAGAGACAGCTAAGGTCTGAGCCTGTCCAAGTGGGAAAGAGTCCAGTAGTCACCATTTTGACTCGACCCCCAGTATGAGTGGAAGCCTGGCTGACTGAAAATCCAGTGAAGTTAGGGACTGGCTTCTTTCCACCAAGATCTGACTGAAGCCCCAGTTTAGGATCCAGCCCCACCTCCAGCAGAGAGGTTGTTAGTGGGACTTGCACCAGGTTTTCCAAGCAACTGCAAGTGCTCTCTGCTGGCACAGGTTGAATAGTTGGACACCTGGGGCTGCATTCCCACACCCCAAGAGAATAGGAGAGGAGCTGGGTATCCTTGATTTCTTGAGGCAATGGCAGAAGTTTTCAGCCCACACAAACAGGTTTGTTGAGTGCCTTTGACATCTCCAACTCTGTCCCCCCATAGGATAGGAGTGGGCTGGAGTTCCCTCAAACTCTCAGGGCAACTTCAGGCAGTTTTGCCCTGCACAAGCCTGACCATTAGAAACCTGTGACTCAACCTCCATCCCCAAAAGGACAAGAGATGAACTGTGTTTTCCCAGCCTCTCTGGGTAACTGCAGGTGCTGTTGGCATACACAGCCTAGATTGGTCGGTACTTGTGGATCCACCCTCACTCCTCACCCCTCAATAGGAAAGATGGGGGCTAGTGTTTCCACAGCCTTTCTGGGCATTGGCAAACCTTTGGCCTGCTTGGACTGGACTATTGTACTGGAGATTTGGACCCAAAGGGTATCGGGAATGAAAGAAAGAGAAAAGGGAGAAGGAAACAAAGAGAAAGAACAAGAGAGCTGGGATCAGGAGGCCTGCAAGTAATGACTCCTCAGACAATTTTATTGTTTACAAGGGGCTCTATATATACCCCAGTGTACATGCCAAGAAGCAGGCATACGTAGCCTATGTGCCAATAAGCATAAACACATAGCCTACATGTCATCAAGCAGCAACACGTATTAACTCTCAGCATTACCCATAGTCTAAGGAATTTAAAAAATCTTATCTCAAGGTACAAAGTCTAAGTGTTCTATTCACTACAAAAGTTATGTGCTCATCTTTTCTTTCAGCCTTTAACAGCTTCATCCCATCTGCCAGGAACTCTTAATTACCACATTCCTTAGGTTGCAAGTGTAGCCATGGAGACAGCACTAGCATGGAGACAGCATGTCTCTCCTTGAGAGGCCACTGTGCCTCAATTTCCAACACTGGATGTCTATGAATCCACCTCTACCCCCAATAGAATAGGAGGGGTCTGATGTCTCCATAGCCTCTGTGGACAACAGTCGGAATTTTTGGCCAACAGGGACTGAACTGTTGGGTGCCAGTGGACCCAACATCATGCTTTAATAAGAAAGAAGGTGGCTGGTGTTTCTTCAGCCTCTCCAGGCAACAGTAGGTATTCTCAGCCTAGAGGGGCTGAATTGTTGAGTGACCATAGAACCACCCCCACCACCCAATAGGATAGGAGGGGGCTGATGCTTCCTCAGCCTCTCTGGGCAATGGTATGTACTTTCAGCCTACAAGGACTGGACTGTTGAGCATGGGTGGTTACATTCCCACCCCCTAGAGGGTAAAAGGGACAATACTTCCTCAGCCTGTCAGGGCAACTGCACACATATTTGGCCCACAGAGCTTGGATTGTTGAGCACTCCAGAGTCCATTTCCATCCCTGGCAGGGAGAGGGTCTCGTGCTAGGTCAGATTATTTGAGCAACTGTGGTCATTTTGGACCCAGACAACATAGATTGTTGACTAAAACTATAGCTCCATCCCTGCCAAAAGTAGGGGAGGAAGGGGTGTCAAACTTCATTAGTGTCTCCAGGTGACTACAGTCTTGTTGTGCCCAACTTGGATTATTATACACAGTCGCAGCTTTGTCCCTACCCCTGACAGAGGAGAAATGTGTGAGAAACTTCATCAGTTCCTGGGGAAACATGGACAGTTTCAGCCTCCATAGCTTACAGCACCAACTATATCCTTGGCTCCTACTACACAACCAGCAAGGGAGAAAAGACAAGAAATCCCTAAACTAAAGGGAGAAACTGCACCCAGAATAAATACATCTACTGAGCCAGATGCAGAAACACCAAAATATTACTATCCATACCAAGAAATAGGAGGAGATGGCCCAGTTAAAGGAACAAGATAAGCCTGCAAATGACATAAAGGAGTTGAGACAACTAATCTTAGATGGTCAAACAAATCTCCTTAATAAATTCAATGAAATGGCTAAAGAGATTAAGGATATTAAGAAGACATTGGATGACACAAAGAAAGAATTTGAAAGCATAAGTAAAAAAATAGCAGACTTTATGGGAGTGAAAGTGCAATAAATGAAATAAAAAATACACTGGTATCATATAACAGCCCAATTTGTGGAGCAGAAGAAAGGATCAGTGAGCTGTAAGACATGGCCTCCAAAAGTGAACATACAAATGAACAGATGAAGAAAAGAATGGAAAAAAAATTGAACATGGTCTCAGGGAAATGAATTACAGAAAGAGACATGCAAATATATGTGTCATGGGTGTCCCAGAAGGAGAAGAGAAGGGAAAAGGGGCAGAAGAAATATTTGAAAAAATAATGGTGGAAAATTTCCCAACCATATTGAAGGACATAGATATCTATGTCCAAGAAGGACAACACACTGTCATCTGAACAAATCCAAATAAACCAACTCTGAAACACATACTAATCAGAATGTCAAATGCCAAAGACAAAGAGAGAATTCTGAGAGCAGCAAGAGAAAAGCAATGCATAACATATGAGGGAAACTCAATAAGATTAAGTGCCAAATTCTCATTAGAAACCATGGAGGCAAGAAGGCAATGGTATGATTTATTTAAGATACTGCAGTAGAAAAACTTCCAGCCAAGAATTTTATACCCAGCAAGATTATCTCTTAAAATTGAGGGTGAGATTAGAATATTCACAGATAAATAGAAGCTGAGAGAGTTTAAAACAAAAAATACAAGCTTTGCAAGAAATACTAAAGGGATTGTTACAGCCTGAAAAGAAAAGACCAGACAGAGAGGCCTGGAAGAGTCTACAAATGATGACTCTATCAGTAACAATAACTAAAATTGTCAAAAATAAATGACAGATAAAATGCAAAGGTCAAAATGGATGAAATAGGAACTGCCTTTACAGTAATAACATTGAATGTTAATGGATTAAACTCTCCAATCAAAAGACACAGTCTGGCAAATGGATAAGAAAATACAAGCCATCTATATGTTGTATGTAAGAGACTCACCTTAGACCCAAGGATACCAATAAATTGAAAGTGAAAGGTTGGAAAAAGATATTCCATGCATGCAGTACTGAAAAATAAGCTGGGGTGGTGTAGCAATTTGATATAGTTGATGAATTTCAGAAAGAAATATTGGATTATGCTTGTGCTCTGATCTGTACCTGGGCATGATTGAGTTATGATTAGGGCATTGAATCCCCACCCAGTCCCCACCCCTTGGTGGGTGGGGACTCACAGATAAAAGGAATGACAAATAACAGAGTTGAGGGCATTTAATGTTGAAGTTTTGATGTTGGAGATTAAAGGAATGACAAATAACAGAGTTGAGGGCTTTTAATGTTGAAGTTTTAATGTTGGAGTTTGATGCTGAAGACTTAAGCTGGAGCCCTGGGTTGTCAGCACACAAAGGAAAGAGAAGTCTATCCCTGGAAACAAGGAAACTCGAACCCAGAGAAAAGCAAGCCTCAGGAACATAGGAACTCAGGAAGCCTGAACCCTCACAGATGTTGCCAGCCATCTTGCTCCAAATATACTTTGGAGAGGGAAGTAACTTATGCTTTATGGTCTGGTATCTGTAATCTCCTACCCCAAATAAATACTCTTTATAAAAACAATCAATTTCTGGTATTTTGCATCAGCACCCCTTTGATTGACTAATACAGGTAGTGATACTTACATCAGTTGGTATAGACCTTAAAAGCAAAACTGTTATTACAGACAATGAAGGACATTACATATTAATAAAAGGAATGATTCACCAGGAAGAAATAACAATCATAAATATATATGCACCTAACCAGGATGTCCCAAGATTGTGAGGCAAACACTGGCAAAACTGAAGGGAGAAATAGACACTTCTACAATAATAGTCGGAGACTTCAATACACCACTCTCAGCATTGGATAGAACATCAAGGCAGAAGATCAATAAAGAAACAAAGAGCTTGAATAATATGATAAATGGGATAAATCTTACAGACATATATAGATCATTGCACCCCAAAGCAACAGGATATTCATTCTTTTCATGTGCTCATGGATCTTTCTCCAGGATATACCATATGTTGGATCACAAAGAAAAGCTCAATAAATTCAACAAAATTGAAATTATGAAAAGCCTTTTCTCTGATCATAAGGGAATAAAGTTGGAAATCAACAAGCAGCAAAAGGTAAAATTCATATATATGGAGATTAAACAGCACACTCTTAAATAACCAGTGGATCAAAGAAGACATTTCAAGAGAAATCAATAAATATCTCGAGAAAAATGACAATGAGAATGTAACATATCACAACTTAGAGAATGTCATGAAGACAGTGTTGAGAGAAAATGTATAGCCCTCAATGCTTGCATTAAAAAAGAAGAAAGAGCTAAAATCAATGACCTAGCTACACAGCTGGAAGAACTAGAAAAAGAACAAACAACCAATCCCACAGCAAATAGAAGGAATAACAAAAATCACAGCAGAAGTACATGAAATTGAGAAAAAAAAATAACAGAAAGATTTAACAAAACCAAAAGTTGGTTCTTCGAAAAGATTAACAAAATTGACAAACCCTTAGCTAGATTAAGAAAAAATGAGAGCTGATGCAAATAAATGGAATAAAAAAATGGAAAGGGGAACATTACTACTGACCACACAGAAATAAGAGACATTATCAGAGGATACTATGAAAATCTATATGCTAAAAACTTAGGCAAAGTAGATAAAATGGAAAAATTCCTAGAATATACAAACAGCTTACACTGAAGCTAGAAGAAGCAGAAGACCTCAGCAAATGAATCGCAAGTAAAGATTGAAACAGTCATTGAACAGCTCCCAAAAAATAAAAAGCCCAGGACCAGATGGTTTTGCAGGTGAGTTCTACAAAGCATTCAAAGAAAATGTAATACCAATCTTACTCAAGCTTTTCAAAAATTTGAACAAGAAGGAATGCTGCCAAACTCATTCTATGAAGCCAATATTACCCTAATACCAAAGCCACATAAAAATATTACAAAAAAAAAAGAAAATTACAGACCCATTTCTCCATTGAATACAGATACAAAAATCTTCAATAAAATACTTGCTAACTGAATCCAACAACACATTAAAAGAATTATCCATCATGATCAAGTGGATTTTATACCAGGCTTGCAAGGCTGGTTCAACACAAGAAAATCAGCATAATACACCACATTAATAAGTGAAAGAAGAAAAATCACATGATCCTATTGATTGATGCAGAAAAGGCTTTTTTTTATTATTATTAATTTTTTTTATTTTTTATTGACTTTGTAATAATATTACATTAAAAATATATATGTGAGGTCCCATTCAACCCCACCCCCCCACCCCCCCCTCTCCCCCCCCCAACAACACTCGTTCCCATCATCATGACACATCCATTGGATTTGGTAAGTACATCTTTGGGCACCTCTGCACCTCATATACATTGGTTCACATCATGGCCCATACTCTCCTCTATTCCATCATGTAGGCCCTGTGAGGATTTACAATGTCCGGTGATTACCTCTGAAGCACCATCCAGGGCAGCTCCATGTCCCGAAGACGCCTCCACCTCTCATCTCTTCCTGCCTTTCCCCATACCCTTTGTCCATTATGTCCACTTTTCCCAATCCAATGCCACCTCTTCTATGTGGACACTGGATTGGTTGTGTCCATTGCACCTTTATGTCAAGAGGAGGCTCAGATTCCACCTGGATGCTGGATGCAATCCTCCCATTTTCAGTTGTAATCACTCTAGGCTCCATGGTGTGGTGGTTGTCCTTCTTCACCTCCATCTTAGCTGAGTGTGGTAAGTCCAATAAATCAGATTGTAGGTGCTGGAGTCTGTTGAGGCTCAGGATCTGGCTATCACATTGTCAGTCCAGAGATTCAAATCCCCTAAATATATCTTAAACCCCAACATTAACTGCACCTCCAGCACATTAGCATGAAAGTCTTATGAAGGGAGATCCCATCTGAGTCCAGATTCATCACACATAAACACCATTTCCAAAGAGGGGCCATCTGCCCTGGTAGTTAACCCCATCGGCCATGACCATAACTCCCATGGGTCTCTTTAGCCCTCAAAGGAACCAATATCTGGGGGTTGTATCTGCTTTATCTGTCTCTCTGACTCTGCTCAGTTGTGCATGAGGGCAAACCTTCTGCCAGCCTCCAGACTCTTTTTTACAAACTCGTAGCCATATAAACTCATTTCTCCTTTCCATTTCCCCCTTACTTTAGGTCAAACAGCATTTTAAAGTCATGGTATTTTATGTAGACATGGATATTCTGCTGATCCGCATTGAACCTTCCGTATAAGGTCATTTTCCAGTTGCATCATCAGTTGGTAGTTGATAGTGGTCCCTCGTTGCCAGGGAGGCTCATCCCCGGGTGTCATGTCCCACGCTGGGGGGAAGGCATTGCATTTACATGCTGAGTTTGGCTTCGAGACTGGCCACATTTGAGTAACATGAAGGCTGACAGAAGGAAATTCCCAGGCACAAAGTTGCTCTAGGCCTTGTTATTATTTTGAGTTTATCAGCTCACAAGGATAGTCATTAGTATCAGGGGCTCACTGTTGAACCCTCACTCCCTCCCGGTCCCCACCACTGTACCTGGGAGACTGTCGCTGCTCCCCTAGGGACCACGACAGAGCACCACTGGCCAGGAACCCAGTACCCCCCCTACTGTGGTTTTTAATTGTTGCCACTATGAGTATATCCAAACATTACCATGCACCCTGGACATATGTTCTGTACAGCTCCCTGTCAGTCATATATCACCTGTCATTGGTATCCCATACCAGTATCCCTCCATTGCCATTGTTGAAACACTCTGTGATCCAGAACCCCCGAAATTTGAAGCCCAATATAATGTCATGGTCCCTTACTAGGGAATGGCATATAGCGATGAGTTTAAAGGATAGATTAAGAACTTGGATAAAGTTAGATAAAGAACTTAGATAAAGAATGTTGACTTGAAAAAATTCCACATCCTATTTCCCCCCCCCCCCTAATTATTCAGCTTTTCTTCACAGGAGTCCTAGACCACAGCAATGTATATATATAATATACAGCACTCCCACACATCCACCAGAAAACCTTTTCCCTTCCACAGTGATACTCTTACGCCCTATTCATATCATATTTACTTAAAGTGATGTACAGAGTCTGAGACATTAGCTTTCTAACAAGGTGACATCTGTGTTTACATTATGGTGCATACTTTAGGATACACAGTTCTTTACATTTTTAGTTATCCTATGTTTTACATTATGGTTTACATTATCAGTCTGTCATCTCCTATATGTTATGGTGTAATATTACATGTTTTATATCCATCCTTGTGTACTCTCAAGAAACTCCTCTCTTACCCCCCATTTACTTTGGTTCCACACATTTAACGTCCATTTTCCCTTCCACCTTGGTGCCCTCAGTGATAGCCAACCTCCGTTTCCTGAGGAGCCACTTCCAGAGATAGATGGAATAGTGTTCAGGGCCTAACTTGCTCAACTGCCCCAATGCCCTGGGAGCCACCCTTTCTCTCGAGGGATACAGTTCCCTCTATTGGATGGCATTAGTCCTCCCCAGGATGTGGGTCCACCCCCACTCTCACTACTTGGGTTTCTACCCCATGGTGTCACCCACTCTGGCAGAATGAGCATTTAGACATTCCCCAGGAGCCCGTCCTGCATCAGACCCTCCCCTCCGAGCATTCTAAACAGGTAACCCTCTTTATTATATTTTGATATGATTTTCTCGGCATTTTACTCTCCACCAACACCTGATCCTCTCCTGGTTCGTATGCTACCCCTCCCTCCCCCCACTTTTGGGCAACGTTACCCACCCGTCCCTCCCCAGCCACCCTCAAACCCGCAAAGCCCCAAGCAAAGGCAACCCCTTGCCCCCCTTTTATCTCTTCTTTGTGTTCATACTTACCACCATCTCGTCTTAAATTCCACCCCTGCAGACATCGGCTCATATCCTTCCTCCACCCTCCGATTTCCTGCAAGCCTATCGTTCAGTCTCTTGCTATCTAGGGCAGCTTGTTTATTTCATATCATTGAGGTCATGTAGTATTTGTCCTTCAATGTCTGGGTTGCTTCACTCAACATAAGGTTCTCAAGATTCATCCATGTTATCACATGTGTTTGTAGTGTGTTTGTTCTTACAGCCGAGTAGTATTCCATTGTGTGTATATACCACATTTTATTGATCCACTCGTCTGTTGATGGGCATTTGGGTTGATTCCAACTTTTGGCAATAGTGAACAATGCTGCTATGAACATTGGTGTACATATATTGGTTTGTGTTCTTGTTTTCAGTTCTGCTGGGTATATTCCCAGCAGTGGTATTGCTGGGTCATATGGCAAATCTATGGCTAGTTTTTTGAGAAACCGCCATACTGTTCTCCAGAATGGTTGGATCCTTCTGCATTCCCACCAGCAGTGGATGAGTGTTCCCCTTCCTTCACATCCTCTCCAGCACTTGTATTCTTCTGTTTTTTTCATAGCTGCCAATCTTATGGGTGTAAGATGGTATCTCATTGTGGTTTTGATTTGCATTTCCCTGATAGCTAGAGATTTGGAACATTTTTTCATGTGCTTTCTTGCCATTTGTATTTCTTCTTCGGAGAAGTGTCTGTTTAAGTCTTTTTCCCATTTTTTAAATGGATTGTTTATCTTTTTATTTTCAAGATGTAGGAGTTCTTTATATATGCAAGTTATAAGTTTCTTATCAGATATATGATTGCCAAATATTTTCTCCCACTGTGTGGGCTCCCTTTTTACTTTCTTGACAAACTCCTTTGAGGTGCAGAAGGCTTTAATTTTGAGGAAGTCCCATTTATCTATTAGTTCTTTTGCTGCTCGTGCTTTTGGTGAGATATTCATAAATCCATTTCCTATTACAAGGTCCTGTAGATGTTACCCTACACTGCTTTCTAAGGTTTTTATGGTCTTGGCTCTTATATTTAGGTCTTTGATCCATCTTGAGTTGATCTTTGTATAAGGTGTGAGATGGTAATCCTCTTTCATTCTTCTACATATGGCTATCCAGTTCTCCAGACACCATTTGTTGAATAGGCCACTCTCTCCCAGTTGAGAGGGTTTGGTGGCTTTATCAAATATTATGTGGTTGTATATGTGAGGTTCTATATCAGAGCTTTCAATTCGATTCCATTGGTCTATATGTCTCTCCTTATGCCAATACCATGCTGTTTTCACCACTGTAGCTTTATAGTATGTTTTGAAGTCAGGTAGTGTGATTCCTCCAATTTCGTTTTTCTTTTTCAGTATGTCTTTGGCTATTCGGGGTCTCTTTCCTTTCCAAATAAATTTCATAGTTAGTTTTTCTAGTTCCTTAAAGAAGGCTGCGTTGATTTTTATTGGGATTGCATTGAATGTGTAGATCAATTTTGGTAGGATAGACATCTTAATAATGTTCAGTCTTCCTATCCATGAACAAGGAATAGTCTTCCATTTATTTAGGTCTTCTTTGATTTCCTTGAACAATCTTGTATAGTTCTCAGTGTATAAGTTCTTTACCTCTTTAGTTAAATTTATTCCTAAGTATTTGATTTTTTTATTTACTATTGTGAATGGTATTTGTTTCTTGATTTCCTCCTGATCTTGCTCATTATTGGTGTACAGAAATGCTACTGATTTTTGCGCATTGATCTTATAACCTGCGACTTTACTAAACTCATTTATGAGTTCTAGAATCTTCGTTGTAGATCTCTCAGGGTTTTCTATGTATAGGATCATGTCATCTGCAAATAATGAAATTTTGACTTCTTCCTTTCCAATTTGAATGCCTTTTATTTCTGGTTCTTGCCTCAGTGCTCGAGCAAGTACTTCTAAGACAATGTTAAATAGGAGCGGCGACAGTGGGCATCCTTGTCTTGTTCCTGAGTTTAGAGGGAAGGAGTCTAGGATTTCTCCATTGTAAACAATATTGGCTTTAGGTTTTTCATATATACTCTTTATCATGTTCAAAAAATTTCCTTGTATTCCAATCATTTGGAGTGTTTTTATCAAGAAAGGGTGCTGTATTTTGTCAAATGCTTTTTCTGCATCAATAGATATAATCATGTGATTTTTTTCCTTCAATCTGTTTATATGGTGTATTACGTTGATTGATTTTCTTATGTTGAACCATCCTTGCATACCTGGGATGAATCCCACTTGGTCGTGGTGTATAATTCGTTTAATGTGTTGTTGAATACGATTAGCAAGTATTTTGTTAAGTATTTTTGCGTCTAGGTTCATTAGAGAAATTGGTCTGTAATTTTCCTTTCTTGTGATGTCTTTGTTTGGCTTTGGTACTAGGGTAATGTTGGCATCATAGAAGGAGTTGGGGAATGTTCTTTCTGTTTCGATGGTTTGGAATAGTTTCAGCAGGATTGGTGTCAGTTCTTTCCGGAATGTTTTATAGAATTCACCTGTGAAGCCATCTGGCCCTGGGCTCTTCTTAGTTGGGAGATTTTTAATAACTGATTCTATCTCTCTGCTTGTGATTGGTTTGTTAAGATCATCAATTTCTTCTTTTGTCAATATGGGCTGTTTATGTGTTTCTAGGAATTTGTCCATTATCTCTAGATTGTCATTTTTGTTGGAATATAGTTTTTCAAAATATCCTCTTATGATAGTCTTTATTTCTGTGGGGTCAGTGGTGATATCGCCTTTCTCATTTCTTATTTTGTGTATTTGCATCTTCTCTCTTTTTTTCTTTGTTAGTGTTGCTAAAGGTTTGTCAATTTTGTTAATCTTCTCAAAAAACCAGCTCTTGGTCTTGTTTATCTGTTCAAGTGCTTTCTTATTTTCTATTTCATTTAGTTCTGCTCTTATCTTTGTTATTTCCTTCCTTCTTCTTCCTGTTGGGTTACTTTGTTGTTGTTTTTCTAATTCCTTCAAATGTGCAGTTAGTTCTTCAATTTTTGCTCTTTCTTCTTTTTTGATATATGAATTTATGGCTATAAACTTCCCTCTCAGTACTGCTTTTGCTGCATCCCATAAATTTTGGTATGTTGTGTTATCATTATCATTTGTTTCAAGGTAGTCATTGATTTCTTTTGAGATTTCCTCTTTGACCCACTGTTTTTCTAAGAGTGTGTTGTTTAATTTCCAAATCGTGGTGTGAAATCTGGGCTTCTTTCCCTTGCAAATCTCCAGCTTGACTCCACTGTGGTCAGAGATAATGTTTTGTATGATTTCAATCTTTCTGAATTCGTTCAGCCTTTCTTTGTGGCCTAGCATATGATCTATCTTGGAGAATGATCCATGTGCGCTTGAGAAAAATGTATATCCTGCTGTGTTTGGGTGTAGCGATCTATATATGTCTATTAGATCGAGCTCCTCTAATATACTATTCAGATGTTTTGTTTCTTTGGTGATTCTCTTTTGAGATGTTCTGTCCAGAGTTGATAGTGGTGTATTAAAATCCCCCACTATAATTGTAGATGTATCTATTCTTTCACTTAGTTTTTCCAGCGTTTGCCTGACGTATTTAGAGGCACCCTTGTTAGGGGCATAGATATTTATGATTGTTCGATCTTCTTGACAGATTTTCCCTTGGACTAAAATGTAGTATCCTTCTTTGTCTCTCACAATTGTTTCACATTTAAAGTCTATTTTGTCTGATATTAATATAGCTACTCCTGCCTTTTTTTGGTTATTGTTAGCTTGTATGATTGTTTTCCAGCCTTTCACTTTCAATCTCCATGCGTCTCTGGGTCTAAGATGTGTCTCTTGTAGACAGCATATGGATGGGTCATATTTCCTTATCCAGTGTCCCAGTCTGAATCTTTTGATAGGTGAGTTTAATCCATTGACATTCAGTGTTATTACTGTCAAGGGATTATTTGTGTTAGCCATATTTTGATTGGATTTGTGTTTGTCATATTTTGTTTGTATATTTTTTTTTGTCTTTTTTGTTGTTGTTGTTGGTCTTATACTCTCCTCCAACTTTGCCTTTCCTGTTTTTTCCTTTCTTCCTGCAGAACTCCCTTTAGAATTTCTTGAAGGGGAGGTTTCTTGTTGGTATACTCTTTCAGTTTCTGTTTGTCTGCGAATATTTTGAACTCTCCATCATGTTTGAATGCTAGTTTAGCTGGATAGAGTATTCTTGGTTGGAAATTTTTTTCCTTTAGTACCTTGACTATATCATACCACTGTCTTCTTGCCTCCATGGTTTCAGAAGAGAAATCAGCACTTAATCTAATTGAGCTTCCCTTGTATGTGATGGTTTTCTTTTCTCTTGCTGCTTTTAGGATTTTCTCTTTGTCTTGAGCATTGGATAATTTGACAAGTATATGTCTTGGGGTGGGCCTGTTGGGGTTTATGACTTGTGGAGTGCGCTGTGCTTCTTGGATATGTACATCTGTCTCTTTCAGTAGATTTGGGAAGTTTTCAGCCATTATTTCCTGCAACACTCTTTCTGATCCCTTTCCCTTCTCTTCACCTTCTGGAATGCCTATAATACGTATGTTTGCGCGTTTTGCATTGTCATTCAGGTCCCTAAATCCTAATTGGATTTTTTCTATCTTCTTATTGACCCCTTCTACTATCTGTTTGATTTCTGATGTACTGTCTTCCACATCACTAATTCTCTGCTCTGTCTCTTCTAGTCTGCTGATATTTGCTGCAAGTGTATTTTTGATTTCTTGAACTGTGGTGTTCATTCCCATCATATCTGTTATGTTTTTGCGTATGTCTGCAATTTCCCCTCCAAGTGATGTCTTCATGTTGTTAACCTCTTTCATTACTGCATCAAATTTGTCGGTGATAAATGTTCTGAGATCTTTCATTGCTTGTGCCAAGTTTTGCTCCCCTTCGTGATTATTGGTTTGTTGATTGGATTCAGCCATGTTTTCCTGATTATTGGTTTGGTTCGTAGATTTTTGTTGCTTTCTGGTCATCTCTTTATTTTGACGAATTTAATCAGTTCCTTAGCTTCTTTGTCTGCTCTTGGAGGTTAATTAGTTGTTATTTATGCACAGGTGTTATATCTTCTCTTTGTCACTTTTTTCTTCTTATTCTAGTTACTTGTTGTTGGTTAAGTTCACTTTAGAGGAAAGTATTAGTGTTGGGGAAAGGCAATTGTGTAAGCAAGGGAAAAGTGTAAAGTTGTATTGGTGATGTATGTTAATAAAGCAGGAATATGAGATCTGGAAGGATGGAGGTTAGATTCATGTAGATTGTATAGAGTTATAGCTGTAGGTAGAGTACCTTTTATGAAGTTGATGACTGAATTTGGGAGGAATATGGTATGAACTACACAGCTATTGTTTTCATGAGAGAGGGAAAAAGAAAAGAAAGGTAATAGTTTCAAGAGTGGATAATAGACAGAAAACAGAACAAAGGTATTAGAAATTAAGAGTTAGACACTTTGTGGATCAAAGAACGGGAGGTGGGGGGTGGAATATAGGAGAGACAGTAGATGATAGTGGATATCAAGATGCAGGGGAAGGGGGATAGTGTAGGTAGCCTAAATCAGTTCACACAGAAATGAGGCAGTGGAGGATGGGAAAACCCAGCAAATGTGAGGTGTTCCCTGTAGCACCTATTGTATACTTGAATTAAAGTAAAAATAAGTGGAAGATGAGGGACAAGAGGGAAAGAGAAAACCGAAAAGAAAAGAAAAAAAACAAACTAATTATAATAAAGAAAAAAGAAAGGCAAGAAGAAAGGAAGAAAGAAAAAGAGGATGGGCAAACGGTGGGGAACGGATAGGGAGAAGAGAGATACAGGTACACACGTGTCACAATTGCAACACTATCTAAAACAACAACTTCCCCCCGCTTTGCCCTAAAACCCCCCCGTCTGTCTGCCCAAATGGGTCTGCAAGCACCTCCCTTCCCACAAACCCCCAATAGGCCGCCCAGGGCCCACGAACTCCCCAGTACTGCAGATGCTCAAAAAAAAAAAAAAAAAAAAAAATTAAGTAAAATTAAAAAACAAACAAACAAACAAACAAACAAACAAACAAAAAAAAACAGAAACCCCTCCGCAGGCCCGACTCCGCCCGCCGCGGAGGCTTGGACCGGCTCTGCCCGGCTCCTCACGCCGCCTTGGCCTGGCCTGGCTCCGCCCAGCTCCGCTCGCTACAGCGGCCCAGCCGGCTCCGGCGTCCACCTCCCGCCACCGCGGCCTGGACCGGCCCTGCCTGGCTCCGTACCCGCCGCGGCCTGACCCGGGCCCGCCCGGCTCCAAACGCTACCGCGGCCCGCAGCCGGGGCCTGACCCGGGCCCGCCCGGCTCCAAACGCTACCGCGGCCCGCAGCCGGGGCCTGCACCGGCCCCGCCCGGCTCCAAGCGCTACCGCGGCCCGCAGCCGGGGCCTGCACCGGCCCCGCCCGGCTCCAAGCGCTACCGCGGCCCGCAGCCGGGGCCTGCACCGGCCCCGCCTGGCTCCAAACGCTACCGCGGCCCGGCTCGGCCTGGCTCGGCCCCTCTCAGCCCCGCTCACCGCCGGCGCAGCGCGGCCCGGCCTGGCTCAGCCCCACCGAGCGGGGCTAGATGCCTCGTCTCCGCCTACCCAAGAAGGGAATCCTCTACAGGTAGCTGGGATCTCCGTGTATATTTCACAGACGAATCCTCTCTGTTACCTTCCCTCCGAATCGATGTCCAGACACCTCCGGACCAGCAAAAATCCCGAAACAATCCGGTCCCAAAGAGTCTCCAACGCCGCCCAGCCGATTCCCTGCAGAAGACTCTAACAGGGATGTTCACTCAGCCGCCATCTTGCCCCCTCCAAATGCTCGCTAATGTTCTTTTGACAACATTAGAGGGGAGGGTTATTGGTTTATGGTGTTGGTTGTGGGGGGCATTTGGGACAGGGCACACAATGGGCAATCATCTAGAGAGTGTGTGTGTTCATCTTGTTAGTGCCTAAAACGGGGATGATAGAGAAGTATGTCTAACCCTCAATGTGCAAGTAAATATGAATCTTGTCCTTTAAGGAGTGAAGTCTGTTGGTAGCCATGAGCACTGAAGGAGACTAAGGAGGAGTAGAATAGATGGAACATGGGTCATTTTGGGACAATGGTAGTGTTCTACATCATCCTGCAGTGATGGATACATGCCATGTTAAATTTCTTCAAAATTTATAAAAGTGTATTGTACAAAATGTAAACCTTAATGTATACCTTTGATCATGGTTGGTAGCTATGTTTCAGTATCTGCACATCAATTTTAACAAATGTACCATCCACATATAACATGTTATTACTAGGGGAAAGGAGAAAAGGAGGAGGATGTTGGATATATGGGAATCCGCTATATTCTGTGCATGAATTTTCTGTTACCTAAAACTTCTTGGAAGAAAAATGGAAAAAGGAAGACACTGGGGGAATAAATGAAATAAAATGTCACTATACATACAAGGCAACAGATACTACAATGATGAAAGACATGATGTCAAAAAAAGTTAATATTTTTCACTAATTTTTATTGCTCCAATTTTTTATTTTTATTTTTCAAAATGATTTGCATGTTATTTCTAATTTTTAAAAGTATCATTATTTCATTTTCTTATTAATTATATTTGGCTACTTAATTGGCTTCATTTTTTTTAAAAGTTTGGACCACAGAAGAGTTACAACTATGACAGGAGAGGATCATTTGTCTGGTGTGTCAGTGATAGGGGATACATAGGAGGACATTCACCTGGGCATACATATAAGGCATATAAATGTGTCCAAATGTTCATAGAGCATTTTCCTCATTGCTGGAGAATCACACAATAACCAAAAGAATATCAAAATCCCCTTCTGGGGAGATCTGCCACTTTCTCTAATGGAACAGCCAGAGTCTCCTGAGTAAAGGGGCAATGATTAGTGAAGGAAGATGGTCCATTGATGGGCCATTATTATTGACAACTATACTTATAAAACTTTACTTTTGAAATTAAACCATAGCCTGGAATTATAGGATGCCTAATCATTACCTCCTAAGAGCCTCCTTCTTGCTCAAATGTGTCCTCTCTCAAAACTGGACTCAGCAAATAAATGCATTACCTTCTCCCCAGTGTGGGACGTGACTCTTGGGGATGGGCTTCCATGGCACTAAGGGATTACTACCAGGAAGCAGCTAGCAATGCACTGGAAAGAGGCATTGACCAAAAAAAGGAAAAGGTAAAAACAAATGAGTTTATATGGTTAAGAGTCTTCAAAGTTAGTCAGGAGGTCATTCCAGAAGTTACATTTATACACATCTCATGAGGATCTCGGTGACTGTCAAAGTAAATACTACCTCAAATTCTGGGGCTTCTGAGAGCTCTGGAGACATCCAAACACTATACTAAAGGCAGACATGTCAGGAGCTTGGTGCCCTGACAGAGACAGAGATGGACTCAGTTATGTTTTCCCTAAACATGACTCTTCTGATCCTTTTATTTGAACATATAATTAGTACTAGGGTTGCTAGGTGTACATTAAAAGACTAAATTCTTCGGGCTGTCCATGTGCCAGTTGGGCCCTGAAACTCAATGGAGTTGCAATACCTACTCTTCAGTTCATTGGATTCAACCAGGAGAACTAACGAGGAGATGATGATTGACAACCATCATCATCATGGAACTGAGAGTCTACAACTGCAAGCAAGAGAATCCCACTCACCTGCCTCATGGGTTGAAAGCACCCTCTCAATTAGAGGTCGAGTGGGCATCACCATCACAGAATCCTCAGGATTGGGGAATGAACTATGGATTAAGTAGACTTACTGGTATTCTATTATAGACTTATTGTGATTCTAGGAATGGAAAAAATATATATCATTGATGTTGAGGCAGTGACCACTGGATGTTCTAAGACCAGAGAGAGGGTAAAACATATAATATGGGGGCAATTTGGGGGACTTGGGAGTTGTCCTGAATAACATTAAAAAGACATATGCAGACCATTAAATATCTTGCCATAACCTACAAAATTGTGTGAGTGTAAACTATAATGTAAACTATAATCCATGCTTAGCAGTAATGCTCCACAATATTTTCATCAAATTTAATCAATGTACCACATTAGTGATGGACTTTTTAATATGGGAATATGTGGGACGTGTACGGAGTGGGGCATATGGGAATCCCCTCTATATTTATATAACATTTATGTAATCTAAGTATTTTTGTAAAAAAATAAAAAGTATTTTAAAAAATAAAGTAAATGGGGATATGAAAACCAATCATAACCAAAACCATAACCATAAAAACTCCTTTGTATTTACTATTTCTCCCATTTGGTCAAGTCTTTTTCCAAATGCACCTCTGATATGCATTTGGTAATAATCCCTTGGTGCTGGGAAATCAACTTCGGGAGTCATGTCCCAAATAAGTGGAAAGGTAGTGTTTTTATATACTGAGTTTGGCTTAAAAGAGGTCACATTTGAGAAACAAGGAGGTTTCTGGAGGTAACTATTAGGGACTAATTACAATTTGGGTAAGTTTCATTTTTAGAGGGGAAGTTTCATATGCACAAGGATAAAAATCTAGGACTTAGCAGACAGGTCTATCTGCTTTTCTTAGGCATGGGTTGTGTATTACAGAGATCCCTGCCATTTTATTTTAAAAAGTAACAAGGCTTCCCCAGTATGGAAGTTCAAAATTTTGTTAGCTGATTTGTGGGCCTCTATCTCTCAAGGAAACACAGCTATGACAATATGAACATATTCCCATCCCACAGAAGCATGCTTGAGGTGTATCTTTCCACACACATTAACCCTCTATTAACACACACATCAGCAATGCACCTCTATCACAAATCCTGAAGGAACACTCTTTTATCTGTATTCATAACCACAATCTTTGGCCTCTAAAGAATTCACTGATTTACACAGTCACCCATTTTAGTCTCTAGCTTTCCTTATTTAGGATACACCAAAATTCCCCTTTCAAACACATTCACACTCATGTTTTAGGGCTATTAATTACACTAATATCACTGTGATCATCACCTCTGTCCATTTCCAAACCATTACAATCAAGCCAAGTATACATTTTGTGCAGATTAAGTATCGGCTCACCAATCTCTAATCCCCTTCTATGTCCTAATAAACTAACTTCTGGCCTCCACCTCCTTGGGTCTGCTCACCATCTTTAATTCATATAAATGAGATCATGCAATATTTGTTCTTTTGTGTCTGTCTTATTTCACCCAACATAAGGTCCTAAGGGTTCTTCCATGTTGTCTCATGTGTCAAAACTTCATTTCTTCTTACCGCTGAATAATATTTCATTGTATGTTTATATTAACACCACATTTTGATTGTTCATTCATCTGTTGATGAACACCTGATTTTCTTCCCTTTTGTGACAATTGTGAATAATACCACTATGAACATTGGTGTTCACATATCTGTGTCCCTGCTTTTAATTCTTTTGGGTGTATACCTCATAATGGGATTGCCAAATCATAAGGCAAATGTATAGACAGATATTGAGAAAATACCAAACAGTCCTCCACACTCACTGCAACATTCCACATTCTCACCAGCAGTGAATGAGTGCCTATTTCTCCACATGCACTCCCACACTTGTAGTTTTCTGGGTTTTTTTAATATCAGCCAAATCTACTAGGTGTTAAATGATATCTCATTGTATTTTTGACTTACATTTCCCTAATAGGTAGTGATGTTCAGCATCTTTTTATGTGCTTTTTAGCCATTTGTATCCCCACTTTGGAAAAGTGTCTATTCATGTATTTTGCCCATTTCATAAAAGAGTTCATTGATTTTTATTTTTGAGTTGTGGGAGTTCTTTATATATTCTGTATATTAAACCCTTATCAAATATGTATTTTCCAGATCTTTTACTGAGTGGCCTGCCTTTTCCTTTCTTGGTAAAGACCTTTGAAATACAATTGTATTTAATTTTGAGAAGGATCATTTATCTACTTTTTCTTTTATAGCACTTGCATTGATTACCACAAGATGTTCACTGCTTCCATACGTTTTCTTCTAGGAATTTAATGGTTCTATCTCTTGTGTTTAGAACTTTGATCCATTTAAAATTAATTTTATATGGTGTGAGATGAAGGTTCACTTTCATTCTTTCAGATATGGCTATCTATTACACTCATCACCATTTGTTGAAGAGACTGCTCTATCCCATTTGAGTGAATTTGGTAGTCTGGACAAATACCAACTCACCACAGATGTATGGGTCTATTTCTGAACACTTAATTCAATTCCATTGATAAAGATATCTATCTTCATACCAGTGCCATGCTGTTTTGACCATGGTACCTTTGTAATTTGATTTAACATCAGGAAATGTGAATCCTCCACCATTCTTTTTCAAGGTCTTTCTGATTTTTTACATTCCTTTCCCTTCCAAATAAATTTGAAAATTGGATTTTCCACTTCTGCAATGTAAGATGTAGGAATGTGGATTGGGATTGCATTTTTTCTGTAAATCAATTTGAGTAGAATTGACATCTTAATAATACTTCGTTTTTCAATCCATATACACTGATTTCCCTTCAATTTATTTATCTCTTCATTGATTTCTTTAAGCAATAATTTGTTGATTTCTGTATACAGGTACTTTCCATCCTTTAGTAAGTTTGTTCGTAGGTATATGATCATTTGTGTTGCTACCATAATTGGAATTTGGCTCTTGATTTCCTTCTAAGATTGCATATTACTATTGTATAGACACAATACTGATTTTTGCATATTGACATTGTATCTTACTATTTTGCTGAATTCATTTATTAACTTTAATAGCTTTGTTGACTATTGTTCAGTACTTTCTAAGTATAAGATCATGTCATCTGCAAATAGTGAAAATTATACAGCTTCCCTTCTGATTTGGATGTTTTTTATTTAGTTATTTTTCCTGCCTGATTGCTCTAGCTAGGATATCTAGCAAAATTTTGAGGAACAGTATAATACCTTCCATTCTATTCTTAATTTTATTTATTTGCATCTTCATTTTTTCTCTTTGACTGTCTACCAAAGGGTTTTACAATTTTATTGATTCTCTCAAAGAACAACGTTTTTATTTTTTTAATTTACTATACTGTTTTTATTCATTTTTTCATTTATTTCTGTGCTAAACTTTGTGATTATTTCCTTTTATTTGTTTTGATTTAGGAATTTGTTTGAAGGTCTTTGATTAGTTGTTTAAATACTGTGTTTCATCTGGGTTTATATTTGCTATTTTCATTGGGTCATATCTTTCTGTTTCTTAGTATGGCTTGTAATTTAGTCCTGGTGTCTAAACATCTGGTTATCATGTTTGGCTTACTCTAGAGGTCAGTTTCTCTCTCTTGCCTAGGGTTTTCTTTTTGCCTGGAATTGTGTTAAATCTCCTACTTGATCCTTGGTTCAACTTTACCTGACCTTTAAAAGAGCTCTTATTTAGGGAAGCAGTAATGACTCAATCAGTTGGATTCCCATGAACCATATGGGGGGGCTCTGGGTTCACGTCCCAGTGCCTCCTTGTGAAGGCAAAGCTGGCCCATGTGCTACAGAAAGTTGATGGCCCACATGCCATGGAGAGCTGATGGTCAATGCGCCATGGAGAGGTGGTGCAGGAATATGACACAACAAAAGGGGGACAAGCAGATATAGAAAAAAATGTGCAGCAAATGGACACAGAGAAGAGACAGCAAAAGAATAGGAACAAGCTGCAAGGGGGGGGATAAATAAATAAATAAATAAATAAATAAATAAATAAATAAATAATAGATGCCTTTATAAAAGAACTCTTACTGATCAAAATTTTTTCAGCTTTTATTTGTATCATTCTTTTTTTGGATATTCAATTAAATTTTGAGATTGTATTATGTGTACAACTGTTTCATCCTCAGGAGAAAGCCTCTTCCCCATTTCCTCTTCCATAAATGCTCATCTGTTCTGTTTGATTTTCATCTGCAGTTATAGATTTTTAACACTCATTTTGTTATTTCCAGCAACCTTTACCTGGAGGGCTAGTTCTGTGAGGAAAGTCCTCTGTGGCAGTTTGAAGTTTTGGCAGAATCTAGGTAATCCCTTCCTTTTAATAATTCATTACTGTGTGTGTAAAAATTACTATAGTTGGCAACTTTGATTAAACTATTTCAGTTAAGGGCCTGATTAGATTGCTTGACCCAAGATAGGTCTTATTCCTCTTCTTAGAGTCCTTGTTTAACTGTTATAATACACAGAAAAAAGCTGTAGAGACAGAGAGGAATCCAGAAGCCAAGAGGAAACCAATTTAACCAGAAGCTGAGTGCAATGGGACCCAGAGGAGAGGGTGGAGATGAGCATACACCACCATGTGCCTGATCACCCCCTGCTCCAGCTTGAGAAGAAACGATCACCTGATGATGCTTTCATTAAGACACTTTCACAGCCTCAGAAATGTAGCCTTCTAACCTAAAAAAATCCTCATTGTTAAAAGCCAACCCATTTCTGGTATATTGCTTGGGGAGAGATACAGAGTTGCTGTACCTCTAAATCAGCACCATTCCCTCCCCTGCCAGTTGCATGGTTGAAACAGAGGTTTCCAGGTGCTTTTTTTCTTGGGGGTGGAAGCTGTAGCTCTTCTAGGGCCTGTGCCTCACACTCCAAATCTGCCAATCAATAAACAGGATGTGCCAGCTGCTTCCTATTACGGATGAGATGAAAATGCAGCTGCACTGCATTTTTATTTTTAAAAATCTGTATTTTAGCACATTATAAATTATAAGCAAAATGCAGAAATCTTAAAACCATAAATACTTTTCTAGACTGGTCTATATTACATAAAATTGAGGCAGGTTAATATAAGGAAAGTGGGAAGTCTTGAGACAAAAGTTGGGACCGAGCAGAGGACATAGCCATGAAACACCATCTGGAAACCTGCTGTGGGAAGCCTGCTATGAAGAACAAAGCTGGAAAGACCAAGACCATGGCCAAGAAGTTCCATCTGGAACTCTTTTTAGGATAAAAGGGAAGCCCCTGATAACTCCAGAAAAAAGGCCTCAGCATTGGTATTCTGAGTGCTAACTAGTGGGACAACCAATCAGAAAAGTGAGCAGCTGTGTCCCCTCCACCACATTAGGAAAGGGGAGAATGAAAGGCTTTAAAAAGGCTTACCCTGGGTCCCTATGTGTGCATCTCATCCTGCGGCATGTTGGCACCCATGCCTCACGTTGTGTAATTCTTTTTCTGTGTTTCTAAATAAACTCTTTACTCCATTGCCTACCCCACAGTGTGTCCTTAAGCTCTTTTCTTCAACATAGCCAAGAACCTAGAATACCAGACACCAGAGTGTACTGCTAATATATGTAGTGAGCCAAGACTGGAGAAAACAGGAAAGTAATGCTCTGGACACCCAAAAAAGACTGGTAAGTTTTTAATTAAAGGATTTCTTTGCCTTCTTTTGCTTTCTTAGAGAGGTTTCTGAGACTCTCAGCCTGGGCCATGCCTGGAGGTCTGTTACTTACTCAGCCCCTTGGAGGCCCTGGGTTTCCTGTTAATCCATTGTCTCTGAGGCCCTTGAGGCTGTTTGCCTGTAAACCACAGAACAACAAGTCTTAGGCTTTTTAAAGTGCTTCTTAATGTCTGGTTTTAACTGAAAAACTTGGTCTCTGACAGTGACCTCTCTCATGGACAATTTCTCAGTCCTCTGTAAGATTAGGTCAAAAAAAGGATGCCTAGCCAGCTCCTCTTCTTGGAAAAAAACTTTGTTTGGTAGTTTCAGTCTGTAACCCAAGGCCTAGGTCACCCCAGGGATGCCCAGTGGCATGGACTCTGTGAGTTTTTGGATATCAGGAAACAGAGCAGCAATTCCAAATGTCCCCCAAGACTTATGTGGCTCTCCTGCTCTGGTTTGGAAGGCAAAATTTCAGTCAGGCAGGGGTCTGGCATGCCAGATCAGCTGGCTGACTGTTTTGTTATTTCTCCCTAGAAAAATGGGTGTGGACTCTAACATTCCTGCAGAATTCACATTGATATATCTTCTCAGGAATTGGGTCAACCTGCCTCCTTATGTTCTAAAAGGAATAGGTTAATCTTTTACTGTAACACCAAGTGCCTGCAGTATGGTGAAGATTGGGATCTCCATGGAACCCTGAATTCTGGTTAAAACTGAGTAAGAGAGAAGGAGGGGACATACAGATCTGAGGGCAAGAGACCACAGTCACATGTTTCCTAAAAGGATGAAGAATTGTGCTACTAAACTGGTCATTTATATGCTCAGGGAAATTACTAAAAGACAGGATGAAAATCCAGCCTTATTTCAAGGAAAGCTGGTTGAGGCAATAAAAATATATCTTCTAGTAGATCCTGAATCTAGAAAAGCACAGAACTTACTAGGAATTTACTTTATTGGCCAGTCTGCCTCAGATACCTGTAGAAAGTTAAAAAACTTTCCCTGGACCCCCAAACTTCCATTAACTCCTTAAGAAGACCTTGTCAGATTTCAGCAGTGGAGACCATGTCAACAAGAGGGAGAAGGTAAGGAGTGGCAGGTTAAGCACCTTTTAGCTGCTGCCATTAAAGGAACCACCACCACCCAAATCCAGTCTCCACATAAGTAGAAACCTGCCCCAAGCTGCCTCACCACCTGGAAAATCAAGGTCTTGCCCCAGGGGAGAATGGGGCACATGTGAACTACCAAATAGGAGGAGCCATGGATGACTCTTGGTATTGCAGGTAAGATTCTTAACTGCTTAATTAACAAAGGAACTGCTTTACTGGGTATATCTTGCCACTTTGGAACTCTCTACCTCTGTTGTACCTAATAAGTGGTGTGAATGGGGAATCATTATCTAGGCTGCTTACTAAACCTCTCCTCTGTAGAAAAGGAAACCTCCTCATAAGCCATCAATTAAGATTAAAAAGTTCCTGGAGAATGGCTTCCATCAAATCTCTCCCTATGCTAAGTGTGTGAAATTCTCTCTTCTAAGCTGTGCTCCCATTAGCATTATCAGTGTGCTCATACCTAGGAACTCATAAATTAGATTTGGGGTTCACCTGTTACAAATTGGATAATAGTGAAAGGTAACCTAAAATTGAGTCTTATATGTCAAAACTATCATGCAATTAGATTTGATGTATAAGAGAAATCACATGGAATTAGCTTGACTGTTGGAAAAGTAGAAAAACACAGGAACATTAATGTTACTAATACCTTTAGTTGCTTAGTTAATAAAATGACCAATTTATGTTGAAGTAAAAACTTAGTAGAAACTGTAACTATGTTGAGATCTTCTTTCTTCCCCTCCCCCTCCCCTGCACTGCTGTTTTTTTGCTGTCTGTGTCCATTCATTGTGTGATCTTCTGATTCTATTTCTCTTTTTGTCTTCTTATCTTTCTCCTCTATGATTCACCAGGATTTGATCCTAGGGAGCTCTGATGTGCAGAGAGGTTACCTGTCAATTCTGCCACCTCAGTTCCTGGTCTCTGCTGTGCTTCACCTTGACTCTTCCCTTCATCTCTCCTTTGTTGCATCATCATTTTGCTGTGTGACTCACTTGCATGGGCACTGGCTCACCACACAGGCACTTGGGTTGCTGTGTGGGCACTGGCTTGCCACATAGGCCCTGACTCACCAGGTGGGCACTCAGCTCACCGTGTGGGCACTCAGCTCACCATGCAAGCACTGGCCTGCTGTGCAGGCATGATTTCTCTTCTTTTTCACCAGGAGGCCCCAGGGATCAAACCCAGTTCCTCCCATTTGGTAGATGGAGGCCTTATCACTTGAGCAACATCCACTTCCCAAGATCGTTATATAGATGCATTTATATTATATAACAACAAAATGATAATATCTGAAATTGCTATAACTGTGTAGATTAAGCCTAGACCTACTATTGGGATGGTAATCTTAGGCTAATTTGCATTTGTTTATGGTTACTTCAGGTCTAGCCATTAAAGGAACCACTACCACCCAAATCCAGTCTCCGCATCCAATTATGAATTAATGGTAATTTTAACCAAATTTACCTTTGATTATGGTTATTTTGAGACTAGTTTCTCCTCTAGACCTACTATTTTGGTCATAATTCTAAATTAAACTTTTCTTTGTTTATAGTTACTTCAAGTATCACCCTCCTGTATAATTGCTATTGTAATGGTAATTCTAAACTGAGCTTGCCTTTGCTTATAATAATTTCAAGACTGGCCTCACTTTGGTAATGATAACCACTCTATTCTCCCCTGTTTGAATCAGTGGCAACATCTGCCACTCATGGCTCAGGGAAAAGCAAATTTCAGACATCCCTGTCTCCCATCCTTGCACTGGTATTAATAACCCTGCTTTCTCCCGTGATTATCCAGATGTGGGCTCCCATTTACCTACACCAGGCAAGAGCCCAGAAGGACCCTAAGCCCAATGAATTCTCCCTGGAGAAATTCTCAAACTCTCTGTGTTGGACATCAACACTTCTAGTCCAGTGTCCTCCAGAGTCCTGATATCTCTGAGGACTGGGGAGTAAGAAACATGCCACCTTGAATGTTGAGGTCCCAAAAAAACAGCAGGTCATGAAATAGGCCAGTTTTCCAAGACTACAATGCTGTCAGTAAGTATGTACTGGAGTTGGTGTGGCTCATCAAAGATCAAAGTCAAAATGGGAAACAAGCAGAGTACTGAAGTAAAGGAAAATGTTTTAGATTGTAGTTGAAAGCATTGGGGAATAGTTTGGTTATAAGTCAATGACAAAGAAGAATGAAATTCTTGTGCAAAACAGCATGGTCATGGTGCAGATTAGAATATTCAGAAATACCCTTTAAAAGATCTTCTGAATGTTATTTTATAGGTAAGTTTATTTTGTAAGAGAATGAAAATTACAACATTAATGAGTTGTGTGTTTGTGTGTCTAACTCCCTATTTGTGTCTATTTGTTCACTGTATATCTTCATACCTCAGGATGGCAATATCAAATTAGCAATTTGTTCACTGTATATCTTCATACCTCAGGATCGCAATATCAAATTAGCAAATGGAAAGCAAATTGTGGCTCAAGCAACTGGGCACCTCTGTCCTACATGGGAAATTCCATATTCAATCCCCAGTGCCTCCTAAAAAAAAAAAAAAAACAACAAGAATACAAATCAAAAAACAACTCAGGGGAGCCAATGTGACTCAGTGGTTGAGCAACAGCTTCCCACATACAAGGTCGGGAATTCAATTCCCAGCCCTGGTACTAAAAAAAAAAATAATAATAAATGAAAATTCTTAAAAGACTTCTACTCAAATTGTTAAAAAATGTAACAAGCACTAGATAACTAAATGTTCATGCAATCAAATTAGAGAGATTAAGCAGGATGGAAAGGTCATACACATATCTGAATATAAGAGCTATTGGGAAACATAAAATAAAAAGTTTTTCATAAACTCTGACCTACCATGCATCTCCCAGGACCTTCTCTTCACAAGACCTATGGAAAATACTAGGTGAGACAAGTTGGAGAAATGTATGTTTAGCTTGAACTCTATCATGTAAACCAGGGAATTAAAAGTCAGTTTGTGAAGGGGGGCAGGGCAAGATGGTGGCTGAGTGAGAGCACCTGATAATCTCTCCTGCAAAGAAGCAGCTGGGCAGTGTTGGAAATTCTTTGGGACCAGGCTGTTTCGGGATTTTGCAGGGTAGGAGTTGTCTGGACATTGATTTGGTGGGAAGGTAACAGAGAAAATTCCGTGTATAAGATAAAATTGAGGCTCTATTACACGGAGGTGGGGGCTGCGCGCCGGACGCTCCCTCTTGGGGTGGGCGGAGCCATGGCACCTGTACTGCTGCGATTCCTGGAGGCTCTGCGGTACAGGGAATTCATAAATTCTGAGCGGGCTATTAGGAGGCTAACAGGGCAGGAGGCCTTCGCAGACTGATTTGGAGAGACAAATGGGAGTTTTATTGCGAGGCGGGGAATTTTTGATTGCGGACACAAATAATAGCGCTTCCAGCTAGAGCCCCACCCCCAAGGCCAGCTGCCAATCTGCAGCAGCCATAAATTGCTCACAATAAAGACACTTCACCAGGAGGCTGTGTCTGGGACTGGCAGGGTGGAAGACGTCTGGAAGCCAATTACGGGAATATTGGCAAAGTGTGGGAATTTCGATTTCGGACTCTGGTATCAGTGTTTCCAGCTGGAGCCCCTCCCCCTGGGCCTGGCTACTGATCTGCACCATCATTAAATTGGCTGCCAGGTAGAGGTGCCCCCAGATGGCCGTTTTGGGGGCTTACAGGGTGGGAGGTGTCCTGAAGTTGGATTGGTGATACAGCCACAGAAGAGAGCCTAGTGAGAGGGTGAATTATGGGGTTCTGACACATAGGCCAGAGTTTGTGGATGTGACCTCCCCCATAGGGCTGGCATCCAGCTGTGGGGATCCCTGAAGGCTGTGCTGAACTGTGGTGCTCCTAGGTTCCCTGTTAACCAGATTTGCGGTTGCCAGGTCTGAGCACCCTAAAACCTGGTGGCCCACACACCAGAGACTCACACCTCTTGAGTCTGCAATTTCACAGACTTACCATCCCTGAATCCATCATGCCCTGAGGTCCATCTGAGGTCCTTGAATGTCCTAGCCCTGAAAGTTTGCATTTTTTCTTTTTTGTTTTGTTTTTGTTTTTAATTTATTTTTTATTTTTTATTGTCCTGATTGCTAACATTGCATTATCTCCAAGTCTTTACACCCATCGTATCCCCCAAAGATTTTTTTTTTCTCTCTCTCTCTGGTCCCTCATTTTCTTCTTATTTTATTTTATCTTAATTATACAATAGGTGCTGCAGGGAACACCTCACATTTGCTGGGTTTCCTCATACTCCATTGCCTCATTACTGTGTGAATTGATTTTGGCTACCTACACTATCCCCTTTCCTCTACCTCTTGATATCCTCCATCATCTACTGTCTCTCCTATATTCCACATCACTTTCTTTGATCCCCAAAGTGTCTAACTCTTAATTTCTAATACCTTTCTTTTGTTTTCTGTCTTTTATCCACTCTTGAAACTATTGCCGTTCTTTTCTCTTTCCCTCTCTTACAAAAACACTAGGCTATTAATTCATACCATATTCCTCCCATATTCAGTTGACTACCTCATTATACGTACTCTACTTACTGCTATAACTCTACACAACTTACATGAATCTAATATACATCCTCCCAATCTCATATTGTTGCTCTGTTAACA
This sequence comes from Dasypus novemcinctus, assembly GCF_030445035.2. Lineage (NCBI taxonomy): Eukaryota > Metazoa > Chordata > Mammalia > Cingulata > Dasypodidae > Dasypus > Dasypus novemcinctus. The sequence continues at coordinate 9,339,565 of NC_080694.1, read as the reverse complement.
TTTATTACCAATACTACTTTACACATTCTCCTTGCTTACACAATTGCCTTTCCCTGGCCCTAATACTTTCCTTCAAAGTGAACTCAGAAAGCAATAAGAAATTAGAATAAGAAGAACAAATTGTCAAAGAGAAGATATAACACTTACAAAAAAACAAGAGCTAATTAATTCCCAAGACTGGACAAAGTAGATAAGGAACTGATTAAACCCATCAAGATAAAATGATGATCAGACAGCAACAAAAATCTACAAACCAAACCAGTAATCAGGAAAATGTGGCTGAATCCGGTTAACAAACTAAAAACCAGGAAAGGGAGCAGAACTTCACACAAGTAATTAAAGATCTCAGAACATATATCACAGACAAATTTAATGAAGTAAAGGAAGAGGTTAACAATATGAAGACAGCACTTGTAGGGGAAATTGCAGACATATGCAAAAAGATAACAGATATGATGGGAATGAACACCACAGTTCAAGAAATCAAAAATACACTTACAGCAAATAACAGCAGATTAGAAGAGGCAGAGCAATTAGTGATGTGGAAGACAGTACATTGGAAATCAAACAGATAGTAGAAGGGGTCGATAAAAAGATATAAAAAATCCAGCTAGGACTTAGGGACCTGAATGACAATGCAAAATGCACAAACATACATATTATAGGCATCCCAGAATGAGAAGAGAAGGGAAAGGGGTCAGAAGGAGTGATGCAGGAAATAATGGCTGAAAACTTTCCAAATCTACTGAAAGAGACAAAAGCACAGTGCACCCCAATCGTCATAAACCCCAACAGGCCCACCCCAAGACATATACTTGTCAAATTATCCAATGCTCAAGACAAAGAGAAAATTCTAAAAGCAGCAAGAGAAAAGAAAACCATCACATACAAGGGAAGCTCCATAAGATTAATTGCGGATTTCTCATCTGAAACCATGGAGGCAAGAAAGCAGTGGTATGATATAGACAAGGTACTAAAAGAAAAAAATTTCCAACCAAGAATAGTCTATCCAGCTAAACTAGCATTCAATACTGATGGAGAGTTCAAAATATTCACAGATAAACAGAAACTGAAGAGTATGCCAACGAGAAACCTCCCCTTCAAGAAATTTTAAAGGGAGTTCTGCAGGAAGAAAGGAAAAAACAGGACATGCAGAGTTGGAGGAGAGTGTAAGAGCAACAAAAAAGGCAAAGGGAGAAGAAAAAAACAAAATATGACAAACACAAGTCCAATCAAAATATGGCTAACAAAAATAATTCCTTGAAAGTAATAACACTGAATGTCAATGGATTAAACTCACCTATCAAAAGATTCAGACTGGGGCATTGGATAAGGAAATATGACCCATCTATATGCTGTCTACAAGAGACACATCCTACACCCAGAGACTCATGGAGGCTGAAAATGAATGGTTGGAAAACAATCTTACAAGCAAAAAAATAACCAAAAAAAGGCAGGAGTAGCTATATTAATATCAGACAAAATAGACTTTAAATGTGAAACAATTGTGAGAGACAAAGAAGGATACTACATATTAGTGAAAGGGACAATCTGTCAAGAAGAACAAACCATCATAAATATTTATGGTCCTAACAAGGACAGCTCTAAATATGTGAGGCAAAAGCTGGAAAAATTAAGTGAAAGAATAGATGCATCTACAATTATAGTGGGGGATTTTAATACACCACTATCAACTCTGGACAGAACATCTCAAAAGAGAATCACTAAAGAAACAAAATATTTGAACAGTATGTTAGAGGAGCTAGATCTAATAGACATATACAGATCATTACACCCAAACACAGCAGGATATACAATTTTCTGAAGTGCACATGGATCATTCTCCAAGATAGACCATATGCTAGGCCACAAAGAAAGGCTTAATGAATTCAGAAAGATCAAAATCATACAAAATAATATCTCTGACCACAGTGGAGTGAAGCTGGAAATCTGCAAGGGCCAGAGGCCCAGATTTCACACCAAGATATGGAAATTAAACAGTACACTCTTAGAAAAACAGTGGATCAAAGGGGATATCTCAAAAGAAATCAATGACTACCTTGAAACAAATGATAATGATAACACAACATACCAAAATTTATGGGATGCAGCAAAAGCAGTACTGAGAGGGAAATTTATAGCCATAAATTCATACATCAAAAAAGAAGAAAGAGCAAAAATTGAAGAACGAACTGCACATTTGGAGGAATTAGGAAAAAAACAACAAAGCAACCCAACAGGAAGAAGAGGGAAGGAAGGAACAAAGATAAGAGCAGAACTAAATGAAATAGAAAATAAGAAAGCACTTGAAAAGATAAACAAGGCCAAGAGCTGGTTTTTTTGAGAAGATCAACAAAATTGACAAACCTTTTGTGAGACTAACAAAGAAAAAAAAGAGAAAAGATGCAAATACACAAAATAAGTAATGAGAAAGGAGCTATTACCACTGACCCCACAAAAATAAAGACTTTCATAAGAGGATACTTTGAAAAACTATATTCCAACAAAAATGACAATTCAGAGGAAATGGACAAATTCCTAGAAACACATAAGCAGCCTATGTTGATGAAAGAAGAAATTGATCTCAACAAACCAATCACAAGTAAAGAGATAGAATCACTCATTAAAAACCTACCAAATAAGAAGAGACCAGGGCCAGATGGCTTCACAGGTAAATTCTACAAAACATTCTGGAAAGAACTAACACCAATCCTGCTGAAACTCTCCCAAAAAATCGAAACAGAAGGAACATTGCCTAACTCCTTCTATGTTGCCAGCATTTCCCTAGTATCAAAGCCAAACAAAGACACCACAAGATAGGAAAAATTACAGACCAATTTCTCTAATGAACCTGTATGCAAAAATACTTAACAAAATACTTGTTAATCGTATTCAACAACACATTAAATCAATTATACACCACAAACAAGTGGGATTCATTCCAGGGATGCAAGGATGGTTTAACATAAGAAAATCAATCAATGTAATACACCATATAAACAGATTGAAGGAAAAAAATCACATGATTATATCTATAGATGCAGAAAAAGCATTTGACAAAATACAGCACCCTTTCTTGATAAAAAACACTCCAAAAGATCAGAATACAAGGAAATTTTCTGAATGTGATAAAGAGTATATATGAAAAACCTACAGTCAACATCATTTACAATGGAGAAATCCTAAAATTCTTCCCTCTAAAGTCAGGAACAAGACAAGGATGCCCACTCTCTCCCCCTCTATTTAACATTGACTTAGAATTACTTGCTCGAGCACTGAGGCAAGAACCAGATATAAAAGGCATTCAAATTGGAAAGGAAGAAGTCAAAATTTCCTTATTTGCACATAACATGATCCTATACATAGAAAACCCTGAGAGGTCTACAACAAAGCTTCTAGAACTCATAAATGAGTTTAGTAAAGTCGCAGGTTATAAGATCAATGCACAAAAATCAGTATTATTTCTGTACATCAGTAATGAGCAATATCAGGAGGAAATCAAGAAACATACCATTTACAATAGTAAATTGAAAAATCAAATATTTAGGAATAAATTTAACTAAAGATGTAAAATACTTATACACTGAGAACTATACAAGACTGTTCAAGGAAATCAAAGAAGACCTAAATAAATGGAAGAATATTCCCTGTTCATGGATAGGAAGACTAAATATTATTAAGATGTCTATCCTACCAAAACAGATCTACACATTCAATGCAATCCCAATAAAAATCAACACAGCCTTCTTTAAGGAACTAGAAAAACTAACTTTGAAATTTATTTGGAAAGGAAAGAGGCTCCGAAGGGCCAAAGACATATTGAAAAAGAAAAACGAAATTGGAGGAATCACACTACCTGACTTCAAAACATACTACAAAGCTACAGTAGTGAAAACAGCATGGTATTGGCATGAGGAGAGACACACAGACCAATGGAATCAAATTGAAACTTCTGATATAGAACCTCATATATATAGCCATATAATAATCGATAAAGCCACCAAGCCCTCTCAACTGAGAGAGAATGGCCTATTCAACAAATGGTGCCTGGAGAACTGGATATCCATATGTAGAAGAATGAAAGAGGATTACCATCTCACACCTTATACAAAGATCAAGTCAAGATTGATCAAAGACCTAAATATAAGAGCCAAGACCATAAAGACCTTGGAAAGCACTGTAGGGAAACATCTACAAGACCTTGTAATAGGTCTTGAACATCACACCAAAAGCACGAGCAGCAAAAGAACAAATAGATAAATGGGACTTCCTCAAAATTAAAGCCTTCTGCACCTCAAAGTAGTTTGTCAAAAAAGTAAAAAGGGAACCGACATAATGGGAGAAAATATTTGGCAACCATATATCTGATAAGAGACTTATAACTTGCATATATAAAGAACTCCTATACCTTGAAAATAAGAAGATAAACAACCCATTTAAAAAATGGGAAAAAGATTTAAACAGACACTTCTCCAAAGAAGAAATACAAATGGCTAAAAAGCACATGAAAAGATGCTCCAAATCTGTAGCTATCAGGGAAATGCAAATCAAAACTACAATCAGATACCATCTTACTCCCATAAGATTGGCAGCTATGAAAAAAAGAGAAGAATACAAATGCTGGAGAGGATGTGAAGAAATGGGAACCCTCATCCACTTCTGGTGGGAATGCAGAAGGATCCAACCATTCTGGAGGACAGTTTGGCGGTTTCTCAAAAAACTAAACATAGATTTGCCATATGACCCAGTAATTCCACTGCTGGGTATAGACCCAGCAGAACTGAAAACAAGGACACAAACCGATATATGCACACCAATGTTCATAGCAGCATTGTTCCCTATCGCCAAAAGTTGGAATCAACCCAAATGCCCATCAACAGATGAGTGGATCAATAAAATGGGATATATACATACAATGGAATACTACTTGGCTTTAAGAACAAACACACTACAAACACACGTTATAACATGGATGAATCTTGAGAACCTTATGTTGAGTGAAGCAACCCAGGCATTGAGGACAAATACTACATGACCTCAATGATATGAAATAAGCAAGCTGCCTCAGAGAGCTAAAGACTGGAAGATAGGTTTAACGGAAATTGGGGGGTAGAGGAAGGATGTAAGCTGACATCTACATGGGCGAAATCTATGACAAGCTGGCGGTAAGTATATGTACAAAGAAGAGATAAAATGGGGGCATAGGGTTATCTTTGGGTGGGGCTATGCATGTTTGAGGGGGTCTAGGGATGGGCGAATAGGTAATATTGCCCAAGAAATTGGGGGGAGACAGGGGCAACATAGGAACATAGGAGATTGTCAGGTGTTGGTTGAAAGTAAAATGCTGAGAAAACCTTTTCAAAATATAATTAGGAAAATTTACCTCTTCAAGATACTCAAAGGGGATAATCTGATGCAGGACAAACTCCTAGGGAATATCTGAAAGCTCATTTTGCCAGAGTGGGTTATACCATTCGGTAGAGACCTATATAATGAGAGTGAAGGTAGACCCACATCCTGGGGAGGACTAATGCCATCAAATAGAGGGAACTGTATCTCTCAAGAGAAAGGGTGGCTCCCAGGGCATTAGGGCCGTTGAGCAAGTCAAGCCCTCAACACTGTTGCAAGTATCGCTGAACATGGCTCCTGAAGAAATGAAGATTGACTGTCACTGTGGGGTCCAAGGGAAGGGGGAAATAGATATTGAATAGATGGAACCAAAGTAAATGTGAAGGCAAAAGAAGTGTTTCACAAGAGTACACAAGGATGGATATAAAACATGTAATATTACACCAAAAACATATAGGGGACGACAGACTAATAATGTAAACCATAATGTAAAACATAGGATAACTAAAAAATTTAGAAAACTCTATAGCCTAAAGTATGAACCACAATGTAAACACAAATGTTACCTTGTTTGAAAGCTATTGACTCAATATCTGTACATCAGTTTCAGTAAATATGATATGAGTAAGTTAAAAGATTATCACTGTGGAAGGGAAAAGGTTTTATAATGGATATGTGGGACTACTGTATATTGTATATATGAATTACTGTGATCTAAGTCTCTTGTGAAGAGAAGCTCAATAATTAGGAAAAAAGAAAAGGAAAAGATAGGATGTAGAATTTTTCCAAATCAATATGTATTCTATATCTAACCTTTAGACTCATCACTATATTCCACTTTACTATTAAGGGAACCTGACATTATATTGGGCGTCACTTTTCAGGAAGTTTTGGATCACAGAGTGGTTCAACAATTTCAGCAGAGGAATACTGGTATGGGATGTTATTGACAGGCAATATATGGTTGACAGGGAGTTATACAAGGCATGTGTCCAGGGTGCATGGGAATGTTTGGATATACTCATAGTGGAAACTCTTAAAACAACAGCTGGGGGGGGTAATCGGTTCCTGGCCAGGGGGGGCTCTGTCATGATCCCTAGGGGAGCAGCAGCAGCCCCCCAGGTGCAATGGCAAGGGCCAGAAAGGAACGAGGGACCAACAGTGACCCCCTGATTCTAATGATTATACTTGTGGGCCTATACACCTGAAATAAGAACAAGACCTAGAGCAGCACTGTGCCTAAGAGTTCCCTCCTGACAGCCTCCTGTTACTCAAATGTGGCCAGTCTCGAAGCCAAACTCAGCATGTAAATGCAATGCATTCCCCCCAGTGTGGGACATGACACCCAGGGATGAGCCTCCCTGGCACCGAGAGATCACTACCAAGTACCAGTTGATGACGTAACTAGAAAATGACCTTGAATTAAAGGTTCAACGCGGACCAGCAGAATATCCCTGTCTACATATAATAACAGGAGTTAAAAATGCTGTTTTACCTAAAGTAAGGGGGAAATGGGAAGGACTAATGAGTTCATGTAGCTATGAGTCTCTAAAAAAGAGTCTGGAGGTTGTCAGAAGGATTGCCCTTATGCACACCTGAGCAGAGTCTCAGAGACAGATAAAGTAGATACAACCCCAGTTACTGGTCCTTTTGAGGGCTAAAGAGACCCACAGGTTCTATGGTCATGGCAGATGGGGTTGACTGCCATGTCAGTTCGCCCTTATTTGGAGCTGGTGCTTTGCATGATGGGGCTGGACTCAGATGGGATCTCTTTTCACAAGCCTTTCATGCTACTTTACTGGAATTGTAGTTGGTGCTGGGGTTTAAGATATATCTAGGGGATTTGAATCTCTGGACTGACAGTATGATAGCCAGGCCCTGAGCCTCAACAGACTTCAGCTCCTACACTCTGATTTATTGGACTTACCCCACTCAGCTAACATGGAGTTGAAGAATGTCAACCACCACACCATGGAGCCTAGAGTACCTACAACTGAAAGCAGGAGGATTGCATCCAGTATCTGTGTGGAATCTAAACCCCCTCTTGACATAGATGTGGAATGGACACAACCAAGCCAAGGTCCACAGGAAGGAGGAATACAGTAAGGATTAGAGTTTACTTAATGATATCCTATTCATGAATTATTGTGGTTAATAATCGAGAAAATGTGGCATTGGTGAGGAAAAAGTGGCTATGGTGGCTGCTGGGTGCGGGGAATGGGAGGAAGAGATGAGATGTGGAGGCATTTTTGGGACTTGGAGTTGTCCTGGGTGGTGCTCCAGGGACAATTGCCGGATGTTTTATGTCCTCCCATGGCCCACTGGATGGAACGTGGGAGAGTGTGGGCTATGGTGTGGACCTCAGGCCATGGGGTGTAGCGATGCCCAGAGATGTACTCACCAGATGGAATGGATGTGTCATGATGATGGGGGAGAGTGTTACTGTGGGGGGAGTGGTGGGGTGGGGGTGGTGGGGGTGAATGGGGACCTCATATTTTTTGAATGTAATATTTTTTAAAAAATGAATAAATTGAGTAGAATTTGGAAAAAAAAGTCAGTTTGTCCTATAATTCTGCAATTTAAATATTTCATTAGCCTCAAAATAAACATAATTAATATTCTAATAGTCAAATTTCAGAAAGTAAAGGAAAATATCCTTGAAACTATGAAAGATCATTTCTAAATTATGTTTAAAACAAATTAAACAATTATAATATATTCCAGAACATGGTAGTCAATGTTTTTAAGGTTACCCAAAGTTTTAGAATTTTCTTAAAGAAAAAATGAATGAGCTAAATTTTATTTAGCTTGGGTTTAATCTCTGTAGGTTTATAGGATACTAATAAAATAAATTAACATATGTATTAAATCTTTAAGATGATTAAAATTGTAATTTCATATTTAATGAACTATAGATCTGTCCTAAAGTGAAGTGAATAGTTTTCACAGAACATAATAAAGGATGAAAGACAAGAATCTTAAATGGATAAAGATTTGTTGCTAAATGTAATTCATTTATTTATTTATTTTTAAATGCAATTTAATAAGTTTTTAAGCTAAAAGTAACTTATGGTTAATTACAAGAAGTTTTTAAAAGCATTATCTAAACTTAAGTATTTAAATCTCTAATTCCAGGAAGCCATTATTAAATAGCAAACAAAATTGATATTGACAAAAAAGTAGTTCATAACAGAGAAACCTGACAGGGGTCACTTCAGTCTGCATGTTAAGGTGGTGGTAAGGGAAAGATAAACTGATTTCATTCATAAAATCATGGCAAAAGTAGTTTTTCTGTATTGCTAAGGTAAAATACTTGTCAATTAATATAATCATGGTAAAGGTGTAAAAGATGAAAGTAAAGTACTAAAATAGTTAATTTTATTGATATGTTATAAACTACATTGAAAGTATTCAAAATGTGTGTAAAAATTAAAATAGATTTTAGTATTTTCAAGCTTTCTTGTGCATTCAATCTAGATTCCAATACTCTGCATGGTGTCTGACCATTTGAGTTATTGACTAGTTCATACACTATGACCCCTAAAACAATAAATGTATATACAACATCCCTGAACAGGCTCTTGAAGTGAATGGAGAGTATGATGCTGTTTTGGCCTCTTGTGTCAGCTGGCAATGGATCAATATGCCAGATTTATAATGCACATTACATCCAGACTAACTGTTTCATAGTTCTGGAGCATGCTATGCACCAGGCCAGTGAAACACTGACGCTTCCCTCCAAGGACCAACAATGCTCTAGCATGCTGGCTCTGTGAAGGTCATAGCAAGTGGAGCAAAAATTACCAGTGTGATATAAGTAGAACTTAAACAAACACAATTGGCACCATGACCTTCTCCCATGGAGAGATAGCATGTATGGTACTGCAATCCTGGAGCTCAGATCTATTAACTGCAACTCAATGGGGTACATATGCGTTGATCAGTGCTTTGATTAATATTAAGTACTATGCCTATATCCTTGATGAACCTGATAATATCTATTTTATTCTATATTATATACATGGTAAACAACTCTCTTTTTTTTTCACTTTTTTATTTTTTTAAAGATAATTCAATTACATAATTGTTACAGAGAATATACAGGGGTTCCCATGTGCCCACTACCCACACCTCCCATATTTTCCCACATTAGCAACATATTTCATCAGTGGTACATTCATTGAAATTGATGAACACATTTTGGAGCATTGCCAATAAGCATGATTATACTTTACAAGCCTGTAGGTTATAACCAGATACATAATGGCCTGTATATGTCATTCAGGATGATTCCAAAATCCTGAAAATGTCCCCCTATTATACCTGTTTTTCACTTTTCCTAACCCCAGAACATCCATGGGTCACTGCCTCCACAAAAATTGTATTTATTCCGTTGCTAGAATCACAAAAATTCTATAATAGAATACTAGTAAGTTCTAGTCCACAGGGAAACCACTGCTGAGTCTAACCCAATTACACTGGGGAATATAAATACCAGATTAGGGCCCACTGTCAAAGGGTCAAATTCCTGAGCTATCTGCCCTAACTATAGTGTCTGGAAGTCTCTATATCCCTGAAGTGCTGCACTATTTGGGTAGTATCTACTTTGGCTGTCAATGTGATCCTGTTGAAATGTGCATAAGTGCTACCTCTGGGATGGCCTCCTGACTCACTTTGAAGTCTTTTAGCTATACAAACTCATTTGTCTTTAGCATTTCCCCCTTTCGATCAAGGTGTGTGTGTGTGTGTGTGTGTGTGGTTTTTTCCCCAAGCGCATTGTTTGTTGGTACTTGGTAGAAATTCCTCAGTGCCAGGGAAGTTCATACCCAAGAGTCATGGCCCATGCTGGAGAGAAGTTATTGCTTTTAAATGTTGAGTTTGGCTTAGAGAGATGCCACATTTGAGCAACAGTGACGTTTCCAGTAGATAACTCTTATGCAACCTACATCACTAGGCAGTTTAAATTTCAAGAACAAAAACTCATAATCATAGTCATCAGTATCAAGGGACTTTCAATGGACCATCCTCCTTCACAGGCCATTGTCCCTGTACTTGGCTCATTCTTGTTCCATTAGGGAATGTGGCAAAGCTACCCCAGATGTGAAGTTGATATTCTTGTGATTATTATGTGAATCTCCACCCACCATGATAATGCCCCATGAATGTTTGAACACATTTCTATGCCTTATATATATATATACCCAGATCAACTTCTTCCCATGTATGCCCTTCACTACACACCACACCAATGATCCTCCCCTGCCACAGTTGTAACACTTCTGTGATTTAAAACTTCTTCAAGAATGAAGCCAATGAAATAGCCACATACTATTAACAAGAAAATGAAATAATAATGATAGTTTTATATATAAGAAATAGAGAAAAAATTTATGAAAAGTAAAAAGAATATTTTAAAAATTGGAATATTAAAATATAAGGAAAATATTTAAAGAAAAATGTTTTCAATATTTGGACTTTTATCACTGTGAGACTGTTGTCTTGTATGTACAGTTACATTTTCTTCCATTTATTCCCCCAGTGTCTTACTTGTTTTATTTCATTTTTTCTTCAAAGAAGTTTTAGGTCACAGTAGAGTCACATAGGGAATACAGGGAATTTCCATATACCCAACATCCTCCTCCATATCCCCTTTCCCCCATCAATAACATTTTATGTGTGGATGGTACATTTGTTACAATTGATACACAAATATTGAAATAAAGCTACTAACCATTATCAATGGTTCACATTATGATTTAGATTTTGGACCATATACACTTATGAAATCTAATAATAATTTAACATAGCCTGTATCTATCATTGCAAGATCATGTAGAACATTTCCATCACCCCCAAATTGCCCCCTGTTCCATCTGTTATATTCCTTCCTTCTCCTCTTTGGGCCCATGGCAACCACCAGGCTTCACTCCTTGAAGGACAAGATTCATATTTACTTGTGTCTTCACTGAGGGCTTGATACACTGGTCTGTCCTCCCCTATAAGCACTGCCTAATTTTACAAGGTCCGATAGATGTTTCCCTACATTATCTTGCAAGTTCTTGATGGTCTTGGTTCTTATATTTAGATTTTTGATCCATCTTGAGTGAATTTTTTTTTATAAGATGTGAGATGGTGTTCCTCTCTCATTCTTTTGGATATGGATATCTATTTCTCCAAGCTCCATTTGTTATAGAGGCCATTCTCTCTCAGTTGAGTGGGTTTGATGGCACTGTCAAATATCAGATGACTGTATATGTGAGGATTTATATCAGAACTGTCAATTTGATTCCACTGGCCAGGATGTCTATCCTTGTACCATTACCATGCAAATTTAACCACTGTAGATTTGTAATAAGTTTTAAAGTCAGGAAGTGTGATTCCTCTGTTTTCATTTTTCTTTTTCAATGTCTTTGGCTATTCAGGGCCACTCGCCCTTTGAAATAAATTGCAGAGTTTTTCCAATTCAGTAAAAAATGCTGTTTTTATTTTTATTGGGATTGCAAATATATCTGTATATCTGTTCAGGTAGAATAGATATTTTAATGATGTTTAGTCATCCTACCCATGAACAGGGAATATTCTTCCATTTATTTAAGTTTTCTTTGATTTCCTTTAACAGTGTTGTATAGTTTTGTGCATTTGTTATTTACATTTTTAGTTAAATTTATTCTTAGGTATTTAATTCTTTTAGTTAGTATTGTAAATGGTATTTTCCCCCTGATTTTCTCCTTAGATTGCTCATTATTGGTGTACAGAAATGCTACTTATTTTTGTGCATTGCTTTTAAAATATCTGACTTTACTGAACTCATTTATGAGTTCCAGAAGCTTTGATGTAGATTCCTCAGAGCTTTCTCTGTATTATGATCAAGTTCTGCAAAGAGTGAAGTTTTTACTTCTTCCTTTCCAATTTAGATGTCTTTTATATCTTTCCTTGCCAAAATGTTCAAGCAATTACTTTTAACACAATGTTTAGGTGGAGCAGTGATAGTGGGCATTCTTTTCTAGTTCCCAATCTTAGAGAGAAAGCTTTTAGGATTTCACCATTTTGTATGATGTTTGCTGTGGGTTTTTCATATATGCCCTTATTGTGTTGAGGAAGTTTCCTTCTATCCCTATCTTTTGTAGTATTTTAATCAGGAAATTGTGCTGTTTTGGTCAAAAACTTTTTCTACATCTATAGAGTTGATTACGTGATTTTTTCCTTTATGTGGTGTATAACATTGATTGATTTTCTTATGTTGAATGATCCTTGCAAACCAGGAGTGAAGCCAACTTGGTCAGGGGGTATAATTTGTTTGATATATTGTTGAATATGATTAGCGTTTTGTTGAGAATTTTTGTACCTAGTTTCATTAGGGAGTTTGGTTCAGAGTTTTCCTTTATTGTGGTGTCTTTGTTTGGATTTGATATTAGGGTGAAGTTGGCATCATAGAATGTGTTAGGCAATGTTCCTATGACTTCTATTTTTTTTGGAAGAGTTTAAGCAGGATTGGGGTTAGTTCTTTATGGAATGTTTGGCAGAATTCACCTGTCAAGCCATCTGGTCCTGGGCTCTTCTTAGTTGGGAGGTTTTTGTGCCTGATTATATCTCATTACTTATGATTGGTCTAGTGAGATCAGCAATTTCTTTTTCATCAATATATGCTGCTTGTGTTTTTCCTAGAAGTTTGTCCATTTCTTCTAGCTTATCCATCATTTTGGCATGTAATTTTTCAAACTACACTGTTGGAGATTTGGACCCAAAGGGTATCGGGAATGAAAGAAAGAGAAAAAAGGGAGTGAAAAAAAGAGAAAGAAAGAAAGGAAAAGAAAGAAAGAACAAGAGAGCTGGGATCAGGGGTCTGCAAGTAGAGACTCCTCAGACCAGTTTATTGGTTACAAGGGGCTCTCTATATACCCCAGTCTATGTGACAACAAGCAACAATATGCAGTTAACTATTACCATTACTAAGGAACTCAAAAAATCTTATCTCAAGGTACAAAGTCTAAGTGTTCTATTTATTACAAAAGGATGTGCTCATCTTTTCTTTCAGCCTTTAACAGCTTCATCCTGTTTGCCAGAAACTCTTAATTACTGCATTCCTTAGGTTGCAAGCATAGCCATGGAGACAGCACATCTCTCCTTGTGAGGCCCTGTGCCTCAGTTTCCAACACTACACTCTTATGATACTCTTTCTTTCTGTGGGGTCAGTGGATATATCCCCTTCCTTATTTCTTATCTTATATATTTGCATCCTCTCTCTCTCTTTTTTTTATTAGCCTAGCTAGGGGCTTGTCAATTTTATTGATCTTCTCAACGATCTAGTTCTTTGTTTTGTTTATTTTTCTATTGCTTTATTATTATAAAATTAATTTTTTCCTGCTCTAAGTATTATTTCTTCTTTCTACTTCCTTTGGTTTACTTTGTTGTTCATTTTCTAATTACTCCAGGTGTACACTTAGGTCATTGATTTTATCTTTCTTCCTTTTTGTTATATGTATCAATGGCTATGAATTTTCCTCTCAGTACCAGCTTTGCAGCATCCCAAAGATTTTGTTATATTGCCTTGTCATTTTCATTCATTTCAAGGTAGTTATTGATTTCTTTTGTGATTTCTTCCTTGACTCACTGTTCATCTAAGAGTGTGTTGTTTAACTTACATATTTTATGTCTAATCTGGTTTTCCATCCCTTACTGATTTCAAGCTTCATTCCATTCTGGTCAGAGAAATTACCATGTATAATTTCAATCTTTCTGAATTCATTGAAATTTGTTCTGCAGTCTAGCATGTGGTCTATCTTAGAGAATGATCCATGTACACTTGAGGAGAATGTGTATCCTGCTGTATTTGGGTGTAGTGTTCTGTATATGTCTATTAGGTTCAGATCCTCTAATATATTATACAAAGTCTTTATTGCTTCTTTATTGAGATGTTCTAATTGAGATAGTGGTGTATTAAATTCCTCCACTATAATTGTAGAGGCATCTGTTGCTCCACATATTTTTCCTGTGTTTACCTCATGTGTTTTGAGGTGCCCCAGTTAGGTGCATAAATGTGTATGATTGATTGTTCTACTTGAAAGATTACCCCTTTTATTAATATATAACATCCATCTTTGTCTCTTACAATAGTTTTGTATTTGAAGTCTTTTCCCCATGATATTAGTATTACTACTCCTGCCCTTTCTTGGTTATTGTTTGTTTATAAAATTGTTTTCCAACCATTCACTTTCAGCATTTTTGAAACCCTGTGTCTAAGGCAGTTTTCTTGTAGACTGCATAGAGATGGGTCATATTTCTTTATCCATTCTGCCCTTCTGTGTTTCTTGACTGGGAGATTATTCCATTAACATTCAATGCTATTACTGAAATGGATATACTTAGATTAGCCATATTTCTTTTCAGTTTGTGTATATCATATATCATTTTATTATTCTTTTTTTGTCTTTTTAGTTGTTCTTACACTCTCCTCCTGCTCTGTCTCTGCTTTTATCCATTCAACCTGCAGAACTCCCTTTATATTTCTTGAATTGCAGGTTTCTTATTGACATACTTGAATTGTTTGCCTGTGAATGTTTTGAGCTCTTCTTCATTTTTGAATACCAGTGTTGCTGGATAGAGAATTCTTGGCTAGAAGTTTTTCTTTTAGCACCTTAACTATGTCTTCTTGCCTCCAGTGTTTCAGATGAAAAATCACCACTTAATTTTATTGAGCTTCCCTTGTATGTGATGTTTCTCTTTTCTCTTGCTGCTTTCAGTATTCTCTCTCTTAAGCACTGGACAATTTGACAAGTATATATCTGGAGTAGAACTGTTGGAATTATACTGTTTGGTGTGTATTGCACTTCTTGTATATGTACATTCATCTCCCTCAATAAGGTTGGGAAGATTTCAGCCATTCCTTCCTCCACCACTTCTGGTACCCCTTTTCCCTTCTCTTCTCCCTCTGGGATGACTATAATGTGTATTTTTGTGCATTTCTTGTTGTCCTTCAAGTCCATGTGACCCTGCTGGATTTTTTCTTTTTATCTATCTGTTTGATTTCAGATGTACTGTCTTTCACATCAGTAATTATTTCCTCTGCCTATTCAAATCTGCTGTTCTGTGCTTCCATTGTATTTTTGATTTCTTGGATTGTGCCATTCATCACCATCACATTCATTATTTTTTAAGTATGTTTACAATTTTTTCAGTATATTCTCTCAGTTTCTACTTAATATCCTTAATCTCTTCCTTCACTTCATTATATTGATTCATGATATTTGTTTTTTTACAGCTCTGATTAGTTATTCCAAGTTCTGAATCTGCTTTTGGTTTTTAGTTTTTTCATTGGACTGGGCCATCTCTTCCTGTTTCTTAGTATGGCTTGTATTTTTTTTTGGTATCTAGTCATCTGTTATCTTGGTATGTTTTTTTCAGTTGATTGGCTTCTCTGTATGTTCAATGGTTTAATTTTCTTGGGTTTAATTGTGGTAAGGTTTCACCTTGATGCTTCATTCCTTTTATTCTATTTCCTTACCATTGTCTATGTTTCCTTGAAAAAAAGTTAGTACCAGAGAAATAAGAAGAGATAGGAAGAGAACACAAGTAATAGTAGTGATAATAGTAAAAGGTAAGAGAGTGACCATGCAAGACATTGGTAATTGAATAATTAACACAAAAAAGAAATACAGAAAATTAAAGTTAGCAAAGTGGAAGAGAGAGGATGAAACAGGAAGAAAATGGAGAAAAATAAAATGAATTAAAAGTCCAGAATGATGAGAAGATTGGAAAAGGAAAATTAGAAGAGAGAGGACAAGAGAAAAAATTAAAAAGGGAAAATTTTACATGGATAAAGTAGGAGGGAGAGAGAAATGATTATAAGAAAAATTGAAGACCAAGCCCAAAGAGGTGGAATTAAAGAACAAAAGAGAACAGTAAATATAAGAATGAAAAAGGGAAAATATATTGCATAGGTAGAGAAAATTAGGAAACAAAAAGGAGAGAAAAGACTAACAGAAACAAATGAAGGGGGATACAAGAAGAAATCAAGACAGCAGCTACTCATTTTTTTAAGAAAAAGAGAAAGAAATCAGGAAAAGGATTAAAAAAAGAGATAAACAAGGAAAAGCAGACTTTTCTCTTGGGTCCCTAGTGATTTTCTCAGGCTGTTACTATTCAACAATCAATCACCCTGCAGCCTGTCTTCTAAAGGTTTTAAGCCAGGTTTTAGTTAGTAAAATAAGGAAATAAAAAGGCACATTTTTTCAAAGAAATAAGAGACCCAATAAGAGGTTACCAATATGTTCCATAAAGTCTTACTCTATGCTTGATAACCTTGTACTGCTTCTGAAAGAAGAGCTGGGGATCAAAAGAAAGACCTTGCACATGCTAGATAGGAGCTCTTCCACTGAGCCAATATGCCTTCTTAGGTTAGGAAGGCTTTCCAGAAACCTATCAGCCCCTATTCCCTCCCTGTAATGTCTGTCTGCTTTCTGATGTAAATTCTCTCTTTGCCTAGGCTGCTAGGGATGGCAGCATGCCTAAGGAGATCCCCCCTCCTCTCTCTGATGTAATTGCTCTCTTTACCTAGGCTGCTGAGCGTGACAACTTGCCTGAGATCAGCCTTCCTGAGGAAATCCCTCTCCCCTGTCCCTGTCTCATCAGGATCCATTCTGAGACTCAACAGGGGCTTTGCTGGCTAAAAGAGACCACTTTGCACCCTCTCTGACCCCTCCTCCTCCCAGGAAAGTTGCCACCATGCCACACTCCTTTTGGAGGAAGAAGCTAGCATCTCCACTAAGGCTGTTTATACTGAGGGTGGGGTATAAGTGACAATTCCAGTCACAGTCTGGAGAAACTCAAGAGGTTTTGCCAGCTACCTTTACTTTCTAGCAGCCTCCTAGATGACCCAGAGCATCCCCTTGCTCTATACATATCTTGAGGTGCTGGCAAGGAGGAAGCAGTCTTTTATCCTTTTAGATACCTTTTGCCAGGAGTTTTACCCACACCTGATATCTCAGGAATGGGAGAGGAGAGGCCTTCCTGGTGACTGGGAGTGTCAGTAACTCAGTTTGTTGTTTCTGCTGTCTCCTTTCTGTCCCTGACTCTCCTTTAGTTGTAAAGAAGTGTCCATTCCTGCTGTATCCCAAAGCAGGTCACCAAGGCAGCTCTAGACATCCTCTCAGTTGTTTTAGTGAGAACTAAGCTTTATCTGTCTACCTCATTGGCCATGTTCCATCATTTTCTAAGTGGTTAATGAAAGTGCTTATGACATAAAAGAATGCTCCTCTTAAGTACTGCCTTTATTTTGCTGGCCATAGGTTTGACCTGCTGTTGCTTGTATTGACTTTGTGAGTTTCTTTCTAGGTCAGTTCCTCTCTTAATACCTCTCCTACCTTCTGTAAGCAAAACCACCATCATAGGAACTAGGGCTGACAATTTATACCAAACCCAGCTTTTGAACCACAGTCTCCTTCTAGAGTTAACCAACAGCATAGAAGTCCTCAAAAAAGAATGCTTTTTCCCATCAAATTTGAGAGGATGTAGACTTAGAAAGGCACTTGGACTTTATCACTCTTGTGGTCCAGTATGTCCTGGCTGGCCCACCTTTTGAGCTGCTTGCCATCATTTTCTTTATCCTCTTAGTAGAACAATGTATCTTCAAAATTCTAACTTAAGTTTATTTCTTCCAGAATCAAAGCATCCAGCACAAGGTATTAGTCATATGGGGGTTTCATTGGTTCCCAACCATGGTGTAGGACCCATTTTCTCTCAACCTCAGTAGAAGAGCCAGAGAAGTTTACACTCTGTCAGGCAGGGACTACTTCCCCTAATCAGCAGGGAGAAGCTACAGAAGAAGGGCCATCACTCTTCAGCACCCCTTACAAATAAGAGTGTAAACTCTCAAGGGATGAATTGAAGCAGGTTAGCATAGGGAAGGAAAGAAGACACCTGGGATATGGCAGAGAACATGGTCATGAGACCCCACCCAGAACTTCCCTGAATGAAGGCTTCTATTAAAAAGAAAACCAGAAGGACTGCACTGAGACCCTGGCCATGAGGTCCCATTTGAAACTCTTTCTGGGGTCAAGAGAAGGGCCTGGTTAACTACAAGCAGGCTTCTCCTTTGGGACCCTGAGAGCAATCAGGTGGGGATTGTACAGCAACAAATCAGAGCACAAATAGCTGGGTTTCTTTCTCAACATTAGGAATGGGGAGAAGAAAAGGCTTTAAAAAGGCCTAACCTGGAGCCCCATGCATATACCTCACCCTTCAGCATACCACACTGCTATCTGGAGTTCCATACTCTTTTTTTTTTTTTTTCCTTGTTTCTTAAACTCTTTACTCCCTTTTTCTATACTATGGCATGTCCTTAAATTCCTTTATGTGACATAAATAATATTCTAGAAGCCTAGAACCCAGAGCAATCCACTAACAAAATTAGTGATTTATAAACCAATAGATATAGTTAACTGTATATTAATATGTATATTAATATAATGATGTGATCCAGATTCATTCTTACACCCTTTTCTTGGGTATTTTTACTCAATACATATTTACTAAGAAATATTTCCATGAATTTCATTTAGCAAATAATGCATAAATACCTCTGGAAAAGAATACTGTGAAAAGATAAATATCTCAATGTTTTATAATATGTTATATTCTAACAAACATTCAAAATAGCATTACTTCTCAATTTTCCCATGTATTTCTCTCATAATTTTTTATTTCAAATTCTACTCAATTTATTCATTTTCTAAAAAAAAAATTACATCCAAAAAATATGAGATTACCATTCACCCCCACCACCCCCACCCCACCACTGTCCCCACAGTAACACTCTCCCCAATCATCATGACATATCCATTGCATCTGGTGAGTACATCTCTGGGCATTGCTGCACCCCATGGCCTATGGGCCACACCATAGCCCACACTCTCCCACTTTCCATCCAGTGGGCCATGGGAGGACATAAAATGTCCAGCAATTGTCCCTGCAGCACCACTCAGGACAACTTCAAATCCCGAAAATGCCTCCACATCTCATCTCTTCCTCCCATTCCCCGCACCCAGCAGCCACCATGGCCACTTTTTCCTCACCAATGCCACATTTTCTTGATTACTAATCACAATAGTTCATGAATAGAATATCATTAAGCCCACTCTAATCCTTACTGTATTCCTCCTTCCTGTGGATCTTGGCTTGGTTGTGTCCATTCCACATCTTTGTCAAGAGGGGGCTTAGATTCCATATGGATACTGGATGCAATTCACCTGCTTTCAGTTGTAAGCACTCTAGGCTCCATGGTGTGGTGGTTGACATTCTTCAACTCCATGTTAGCTGAGTGGGGTAAGTCCAATAAATCAGAGTGTAGGAGCTGAAGTTTGTTGAGTCTCAGGGCCTGGTTATCATATTGTCAGTCCAGAGATTCAAATCCCCTAGATATATCTTAAACCCCAGCACCAAACACAATTCCAGTAAGGTAGCATGAAAGGCTTGTGAAAAGAGATCATATCTGAGTCCAGCTCCATCACTCAGAAACACAGCTCCAAAGAAGGGCCAACTGACATGGTAGTGAACTTCATCTTCCATGACCATAGAACCTGTGGGTCCCTTTAGCCCTCAAAAGAACCAATACCTGGGGTTGTATCTACTTTATCTGTCTCTGGGACTCTGCTCAGGTGTGCATAAGGGCAATCCTTCTGACAACCTCCAGACTCTTTTTTAGAGACTCACAGTCATATGAACTCATTTGTCCTTTCCATTTCCCCCTTACTTTAGGTCCAACAGCATTTTTAACTCCTGTTATTATATGTAGACAGGGATATTCTGCTGGTCCACATTGAAACTTTACTTCAAGGTCATTTTCTAGTTATCTCATCAGCGGGTACTTGGTAGTGATCCCTCGGTGCCATGGAGGCTCATCCCCGGGGTCATGTCCCACACTGGGGGGAAGGCAGTGCATTTACATGCTGAGTTTGGCTTTGAGACTGGCCACATTTGAGTAACAGGATGCTGTCAGGAGGGAACCCTTAGGCAAGTGCTGCTCTAGGTCTTGTTCTTATTTCAGGTGTATAGGCTCACAAGCATAGTCATTAGTATCAGGGGGGTCACTGTTGGACCCTCATTCCTGCCCCGTCCTTGCCATTGCACTTGGGGGACTGCTGCTGCTCCCCTAGGGATGATGACAGAGCCCCCCCACCCGGGCAGGAACCCAGTAACCCCCAGCTGTTGTTTTTAATTGTTTCCACTATGAGTATATCCAAACATTTCCATGCACCCTGGACACATACCCTGTATAATTCCCTGTCAACCATATGTCCCCTGTCAATAACATCCCATACCAGTATTCCTCTGCTGCCATTGTTGAACCACTCTGTGATCCAAAACTTCCTGAACAGTGAAGCCCAATATAATGTCAGGTTCCCTTAATAGTAAAATAGAATATAGCGATGAGTTTAAAGGTTAGATAGAGAATATATATTGATTTGGAAAAATTCTGCATCCTATCATTTTCATTTCTTTTTCCACTAATTTTTGAGCTTCTCTTCACAAGAGCCTTAGATCACAGTAATTCATATATACAATATACAGTAGTCCCACATATCCATTATAAAACCTTTTCCCTTCCACAGAGATAATCTTTTAATTTATTCATATCATATTTATTGAAACTGATGTACAGATATTGAGACAATAGCTTTCAAACAAGGTAACATTTGTGTTTACATTGTGGTTTATACTCTACGCTATACAGTTTTCTAAATTTTTAAATTATCCTATGTTTTACATTATGGTTTACATTATTAGTCTGTCGTCCCCTATAAATTTTTGGTATAATATTACATGTTTTATATCCATCCTTGTGTACTCTTGTGAAACACTTCCTTTGCCCTCACATTTACTCTGGTTCCATCTATTCAATATCTATTTCCCCCTCCCCTTGGGGCCCACATTGACAGTCCATCTTCATTTCCTGAGGGGCCACTTTCAGAGATACTTGCAACAGTGCTGAGGGCCGGACCCGCTCAACTGCCCTAATGCCCTGGCAGCCACAATTTCTCTTGAGAGATACAGTTCCCTCTATTTAATGGCATTAGACCTCCCCAGGTTGTGGGTCTACCTTCACTCTCATTATATGGGTCTCTACCCAATGGTATAACCCACTCTGGCAAAATGAGCATTCACATATTCCCTAGAAGTCTGTCCTGCATCAGGTTATCCCCTTTGAGTATCTTAAACAGGTACCTTTCCTAATTATATTTTGAAAGGATTTTCTAAGCATTCTACTCTCAAACAACACCTGACAATCTCCTATGTTTGTGTGTTGCCCCAACCTCCCCCCAATTTCTTGGGCATTA
Organism: Dasypus novemcinctus; assembly: GCF_030445035.2. Taxonomy (NCBI): domain Eukaryota; kingdom Metazoa; phylum Chordata; class Mammalia; order Cingulata; family Dasypodidae; genus Dasypus; species Dasypus novemcinctus. Next base: position 9,317,885 of record NC_080694.1, on the reverse strand, counting down.
TTACCCATCTGCCCATTTCTAGCCCCCCTCAAAAAGACAAAGCTCCACCCAAAGGTAACCCTATGCCCCCATTTTATCCCTTCCTTGTGCACATACTTACCTCCAGCTTATCATAGATTTCACCCATGTAGATGTCAGCTTACATTCTTCCTCTACCCCCTGATTTCCTGTAAGCCTTTCTTCCAGTCTCTAGCTCTCTGAGGCAGCTTGCTTATTTCATATCATTGAGGTCATGTAGTATTTGTCCTTCAATGCCTGGGTTGCTTCACTCAACATAAGGTTCTCAAGATTCATCCATGTTATCACGGGTGTTTGTAGTGTATTTCTTCTTAAAGCTGAGTAGTATTCCATTGTATGTATATACCCCATTTTATTAATCCACTCATCTGTTGATGGGCATTTGGTTTGATTCCAACTTTTGGTGATAGTGAACAATGCTACTATGACCATTGGTGTGCATATATCAGTTTGTGTCCTTGTTTTCAGTTCTGCTGGGTCTATACCCAGCAGTGGAATTGCTGGGTCATATGGCAATTCTATGTTTAGTTTTTTGAGAAACCGCCAAACTGTCCTCCAGAATGGTTGGATCCTTCTGCATTCCCACCAGAAGTGGATGAGGGTTCCCATTTCTTCACATCCTCTCCAGCATTTGTATTCTTCTGTTTTTTACATAGCTGCCAATCTTATGGGAGTAAGATGGTAGCTCATTGTAGTTTTGAATTGCATTTCCCTGATAGCTACAGATTTGGAGCCTTTTTCCATGTGCTTTTTAGCCATTTGTATTTCTTCTTTGGAGAAGTGTCTGTTTAAATGTTTTTCCCATTTTTTAAAATGGGTTGTTTATCTTTTCATTTTCAAGGTATAGGAGTTCTTTATATATGCAGCTATAAGTCTCTTATTGGATATATGTTGGCCAAATATTTTCTCCCATTGTATAGATTCCCTTTTTACTTTCTTGACAAACTCCTTTGAGGTGCAGAAGGCTTTAATTTTGAGGAAGTCCCATTTATCTATTTGTTCTTTTGCTGCTCGTGCTTTTGGTGTGATGTTCATGAAGACATTTCCTATTACAGGTCCTGTAGATGTTTCCCTACAGTGCTTTCCAAGGTCTTTATGGTCTTGGCTCTTATATTTAGGTCTTTGATCGATCTTGAGTTGATCTTTGTATAAGGTGTGAGATGGTAATCCTTTCATTCTTCTACATATGGATATCCAATTCTCCAGGCACCATTTGTTGAATAGGCCATTCTCTCTCAGTTGAGAGGGTTTGGTGGCTTTATTGATTATTACATGGCTATATATATGAGGTTCTATATCAGAACTTTCAATTCGATTCCATTGGTCTGTGTGTCTCTCCTTATGCCAATACCATGCTGTTTTCACTACTGTAGCTTTGTAGTATGTTTTGAAGTCAGGTAGTGTGATTCCTTCAATTTCGTTTTTCTTTTTCAATATGTCTTTGGATATTTGGGGCCTCTTTCCTTTCCAAATAAATTTCATAGTTAGTTTTTCTAGTTCCTTAAAGAAGGCTGTGTTGATTTTTATTGGGGTTGCATTAAATGTATAGATCAGTTTTGGTAGGATAGACATCTTAATAATATTTAGTCTTCCTATCCATGAACAGGGAATATTCTACCATTTATTTAGGTCTTTGATTTCCTTGAACAGTCTTGTATAGTTCTCAGTGTATAAGTTTTTTACATCTTTAGTTAAATTTATTCCTAAATATTTGATTTTTTAATTTACTATTGTAAATGGTATTTGTTTCTTGATTTCCTCCTGACCTTGCTTATTATTGATGTACAGAAATGCTACTGATTTTTGCACATTGATCTTATAACCTGCGACTTTACTAAACTGATTTATGAATTGTAGAGGCTTTGTTGTAGACCTCTCAGGGTTTTCTATGTATAGGATCATGTTATCTGCAAATAAGGAAATGTTGACCTCTTCCTTTCCAATTTGAATGCTTTTTATATCTGGTTCTTGCCTCAGTGCTCGAGCAAGTAATTTTAAGTCAATGTTAAATAGAGGGGGAGAGAGTGGGCATCCTTGTCTTGTTCCTGACTTTAGAGAGAAGGATTTTAGGATTTCTCCATTGTAAATGATGTTGGCTGTGGGTTTTTCATATATACTCTTTATCATGTTCAAAAAATTTCCTTGTATTCCGATCTTTTGGAGTGTTTTTATCAAGAAAGGGTGCTGTATTTTGTCAAATGCTTTTTCTGCATCTATAGATATAATCATGTGATTTTTTTCCTTCAATCTCTTTATATGGTGTATTATATTGATTGATTTTCTTATGTTGAGCCATCCTTGCATACCTGGAATGAATCCCACTTGTCGTGGTGTATAATTCATTTAATGTGTTATTGAATATGATTACCAAGTATTTTGTTAAGTATTTTTGCATCTAGGTTCATTAGAGAGATTTTCCTTTCTTGTGGTGTCTTTGTTTGGCTTTGGTACTAGGGTAATGCTAGCATCATAGAAGGAGTTAGGCAATGTTCCTTCTGTTTCAATTTTTTCGAAGAGTTTCATCAGGACTGGTGTTAGTTCTTTCCGGAATGTTTTGTAGAATTCACCTGTGAAGCTGTCTGGCCCTGGGCTCTTCTTAGCTGGGAGGTTTTTAATGACTGATTCTATCTCTTTACTCGTGATTCATTTGTTGAGATCTTCAATTTCTTCTTTCATCAATATAGGCTGCTTATGTGTTTCTAGGAATTTGTCCATTTCCTCTGAATTGTCATTTTTGTTGGAATATAGTTTTTCAAAGTATCCTCTTATGATAGTCTTTATTTTTGTGGGGTCAGTGGTAATAGCTCCTTTCTTATTACTTATTTTGTGTATTTGCATCTTCTCTCTTTTTTTCTTTGTTCGTCTCGCAAAAGGTTTGTCAATTTTGTTGATCTTCCCAAAAAACCAGCTCTTGGTCTTGTTTATCTTTTCAAGTGCTTTCTTATTTTCTATTTCATTTAGTTCTGCTCTTATCTTTGTTATTTCCTTACTTCTCCTTCGTGTTGGGTTACTTTGTTGTTTTTTTTCTAATTCCTCCAAATGTGCAGTTAGTTGTTCAATTTTTGCTCTTTCTTCTTTTTTGATGTATGAATTTATGGCTATAAATTTCCCTCTCAGTATTGCTTTTGCTGCATCCCATAAATTTTCGTATGTTGTATTATCATTATCATTTGTTTCAAGGTAGTCCTTGATTTCTTTTGAGATATCCTCTTTGACCCACTGTTTTTCTAAGAGTGTGCTGTTTACTTTCCATATCTTGGTGTGAAATCTGGGCCTCTGGCCCTTGCAGATTTCCAGCTTCACTCCACTGTGGTCAGAGATATTATTTTGTATGATTTTGATCTTTCTGAATTCATTAAGCCTTTCTTTGTGGCCTAGCATATGGTCTATCTTGGAGAATGATCCATGTGTGCTTGAGAAAAATGTATATCCTGCTGTGTTTGGGTGTAATGATCTGTATATGTCTATTAGATCCAGCTCCTCTAACATACTGTTCAAATATTTTGTTTCTTTATTGATTCTCTTTTGAGATGTTCTGTCCAGAGCTCATAGTGGTGTATTAAAATCCCCCATGATAATTATAGATGCATCTATTCTTTCACTTAGTTTTTCCAGTGTTTGCCTCACATATTTAGAGGCGCCCTTGTTAGTAGCATAAATATTTATGATGCTTTGTTCTTCTTGACAGATTTTCCCTTTCACTAATATGTAGTATCCTTCTTTGTCTCTCACAATTGTTTTGCATTTAAAGTCTATTTTGCGTGATATTAATATAGCTACTCCTGCCTTTTTTTGGTTATTGTTTGCTTGTAAGATTTTTTTCCAACCATTCGCTTTCAGCCCCCATGAGTCTCAGGGTCTAAGATGTGTCTTTTTTTTTTTTTAAAGATTTATTTATTTATTTTATTTTGCCCCCCCCTCCCCTGGTTGTCTGTTCTTGGTGTCTATTTGCTGAGTCTTGTTTCTTTGTCCGCTTCTGTTGTCGTCCGCGGCACGGGAAGTGTGGACGGCGCCATTCCTGGGCAGGCTGCTCTTTCTTTTCACGCTGGGCATCTTTCCTAACGGGCACACTCCTTGCGCGTGGGGCTCCCCCATGCGGGGGACATCCTTGCGTGGCACGGCACTCCTTGCACGCATCAGCGCTGTGCATGGCCAGCTCCTCAAGTGTCAAGGAGGCCCGGGGTTTGAACCACGGACCTCCCATATGGTAGATGGACGCCCTAACCACTGGGCCAAAGTCCGTTTCCCTAAGATGTGTCTCTTGTAGACAGCATATAGATGGGTCATATTTCCTTATCCAATGTCCCAGTCTGAATCTTTTGATAGGTGAGTTTAATCTGTTGATATTCCATTTTATTACTCTCAAGGAATTATTTGTGTTAGCCATATTTTGATTGGACTTGTGTTTGTCATATTTTGTTTGTTTTTTCTTCTTAGTCTTTTATGTTGCTCTTACACTCTCCTCCAACTCTGCCTGTCCTGTTTTTTCTTTCTTCCTGCAGAACTCACTTTAGAATTTCTTGAAGGGGTGGTTTCTTGTTGGCATACTCTTTCAATTTCTGTTTATCTGTGAATATTTTGAACTCTCTATTATTTTTGAATGCTAGTTTAGCTGGATAGAGTATTCTTGGTTGGAAATTTTTTTCTTTTAGTACCTTGTCTATATCATACCACTGCCTTCTTGCCTCCATGGTTTCAGATGAGAAATCTGCACTTAATCTTATGGAGCTTCCCTTGTATGTGATGGTTTTCTTTTCTCTTGCTGCTTTTAGAATTTTCTCTTTGTCTTGAGCATTGGATAATTTGACAAGTATATGTCTTGGAGTGGGCCTGTTGGGGTTTATGATATTTGGGGTACGTTGTGCTTCTTGGATATGTACATCTGTTTCTTTCAGTAGATTTGGGAAGTTTTCAGCCTTTATTTTCTGCAACACTCCTTCTGATCCTTTTCCCTTCTCTTTCCCTTCTGGGATGCCTATAATATGTATGTTTGTGCATTTTGCATTGTCATTCAGGTCCCTAAGCCCTAGCTGGATTTTTTCTATCTTTTTATCGACCAATTCTACTGTTTGATTTCTGATGTACTGTCTTCCACATCGCTAATTCTCTGCTCTGCCTCTTGTAATCTGCTGCTATTTGCTGTGAGTGTGTTTTTGATTTCTTGAACTGTGGTGTTCATTCCCATCATATCTGTCATCTTTTTGCGTATTTCTGCAATTTCCCCTCCAAGTGTTGTCTTTATATTGTTAACCTCTTCCTTTACTTCATTAAATTTGTCCATGATATATGTTCTGAGATCTTTAATTACTTGTGGGAAGTTCTGCTCCCCTTCCTGGTTTTTAGTTTGTTCATTTGATTCAGCCATGTTTTCCTGATTACTGGTTTGGTTTGTAGATTTTTGTTGCTGTCTGATCATCATTTTATCTTGATGGGTTTAATCAGTTCCTTAGCTTCTTTGTCTAGTCTTGGGGATTATTTAGCTGTTGTTTTTCCGTAAGTGTTATATCTTCTCTTTGTCACTTTGTTCTTCTTATTCTAATTTCTTATTGCTGGCTGCGTTCACTTTAAAGGAAAGTATTAGGGCCAGAGAAAGGCAATTGCATAAGCAAGGAAAATGTTTAAAGTAGTATTGGTAATAAATGTTAACAGAGCAACAATATGAGATCTGGGAGGATGGATATTAGATTCATCTAAGTTGTGTAGAGTTATAGCAGTATGTAGAGTACCTATAATGAGGTAGTCGACTGAATATGGGAGGAATATGGTATGAATTAACAAGCTAGTGTTTTCGTGAGAGAGGAAAAGAGAAAAGAGAGGGAGTCTTTTCAAGAGTGGATAAAAGACAGAAAACAAAACAAAGGCATTAGAAATTAAGAGTTAGATGATTTGGGGATCAAAGAAAGGGAGGTGGAATATAGGAGAGACAGTCAATGATGGAGGATATGAAGATGTGGAGGGAAGAGGATAGTGTACGTAGGCAAAATTAATTCACACAGAAATGAGGCAATGGAGGATGAGGAAACCCAGCAAATGTGAGGTGTTCCCTGCAGCACCTATTGCATAATTAAGATAAAATAAAATTAGAAGAAAATGAGGGACAAGAGAAAAGACTGAAAAGAGAAAGGGAGAGAAGAAAGAAAGAAAGAAAAAAGTGGGGTGGGTAAAGAAAAGGGAGGGCAACAAGTAAGGAAAAGAAAAGGAGATATAGAACACCAACAGCAGCAACAACAACAAAAAAAACCCTAAATAAATGAAAAAAGAAAAAGACCTTGGGAGATACAATGGGAGAAAATACTAGGAAGTAAGGCAATATTAGCAACCAGGACAATAAAATATAAAAAATTAAAAATTAAAATTAAAAAAAAAAACCACAATCATTGAGGGCTAGAACAATCAAGGACCCCAGATGGGCCCCAGGGCGTGGTGCATTCAGGGATGGAAAGTCTGTAATATTGCAGACTCAAGAGGTGTGCTCTCTGGGGTGTGGGCCACCAGGGTTTAAGGGACACAGACCTGGCAACCTCAAATCTGGTTAACAGGGAGCCTGGGAGCATCGCAGTGCAACACAGCCTTCAGGGATCCCCGCAGTTGGGTGCCAGCCCTATGGGTGCAGTCATGTCCACAAATTCTGATCTATGTTTCTGAAACCTGCAATTCCCCCTTTCACTAGGGTCTCTTGTGTGGCTGTATCACCAATTCGGCTTCAGGACACCTCCTGCCCTGCAAGGCCCCGAAACATCCAGTTGGGGGCTCCTCTATATTGCAGCCAATTTAAGGATGCTTTAGATCCACAGCTAGGCTTAGGGGGCCGGGCTTTAGCTGGAAGTGCTGTATCAGTGTCCAAAATCAAAAATCCCACACCTCGCAATAAATTCCCCTAGTCGGCTTCCAGCCGCCTCCCACCCTGCTGCCCCCGAAATAGCCTGCTCGTGAGGTGTCTTTGATGCCAGTGATTTAAGGCTGCTGCAGATCGGCAGCAGGCCTTGGGGGCGGGGCTCTAGCCGGAAGCGCTATTATTTGTGTCCGGAATCAAAAATTCCCTGCCTCCCAATAAAACTCCCATCTTTTTCCCCAATCTGTCTGTGACTGCCTCCTGCCCTGTTAGCCCCCCAATAGCCCGCACAGGGCTTATGAATTCCCCAATACTGCAGAGCATCCAGGAAACTGCCTGCAGTGCCAGTGCCATGGCCCCGCCCACCCCAGGAAGGAGCGGCCCTCCTGCAGCTCCCACCTATGTGTAAGCGAGCCTCAATTTTATCTTTAACACGAATTTTCTCCATTACCTTCCCACAAAATCAATGTCCAGACACCTCCTGACCTGAAAAATCCCGAAACAGCCTGGTCCTGAAGAATTTCTAACGCTCAAAAAACTGTTTTTGAGACCAGCAGAGGCAGCAGCGGGAGCAGCCGCAGCCTGCGCCCTCTCCTGCCCACCAAGAACTGTCTCAAATAATTATTGTCTGGTTGCAATGTCTAGGACTTTAAATTGATGCCATTAAAGAAGAAATTTGGCTGGTGATTATGTAATTTTCAAAGACCAGTTAGTCTTTTATTTATTGTGGCATTGCAGAATTCAACCTTTTAAAATTGAATAATTTTTCCTTAGAAACACTTTTTAATGAAAATATTTATTTATACTTTTGGCTTTAAAATAACAAAAAGGAAATTATTTAAAATGTTTCAATATTCCAAAGAGAAATTCACCTTTGTTCTATGAGGTGTGTTTATGCAGAATTATTATTTTTGGTACTTTAACATGGCACCATTAAAAATTATCTATTTATTTCTTTGAAATTCATTATAAATTTCTTAAAATTTTTGTAGGCATCATATTTATTAAAAATTTTAATTTATGTATAGTTGTATAGCTCATTAGTGGAAGAAATATTTTCATATATTAAAGGTTAAAGAATTTTAGTGTAACCAGTTTTTACATTATATTATGACCATTTGGCTATATTTGTTATATCTATTCAAACCATCCTTTAATTCAACCTTTTTTCTTTATACTTTTATAAATATTTTCATTTCAACATAATTTGCAAATATCAATAATCTTTAACATAGACATTTCAAGAGCTGAACCATTAACTAAGGTTAATTACTTGAGTATAGTATTTTTAATTTTGTTAATATTTGCAGAAAAATGTGTGAAAATTAAATTCATATTATTCAAACCAATTTGACAAATGTATAATGCCTGCAGTACCACAACTAACAAAATATAGCATATGATGATAAGCCTATAGAGAATTTTTGAGACTCTTCCTATTAAATTCTCATGCCTCCAATTTAGAGAGGCAACTACTAGTCCATTTATTTATTCATTAATGTCACCATTATTTCATTTTCCTGCTATAAACCTTTATATAGAAACATATATACATATGCAACATTTATATCATGCAATTAACTATATTTTGTGCAAAAGTCTTTTTTCAAACTGAAATGAATGTTTATGATATTTAATCAATTTTTTGGCATATATTTGACTGCTTTTTTTATTTATTATTTTTTAATTTCTTTCTCTCCCTTCCCACCCCACCCCTCCACTCCGGTTGTCTGCTCTCTGTGTCCATTCAGTGGGGTGTTTTTCTGTGACCTCTTCTATCCTTATCAGTGGCACTAGAAATCTGTGTTTCTCTTTGTTGCATCATCTTGTTGCATCAGCTCTCTGTGTGTGTGGCACCACTCCTGGGTAGGCTGCACTTTCTTTCATGCTGGATGGCTCTCCTTACAGGGCACACTCATTGCGTGTGGGACTCCCCTAAGCGGGGGACACCCCTGTGTGGCATGGCACTCCTTGCACCATCAGCACTGTGCATGGGCCAGCTCCACATGGGTCAAGGAGGCCTGGGGTTTGAACCGTGGACCTCCCATGTGGTAGGTGGATGCCCTATCCATTGGGCCAAGTCTGCTTCCCTTGACTGCTTGTTTTAAATTTTGAGTATCGTTATTTTTTATAAACATTTCACAGTTTATTAATTTTTTAATGGTCACCTATACCTGATCCATGATTTAATTATTAATCATAAAGAGCTGGAAATTCATGTACAAGTTCCTTTGGAGATAAATTCTCTGTCCCACTGAGTAATAATAAATTCTGGAATCATTGTTTATTGGATAAGTAATATTCAATTTTTTTAGAAGCTGCACATCATTTGCAAAATAAGCATACTATCATACACCAGCAGCAAAATCTATGAGAGTTTAGGTTAAGCACAATCCTCACCACCCTTAGCTGTTTTCAAATTTATTCATTTTGAAATTATGGAGGAGTGTAGTAGGATATCATTGTGTTTTTAATTACCATTTCTCTTGTGGATATACTGAGATGGACAATATACTAATTAAATAAACCTTTTAAATAAATAATAAGTCATGAAACAACATTCTTAGCACAAATGGAAATCAAAACATCAAATATATGAAATGGTAAGCAGTCTTTAATAGCAAGACATCTTTAAAAAATGAATAAATTTAAATGTCTGACATTTAATATTAAATGTTATTACAAAGCTAGAGTGATTAAAACTGCATGATCCTGGCACAAGGGCAGACATATAAGACAATGAAATAAAATTTAGAGTGCAGAAATAAAACCCTCACTTCTATGGCAAATTGGTATTTGACAATGCTGAGAAGTCCACTTTCCAGTGGGGAAAGAATTAACTTTTAAAAAAATATTTTATTTTTAAATATGTTTTTATTAGAGAAATTGTGAACTTACAGAACAGTTATGCACATGTGTAGAATTCCCTTACAAAAGCCTTTCACCAATGCACCACACCATTGTGGAACTTTTGTTACAGATTCTGAGATAAAATAATGAGACTATTACCAATAACTATGGTTTAGTGCTTAAATTTGCAATATTTTTCCATACTCCCAATTTGATATTTATGAATTCCAAAAAGGAATATAGATTGTTTTTAAAATCATCAGTTCCTCTGGTATGATAACCTTTTGATTGATTAGACTCAGCTGAGATGTCTGATTAAATTATGTTATGTTTAGGGCTCTGATTCAACCACATCATTAGAGTGTAACTCATCATTGAGGCCCAACCCATTTGGAGATAAAATAGGTGCTGACATGGAAGTAAATCCACAAAGAAGTGCACAAAGAAGAATATATGCAGGGAGAGAGAGAGCTCCATAGACATGAACCCATGAAGAGAGGTGAGCCTGATAGTCTACAGCTGACCTTGTGGACAGAACAGAGTAGCTGAGCCTGGAAAAAAATGACCCCCAGGGAGAGAGACAAGTCTTATGCTAACCTAGAGCTGAGAATGAAAGGAGCTGGGGAATTGGAGCCTTAGGAGGAAGAGGAAAGCTGAGCCCTCACAGAGGCCAGCACCCATCTTGATCAAATGCATGGCAACAGACATTGGTGAGGCAAGTAACTTACACTTTGTGGCCATGTGCCTGTGTGACTCTAAGTAAATGCCCTTTTAAAATGCTGATTGTCTTCTGGTACTTTGCATTAGCACCCCTTTGACTGACTAATATAGAATTTGGTACTGAGAAGTGGGGAAGTGTTTTTGCAGATACCAAAATGTTGGAAAGGTTTTATAAAATGGTAAGGGTTTTATTTTTTGTGTGTGAGGAATTGTGAGATTCTTGAGAGAAAAGGAATAGAATGCTTTGAAGAGACTGTTGATAGGAAGATGGATGCTAAAGAGATTTTTTATGAGACCTTAGAAGTAAATGATGAAACTATTATTGGGAACGGAAGGACAGGTGATCCATTTTAAAGTTGCAGAGAACTTAGCAAGATTGACTCCTGATGTTTTATGGAAGACAGAATTTGAAAATAGTGAGCCTGTCATTTACCAGAAGAACTTTCCAGGTAAATTTGGAGAATGTATCTTGGCTTCTCCTTGCAGCTTATAGTAAAATGTTATAGAATTTGCTAGATAATGAGAGAAATAAGTTGAGAACTGAATGTTTGGGGACTCCAAAACCATAAACTGATTCTGGAAATTCCAAGCCTCTGGAAATCAAGTCTCCAGATGACAGTACCAGATTTGAGAGCCTAAGTAAAATTGGGACTTATAAATCAGGATTGGAAATGCAGTTATCTTTTAAAATTTTCAGAAAGTCTTACTTTCTAATGGCTTGGACCCCTGCTTTCTGCATGCTAAACCAACAAGCTTTTTGTGAGCGCTGTATAAAAAAAAAAAACACTGTCAGCCTGCACTAAAAGGGACTTGGAAGGGAGAGGTGGAAGGGAAAACAATTTTAAGAGGAAAACCATTGAAGCTGAGATCTAGAATTAAGACATCTCCTTGGGCCAAGATGGGAAACATACTCATGTATATAGAGAGGGTGGGTTTGCCTTGGCAGTTGAAGAGGGTGGATGTTTCAGCCTAATGTTCAGGTAGAGTTTTGCTGCCCCAGGCTATAGAAAGTTGGGGCATATTCCCCAACTGTTGGTAAAGTAAGGTTGACACACCATAGGTCTGAGGGGTGGGCCTGCCCCCCATAAATTAGGGAAGCTGAGGTAACCAACTCAATGCTCTGAGAGGTTTAGGCCTCTAGGGCAGAGATTAGGGAGAATGTTGCTCTCACCTCACTGTACTACAGGGGTTGATACTCTACCCCAGATATTGGGTAAAATGTGGTATTCACTCCAGTGCTTTTGGAGGGTGAGGTCTAGAGATTGGTCACCACCCAGGTGCTTGATGAGGGTGGAACCAAGAAAATGGCCATTGGGCAAGCCTGTGGAAGGGTGGGTACCAATGAGACCCCAAGAAGAAACACTTATCTGGAGAATGATTCCCAGACTTTAAAATTTAAAGAAGTAAGCCCTGCAGGTTTTCAGAACTCTTCTGGATTTGTGACTTATGTTTTTCTCTCAATTTCTCCTTAAGGTAATGCAAATGTTTATTCTTTGTCTGGCCCTTTGAATAGCAGTAGCGGATAAATTATTTTCTAGGTTTTAGAGGTCTACAGCCAGACAGACAGTACTTTGCCCCAAATAGACTAGATTTCTTTAAACTGATTGTGATATGATTTTGTACTTAGCATTGCTACTGAAATAAGGTTTTTTGAATATTGTAATGACCTTTTGGAATTCAGAGGGTGAAGGGTAGTAGTTTGATATTATTTATGAATTCCAAGAAGAAAAATAGATTACATTTATAAAATGGTCAGTTCCTCTGGCATGATAACCCTTTGATTGTATTAGATTCAGTTGAGATATCTGATTAAATTATGTTAAGATTAGGGTTCTGACCTAACCACATTCTTAGAGTGTAACTCAGCATTGGTCCCAAACCCCTTGGGGATTAAAAAAAAGATTCTCATATTGAAGTATATACATGGAGGAGGAGCACACAGAAGCAGGAACACAGGAAGAGACAGTGCTTCATAGACATGGCCTTGGGAAGAGAGATGAGCCTGATTGTCTACAGCTGAGCTTGTGAACAGACCACAGCAGCTGTGCCTGGAAAGAAATGAGCCCCAAGGAGAGAGACAAGTCTTATGCTAACCTATAGCTGAGAATGGAAGGAGCTGGGACTATGGAGGGAGGAAGAGACCAGCAGCAATCTTGTTTTAATGCCCGGCAGCAGATTTTGGTAAAGCTTCTACGCCAAACAAATGTCATGTATAAATGCCAACAGATATCTGGTAATTTGCATCAGCACCCCTTTGGCTAATACACCCCCCATTATTAAAACAGTATGTCTTAGGCATTGATGCATGCATATTACATCTTTGCTGTTTAGCAGCACATATACAAAGAATGAATCTTATTTTCAATAAATGGTATTGGTAGAATGGTTAGCTATATGCAAATAATAGCAGTGGAACCCTTCATCACACCATATTCAAAAATCAAATCAAAATGCATCAAATTTCTAAATATAAGAAATAAATCTATGAAAATCCTTGAAGGAAACCTAGGGAAACAACTTCAGGACTTCATGTTGGGCAGTCTTTGTTACTTAGACTTTACATCAAAAACCTGAGCGATAGAAGAAAAAAGAATTAAATGGAATTTTATCAAAATTTAAATCCTTTGTACTTCCCACTTTTTCAAGAGAGAATGAACAAGTGATGAAATGGCATGTGGAGGAGAATGTCCATGTACCCTTGAAAAGGAACCCAGCTGAGGAGGTAGAGGTGGTGGATGTCCTTACCTGCAAAGACCAAGACTTGCTCTGTTATTCAATGGGAAACTTCCGAGCTCAGCTGGAAGCTGTCAGGGAGGTTTAGTGCAGGTTCCTGGAGCAGGCTTTAACCCAGCACTGGTAGTTACGTGTGAATCATTTCCTGTGGATGATTTCAGGCCTGGTTCACCATTTAAGACACAACCCTTTGCTTTTACTCCCAAACCCACCACCTGATTTTAATCACTTTTTTCAAATACAGGCATCCTAAAAGCTACAGGCTCAAGAGAAGATGGAGCATGGGATAGAATCCTAATCTCCTCTGAACTCAAAAGCCTCTTTCAACTTCCCCAGGCCTAGGCAGCATGTTAAAAGCTACAGGGCCTTGGCAAACTCTCCAGTCTGGGGTCAATCTCATTCCTTACTTTTCCTAGCCCAGGAAACACAGCCAAACTATTTAAGAATTATTCACATGGTGGAGATATTTTATTTCTACCCAGGTGAAAGTTCTGGATCTCTATGGACATCTTTGTAAAAAGACAATTAATGGGAGAAAATATTTGAAAAGTGCATCCAATAGAATTTTAACATCAGACTGTGTTAAGAAATGCTATAACTCACCAAGAAAAAGACCATCCAATTTTTTAAAAAATGGGCAAAATAAGTGAATAAACATTTCCCCAAAGTAGTCATGCACGTGGCCAATCAATACATGAAAAGATGATCAAGGTCATTAGTTATTCCATATATGTAAATCAAATCCACAATGAGATAGCATGTTACACTCAGTAGACTGGTTCCTAGTAAAAAAAAAATAGAAAAAATTGAGGCAGGAAAAGGAATGCTGAATTATGATTAGAATCTGGCAGAGAACATGGCTGTGAAACCCTGTCTGGAAACACCTTGCTACTAAGAAAGCTGGAAAACTCCTGCTGAGACCTTGGGCATGAGGTCCCATTTGGAACTCTTTCTGGAGTCAAGGGGAAGTGTCAGATACCTCCAAACAAAAGGCCTTATTGCTGGCCCTTGAGAGAGCTAACAGGTGTGGCAAGCAAACATAGCAGAAAATTACTGGGGCATATTGGGAAAAGAGAGGAGGAAAGATCGTAGAAGGCCTAACCCTGGACCCATATGAGCATCTTACCCTGTAGCATGCCCACAACCCATGACTCAGGCTGTGTACTTACCTCATTTCAGTTTTCATGTTTCTTAATAAACTATTTACTCCTTTGCCTACCCTATGGAATGTCCTTAAATTCTTTTATGTGACATAGCCAAGAACCTGGAAGCCCAGAACCCAGAGCATTCTACTAACAATATGAAGTATATGGAAGATGACACTGAGAAAAATGATTTCTAGGTAATTCTTGTTGGGAAAGTAAACTCGCACAACTACTGTGCAAAACAGTTTGGCATTTCTTCAGAAATGTAAGTATAGAATTGCCATATGAACCAGAAATCTCACTTTGAGGTAAATATTCCAAAGATTTGGAAGCAGGGATAAGAACAACTCTTTACACACTAATATTCATAGTGGCATTATTCAGAATTGCAAAAAATTGAAGAAAAACAAGTGTCCATCAACCAATGAATGGTTAAACATCATGTGGTATATACTTAATGAAATATAAAGTAATGAAGGGCAGATACATGCTGTAACATGGGTGAACATTGAGGATAACCTGTTTAGTGAAAAAAGCCAGAAACAATATTGTATTATTTCACTTATGAAATAAAGAGAATGTACAAACTCATAAAGTTATAAAATAAAATATAAGTTAACAGAGGCAATGTAGGGAGTGGAGAACTAATGCTCAATTGGTACAGAGTTTCTGTTTTAAAGGATGATGGAAAATTTTGGTATTGGACGGTGCTTATGGTAAGACATCACTGGATATAATTAAACCTCTGAAATGTACGCATGAGAGGATTTAAAATTGGAAAATTTAGTCCTCATAAATGTTACCAGAATTTTTAAAAAAGAATTGTACAATAAAAAGAAAAATAAGGAAGTTTATGGACTATAGGTCAAAGTATAATTATAATATTGTTTCATCAATTGTAACAAAAGATACACACTAATACAGAACATGAATAATAGGGAAACTATATGGGTTTGGGGAATAAATAAGAACACAGTATTTTCTTACAATCTAGCAGCTGCTTAATAATAAAATGAATATAAAGAAAAGAGCTATCAAAATTATTTCCTAATGATAAAATTTGAATTTCAAGTGAAAATTATAAATTAAGAAAAACTTCTCTCTTCCAGATGAATTTACAGCTTCCCAATTCTTGAAAGTCTGACGGTTTGGTGTGTTGGTGAAATTAATAAATAGGATTTAATATGGTAAAATGCTGTATGTCATATTTGTAAGATCTGCGTTATTCTGTGATCCAATATTTACAAGATGAACACTACTTGATATTACAAAATCATGATGGTTTGAACCTAATGAAACTGCTAAATAACTAATGGATTGAAATCAAAGAAGAAAAATTCATTAATACTTTTCCAGATTCCAAATTGGAACTATTCTTTAAGAAATCACAACTTTCGAGATTTGTTGTAGAATGTTTGTATTAAAGAAATATAGGAACAATTATATAAATTAATAATCAAATACCCCTAAAGTTTTCTGCCCATATGACAGTGTAAGGTCATGTTTCTTCACACTTATAACTCAAAAAACATATTGGAATAGAATAAATGATGTAGTAATGGGAATTCAACTATCTTTAAGTAAGTCATGATTAAAGAGATTTTCAAAATGATAAAATAATGTCTCCCTCCTCAAAAATTTTATTTGACTTTGTGAAAAAATATATATATAAAAGATACTTAGATTACAAAAATGTTACATAAAAAAATATAAGGGATTCTCATACGCCCCACTCACCACACCTCCCACTTTTCCCCACATTAACAGCTTTTTTCATTAGTGTAGTACATTCATTTCAATTGATGAATACATTTGGGGCATTGCCACTAAGAATGGATTAAAGTTTACATTGTGGTTTACATTCTCTCCCACTCAATTCTGTAGGATATTGCAGGATATATAATGGCCTGTACCTGTCATTGCAATGTTATTCAGGACAATTCCAAGCCCCCAAAATACCCTATATCACACCTCTTTCCCCTCTCCCTGCTTTCAGCACCTCCAGGGGGCACTATATTCACATTAACGATATAATTTCTTACATTTCTAGAATCACAATAAGTCTACAGTAGAATACCACTAAGTCTACTCTACTCCATATTTTATTCCCCAATTCTGAAGATTGAGGGATGGTGATGCCCACTCCACCTCTAATTGAGAGGGGATTTTGATCCCATATGGCTGATGAATTGGATTCTTGCTTGCAGTTGTAGTCTCTCAGATTCTTGGTATGGTGGTTGTTCATCCTCACCTCCTTGTTAGTGACCTGGGTGAGTCCATGAACTGGGGAGTAGATGTTGCAACTCTGTTCAGGCTCAGGGCACAGTTGGCACATGGAGAGTCAAAAGATTCAAGTCTGTTGGACATGCACCTACCAATTCCAGCACTAACTATGGGTTCAAAGAGAAAGGACAGCAGAGGCATGCATACAGAAGTCACAACTGAAACCAACTCTGTCACACCCAGGAGCACAAATTCCAAATTCTGGAGCTATCTTCAATGACCATAGGACCTGCCTGTCTCCAGAGCACTCAGAAGCACCACTATTTGCAGTAGTAACTACTTTGGCTGTCTATAAAATCCTGCTGAGACATCCATAAGCATTACCTCTGGGATGAACTCCCTACTCACTTTGAAGTCTCTTAGCCATATAAACTCATTTGTCTTTACATTTTACCACTTTTATTCAAGGTCTTTTTTCTGGTTGCATTGCTAGTTTGTGCTTGGTATTAATCCCTTAGTGCCAGGGAGGCTAATTCTCAGGAGTTATGTACAATGCTGGGGGGCAGGTAATGCATTTATATGTTGACTTTGGCTTAGAGAGAGGACACATTTGAGCAACAAGAAGGCTCTCAGGAGGTAACTTGTAGGCACCCTACAAAACTAGGCTAAGTTGCAATTTCAAAAGTAAAGACTCATAATCATAGTCATCAGTTTCAAGGGCCCATCAATGGACTATCTTTCTTCACTAGTGATTAGCTCTATACTTGGGGGTTGTTTCTTTTCCATTAGAGAATGTGGCGGAGATCCCATGATGAGAATTCAATATTCTTTCAGTTATTATTTAAATCTCTACCCATTGTGACAATGCCCCATGAACACTTGAACGTATTTATATGCCCTTTACTTATGCCCCAATGAACTTTCTCCCATGCATTCACCATCACTAACACCCCACACCAATGATCCTCCCCTGTCACAGTTGTAGCCATTCTGTGATCCAAAACTTCTTAAAAAAAAAAGCCAAGAAATTGCCAAATACAATTAACAGGAAAATAAAATGATAGATTTAAACTTAAGAAATAATATGCATAGTAATTCAGAAAAACTGAAACAAAAATAAATTAGAAAAATTGGAATATTAAAAAATAATGAAAAATATTTAAAACTTTTTTGATATTTTGCTTTCATCACTGTAATATTTGTTGTCCTGTATGTATAGTGATGTTTTCTTCCATTTGTTCCCATGTTTTACTTTATTTTCATTTTGTCTTCAAAGAAGTTTAGGTCACAGTAAAGTCACTTATACCCCCTACTCATCTATTCTCTTTCTCCCTCTCCCTCCCCTCAGTGCCCATGGCAACCACCAGGCTCCACTCCATGAAGTATAAGATGCATAGGCACAAGAACACTGAGGGCTTGACACACTGGTCTGTTTTCCCAGTGCCTTCTTAATATCATTAATCTCTTCCTTCATTTCATTAAGTCTGTTCATGATATTTGTTTGGACAGCTCTGATAAATTGTTCCATGTTCTGCATCTCCTCCTGGTTTTTAGTTTGTTCTTTAGACTGGACCATGTCTTCCTGTTTCATAGTATGGTTTTAAAGTTTTGTTGATGTTTAGGTATCTTCTTATCTTGAAGGGTTTATTCAGTTGATTAGTTTTTCTCTCTACTCTGGGATTGTATTTACTTGCCCTTTAAGTGTGTGTCCTAAGTTTTCACTTCGACACTTTGTTCCTCATTCTATTTCCATACTGTTGTCTATGTTCACCTGAAAGAAAAAGATTAGGGCCAGAGAAAGGGAAAGAGGTAAGAAGAGGAAAAGGATAATAGTAACTGCAATAGTAAAAGTTAGAAGAAGAACTTTATAAGACCAGGAAAATGTATAAGTAACTCATGTAAGAAGTCCAGAGGAATAAGATTTAAAAAGTGGTATAAATGAACTGAAAAACCAAAAAGAGAAAAATATCTAGAATTAATTGAAAGGCCAAAAAGATAAGAAGAGAGGGAAAGAGAAAAAAAAAAGACAATAGGATAAAAATGTTTAAAAAGAATGTAAACAGGGACTAGAGAAAGTAGAAATAAAAAACAAGAAAAATTGAAGACTAAACAAAGAGACATGGAATGTATGAACAAAAACAGAAAGCAGAAGTTAGGAAGATGAACGAAGGAAAAGAAATAGCATGGGTAGACAAGACTGTTATACAAAAACTGGGGGAAACAAAAAGAAAGAGATACAGCAAGCAAGAAACAAGACAGCAGTAAGGATTTCCCTTAGGCTTTTTATTTCTTTGTTCAGTTCCCTCCAGATAGATGCCCTGCAGCCTCTTGCTCTGTGAGTTCCAAAAACAGCTCACTCAAGCAGAATCTTGCCCCTTCTCAGCTGCTTTTTGTGAATGAGCTGGTGAGTGCCCACTTAAACTGATGCCATTTTATTGCAAAAATGTTTTTAAAAAATGCATTATTAAATTAAAATATAAGGGATTTATTTCTTTAAATAACTTAAATAATTATTCATAATTATATCAATTATAATTCCTAATATGGTAATTTTCAATAGGT
The DNA here is from genome assembly GCF_030445035.2 of Dasypus novemcinctus. Taxonomy (NCBI): domain Eukaryota; kingdom Metazoa; phylum Chordata; class Mammalia; order Cingulata; family Dasypodidae; genus Dasypus; species Dasypus novemcinctus. The sequence goes on along the minus strand of NC_080694.1, from coordinate 9,298,802 downwards.
AAGCATAGATAAATAAAAGTTAGAGTTTCCAATAGACCATAAATTTTTCCTGAAATGAGTTGATTGATGAAAATTGCATTAAATTATATTTTATGCTATAACAAGTCATATAAGGCAGAATACATTTACATGTATTTTACCTACTATTACCTTTTTTTGACTGCTAAATTTCCATGAAAATATTGTAATATGATATTATTAGATGTCTGGCCATCATTTTCCTCTTACTCATCCTCAGATGCAAATCTGCCCATTTCATCTAAGAATTTTTTTCATATTGAGTTATCTTATCAGATCATGAATGTTTATAGACTTTCTCATGCTAAACAAATGATCAGAGTTTTGTTTTATTGTCCAAAACAAACATGCAGAGTTTGGAGTGGATTTTAAATGTAGGTAAAAATCTGCTGCTGATCTATGAAACCCCAAGTGTCCCCATCTGTGGTGAAGTTTAAAAGATCCAACATTAAGTCCAGGGGTTATTCTGCTACCATATACTTGATGTCTGTTCTTTCTTCACCAAATGCTCAGTGTCAAGTTGTACACCTACATTGATAACAAGTGGGCATATAGTACCTTCTCTGACATTGGTTTGAGATTATTACAATATGCTCTTAACGGAAGTCCAAAAGTTACATTAATTGTATTTTCCCTTGCCTTGTCCTTGCCACCTTGTAATAGTGGTGTACATTTCTATTGCATAGAATAACATTCTTTTATTTGCACTATTAACCACAATCCTTATCCACTGCTTGAGTTCAATATGTTATTTAATCCTTTTTTTGTCTTTATTTATTTTTTAATATTACATTAAAAAAGTATGAGGTCCCCATATACCCCTCACCCCCCTCACCCCACTCCTCCCCCCATAGCAACATTCTCCTCCACCATCATGAGACATTCATTGCATTTGGTGAATACATCTCTGAGCACCGCTGCACATCATGGTCAATGGTCCACATCATAGCCCACACTCTCCCACAGTCCACCCAGTGGGCCTTGGGAGGACATACAGTGTCCGGTAACTGTCCCTGCAGCATCACGCAGGACAACTCCAAGTCCCAAAAACGCCTCCACATCTCATCTCTTCCTCCCATTCCTCACCCCCAGTAGCCACCATGGCCACTTTATCCACACCAATGCCACATTTTCTTCGATTACTAACCACAAGAGTTCATGAATAGAATATCAGTAAGTCCACTCTAATCCATATTCTATTCCTCCATCCTGTGGACCTTGGAATGGTTGTGTCCACTCTACATCTATATCAAGAGGGGGCTTAGATTCCACATGGATGCTGGATGCAATCCTCCTGCTTTCAGTTGTAGGCATTCCTTAAATTAGCCTCCAGCTTTGTTTCAATTGGCATTTATGTCCTTAGACTACCCCTTTTAGTCACAGTCACATATAAAAACCAGCCATGTTAGTCACACTCACTATAAAGTGTTACCATTACCTCTATCGTTTTCCACACCTTTACAGTAAAACTAACTAAAAATTCTACATACATTAAGCACCTTTACCCCTTCTCAGTCCTCATCCTATCTCCTAGTAACCTATAGTCTAGATTTTAATTCCATGTAATTATTCTTCATCTTTAACTCATACTAGTGAGACCATATACCATTGGTCCTTTTGTGTCTGGCTTATTTCACTCAGTTTAATGTCATCATTTATATCCATGTTGTCATATGCGTATCAATTTCATTTATTCTTACACCACTATAGTATTCCATCATGTATATATATGCCATATTTGCTTATCCTTTCATTAATTAATGGACACTTGGGCAGTTTCTTCTTCATAGTACTTTTAATTAGTGTCCCATGTTATGCCAATCCTAATTTATTTGCTTATTTTATTTTTTAATTTATATATATTTAATTAAAGTTAATAGATCACAAGGAACATTATGTTAAAATACATTAAAAAAAACAAAAAACATAAGAGGTTCCCATATAACTCACTCCCTACCCTTCCACCACATCAGTTTTTTAAATTGTATTTTTTTTAAGAATACATACACCACAAAAAAATGTTACATTAAAAAATATAAGAAGTTCCCGTATATCCCTCACTCTCCCACTCCCCTTTTCCCACACAAACAACCTCCCCCATCATTATGGGACACTCATCACACTCGGTGAACACACTTTGGGGCACTGCTGCACTACTTAGATAATAGTTTACCCAGTACATTCGGTGGGTTATGACAGGATATATAAAGTCCAGTATCTGACCCTGTCACTTAGGACAACTCAAAATCCCAAAATGCCCCCACATCACATTTCTTTTTCTCTCCCTGCCTTCAGCAACTACTGTGGCCATTTTCTCCACCTCAATGCTAGAATTTCTTCTATTACTCATTATTTTAAAACCCATAATAAAGTGTATCCCAATTTTCTTTAATTTAGTAATTTCTGATCATTTTTTACCTGTTCTTGTTGTAGATAATTTAAATTACAGTATAATTCTCCTTTCCAAAAGTTAGTCCAAATACTTAAAAATAATTTTACTGTGTTTGTATAAGTGTATGGATATATTATAATGTATATAACTTATTTTTATAATGTGACACAAAATTGAAAATGCTTTGAATCACTAGTGAACCACTAAATTTTTTTAATCCTTTCATTTGAGAACTTTAACAAAAAAAAAATCTATGCTAATTTTATTGTTGACATGCACTATAATGAATTTAAGCAAGCTCAGATATATAGCCAGGTGATCCTTACCAATCAGGAGTTGAGGGAAAACTGGTTTCTCCAGAGGGTGAAATCCATATTCTTCCAAGTCTCCTGACAGGGATGACCCATAGGTGATCTTCATAAGGAGTAACCATGTATTGAAATAATCTAGAAGGAGAATCCTTCATATGATTAAGGCTAAATGTAAATCTCCCTGAGAAGGGACTCTGTGACATTTGTTCAGTGAAAAAAGAGGCAGGATCATGGATCTTGTAAAGTTTCTACCATCATACAAAAGAAATATTCTTGTTACAGAAGATAAATGGGATTCATCATTTACCAGGTACATTTCTGTTTAAGTTGAACATTTTTATTTAAAATGACTAAAGAAAAATTATCTGAATAACTGTGATACCTCACAATGATTATTATACTAATATGATTAGTATATTTCTGTTATATAATAAAATTAATACTCATAGACTATTAAAAATATGGAAATACAATGTTACCAAAATTATCAAGAAAGTGAATTGACAGAGGGCACTAAGAATGAAAGAACTATATTGTCAAGGATAGCTAAGATATCAATCCACATAAAGAATAATAGCTTGACCAGAGGTATCCAGTGAAGTTTTTCCCATGAACATTTTCTTATATTTATTTGCTGGATATTAGGAACTAAAAATGATTCACATAGATTTTAAAAATGCTATTACATTTCAGTTTTTAAAATTCATGAGAAAAACAATTCATGAGGTAAAATTTTCCCACTAATTTTGTTTTACCTAACATTTTAAAATTATGAAATAATTTCTACATATCCCTGAGGTAATAAGGATCAGAGAAAAAAAAAGTCTCCAAACATTCTTTCTCTCTTTCTCTTATATCCAAGACTATGAATTTATCAGATACATAATATGAAAGGTTTATTTATCCTAGGTAAACTGGGAAATTTACAAGGACCAATGAGAAAGATGAAATCTGAAGGCAAGGAATGAGACTTCAGAGGAACAATCACAGCATGTGGTTTTGATAAAGAAAATTTTAAAAAATACTCAGAAATTCTAGATATATTCAAATAATTGCACTTAATTCAATAGAGTTATCTTTATCCTTGATTATTATATTTGATATTTAATAAAATTGTTTAAATGACTTTTCCTCTTGATAAAATATAGATAGAAGAGACAGGCATAACAGAAAGATTTTTATAGAAAAACAATTTGGATGAAATTCATGTGTTTATTCAATGAAAGTAAATAAAAATACTATTATGATTATTATCCACATATAATGTTAGCCAAACTATACTATTTTAATTGCAAAAAAAATACATGAATAAATTACTAATAGAATATAACTTTATCATTGTTATACTTACTAATCATGTTTTCTAAATTTACTACATGTAAAAGCGAAATAGGTCTGAAATACTGCTTGAGATAATTAGAATTGAAAGTATATTTAAGAGTAAAGGGATTTATGTATAAGTTGGAATTCCTTAAGATAAGTAGAAGTAAAATAGTTATGGATATAATAGTTTTTGTGAATAAGGATACTTCAGTAAAATATAGAAAAGGAGGTGGGCAAGTAAACTAGACAGGAATTTATCCTTCAAATATTGAAATTCATGTCTGATTACTGGAATTGTTCTTCAAAGAGGAGTAATAACAGGTGGGATTCTTTACTTAGACACTGTGTGTGGATGAAAATGTAAACTAGAGAAAGAACAATTGATCTCTGACATAAATTGCAACAGATAAATGGAACAAATTATTATCTGAATCAAATAGTATATTTTTTTAGATTGTGAGGCAAAGAAGGAAAGAAAGGGCTCAAATGGATGTCTTGTATTACAACTGAAATGAAATATTGGTGAGACATAATCTATCTGGTCTTCTTTGGCTTAATCATCCAAAGAATCACTGAATAACTTTGAACATTAATTTACTTTGTTGTAGGAATATTTTTTAATTCAGCTGGCCAATCGAAGTGATATATCAGGAATTATCCTAGTCAGCTGGCACATTAACAACATCAACAATAACTATAGATTTTACAAACAAATGGGGTGAAACAGAGATTTTCTTAGAGAGCATATCTGGGATGACAATTCAGTAAAGAAGGAAATGCGAAAATAATCGCTAGTGTCCAGAAAGTATCTTAAAGATATTTTACACAAATAGTGTATATTTGACTGAAGAAATGAAATGGTTATGGTTTTTTATGTAAATCATATAATGAATGTAGAGTTTCTGATCCTATGAATGGTAAAATTAATATAATAGGAAAAAATAAAAACAGAAATATGGTATTTGTTTATTTCAAGTACTGTCTTTTTTCCATTTCCTTTAATCTGAATTCCTCATGAAAAAATATATAATATTACCAATGGTGACAATTTATTCATGAAAATTGGAGGTTGTCTCCGTTTAGTTTTTAGCATATTTCATCATATTATTCTTTGACTACAGGGAGACTGTAACATGTTAGAAAAGATGGACAACCTCACTATCTTCACAGAATTCCTTCTCATGGATATCTCAAGCTCCCGGGAGCTCCAAGTCTTTCAAGGTCTGATGTTCTTACTGATTTATCTTGGAGCCCTGACTGGGAATCTTTTAACTATTATGGCCATTGTAATTAGTCCACATCTACACTCTCCAATGTACTTCTTTATTGGCAATTTATCATTCATAGATCTTTGCTTTGTTTCAGTTACTCTTCCCAAAATGACTGTTAATTCTCTGACAGACAATAAGACAATTTCTCTCCTAGCATGTGCCTTCCAGATTTATCTTTTTATCTTGTTTGTAGCTACAGAGCTGGCCTTCCTTGTGGTGATGTCCTACGATCGCTATGTTGCCATTTGCCGCCCTCTGCACTATGGACTCATTATCACCCCACGTGTGTGCACACAGGCAGCTGGTGGCTCATGGGCAACTGGCTTGGTATATTCTGCTATCCACACAGGCATCATGTTCAGGCTTCCCTTCACAGAGACTAATGTGATCCATCAATATTTCTGTGATGTGTCTCAAATTTTGAGGATCGCTTCTTCAGATGTTCAATTTTCTGAGTCTATAGCCTTACCTATAAGTGCTGTTATTTTCTTACTATGTTCTGTTATTTTGTTTAAGTCCTATATTGAGATTTTTTCAATGGTGCTTAGAATGCATTCTGTGGCAGCCCGAAACAAAGCCTTATCCACCTGTACCCAACAGTTGGCAATTCTCATTTTATTTGTGATATCTTTATTGACTGCTGTCTTTGGTTCCACTGCAAATGAAGCATCTCTCAGTAATCTTCTCATGGCCATGTTCTACTCCATGGTGCCCCCACTTATAAACCCCATCATCTACAGCCTAAAGAATAGAGAGATTAATAATGCACTTGGCAGAATGTTACACAAATACTTGGAGCTTCCAAGAAAGGTATTTTAATTAAATTTAATTCATATTTGATATGTTCTCAAATTGAATCTATCCTTGTCAAATATCAAGTTTGGTTTAACATAATTCCTTTTGTTTTATTGCATTTATGAGTGAGCTATATATTTCTTTGTCCTAGTTATTCAAATTCATAATTGTGTGTAATTCATATATTCTTTTGGAAAATCTTTCCCACATTGTTAAAAATGTTTTGTACAATATTTCAGATGGTTTGTAGCTAAAAGCAAATGATGATTTCATATTGAGAAGATCATGGATGAGTACCTTAACTGACACCTATATATTTGAGATACTTTCAAGGCACTGGATACTGCAACCTTGTAAAAGAACATTGAGTGCTTTGAATTAAAATAATCAAAACAAATTGCAGTTTTGTATTCACCTTTATACAAAACTCTGTACTAAGCAATATAGTGTTTAGAATTGGGTAAAACTGCAGAATAAGGACACTATAATGTTAGAAAACTGGATCCATGCAAAATCTGCTTCCTTTTTGGAAAAGTGGTTCTAAGCACCTGTGATTTAAAACAGAACACACTTTGGATGGTTTTAATGCCTCCATGTGATACGGCTGTTAAGGTGCACACCATGCTCGATTCATTCAATCTTTCTGCACTATGAAAAATAAGTAATTCCTGAGGGAACTGTATGAAAGGGGACACTCTTAACATGGCCAAATGATTTTACTTCTGAGCCACAATTACCTCCTGTGCTCAGGACCTAGTGTGTTCACTTAGGAGGATAAAATACCATCTTCTACTAGGTATCAGGATAGCCAGTACATCCCTTCCCATATTGTCCCAAGAATTTTAAAATGTACTCTGGAGACAGTCTGATTTTAGTGGGCATGTTTTAAGACATCAGACACACACTCTGTCATACATCTGTCCCTGGCAGGGAGGGAGGCAGCTTCCAACACTAGAACCCTCAAACACTGAGAGGTATGTGGCACTTAAAATATGTGTCTCCATTGACCAAAGATTGAAAAATGTTGACTTTGGGGAAGCAACTCCCACTTGTGGAGCTGCACTTCTGGGTCTCTTATCTATGGGAATAAAATGCTGCTTCATCCAGTGATTTGTGAAATGTGTGTCATTTGGCCACCTTTACAAGTATTTTTGATTGGTTTTTCATCTCTTTAGGCGTCTTCCTTTCTGATCAACAAAGAGATGTCATTGACTGAGTTGCCAAAAAATACAACATACTATGGTGGTGGCTTAAATGATTCTCTGTTCAGCCATCCCAGTGAGGTGCCATTTCCGTCAGGGTGACTGGCTGACCAAGGAGCTGGCCTCAGACTTTTCACGTGAGATGAAGTGGGATGTAGGCAGTGTAGCTCTTAACAGGAATGAATTAATGCAGCACATAAGAGAAGAAATAAAGGAGGTAGATTCTAGGAAGATCCTGGGTCCTAGCCTCCTGCATGTTCCCTGCAATTTACCAGCCCTCCAAGTTTCTCTATGTTGCAAATGACTTCAGAGGAGAATCTAGGGAGCTCCATCTGGTCTGGGTTGTTTGTATTTCACAGGTTAGGCCTGTTTGTACTCACACATAACTACCAAAGGTGGACAACCACCACACCATGGAGCCTAGAGTGATTACAACTGAAAGTGGGAGGATTGCATCCAGCATCCATGTGGAGTCTGAGCCTCCTCTTGACATAGAGGTGCAATGGACACAACCAATCCAATGTCCACATAGAAAAGGTGGCATTGGATTGGGAAAAGTGGACATGGTGGCTGATGGGTATGAGGAAAGGCAGGAAGAGATGAGAGGTGGAGACGTCTTTGGGACATAGAGCTGCCCTGGATGGTGCTTCAGGGGCAATCACCGGACATTGTAAATCCTCACAGGGCCCACTGGATGGAATGGGGGAGAGTATGGGCCATGATGTGGACCATTGACCATGAGGTGCAGAGGTGCCCAAAGATGTACTTACCAAATGCAATGGATGTGTCATGATGATGGGAATGAGTGTTGCTGGGGGGGAGGTGCAGAAGTGCCCAAAGATGTACTTACCAAATGCAATGGATGTGTCATGATGATGGGAATGAGTGTTGCTGGGGGGGGGGGGGGGGAGAGATGGGGTAGGGGTGGTGGAGTTGAATGGGACCTCATATATATATATATTTTTTAATGTAATATAATTACAAAGTCAATTAAAAAAATTCAGTCTGTTGTAATAATTTTGTTTTGTTTTAGGGAGAAAAATATGGAAATTGAAAGTCAGGAGAGGATCATGTGGTTTTAGTTCGCACATCTTTTTGATGAGAAGAAATTGCAGACTAACTTTTCTAAGGCTGAGAATTGCAGTTTGGGAAAGTTAATTTTTGAACTTCTGCAAAACACATTTTACCATTATTATGCAGAACAACCAACAGATTAGAGATATGAACAAGCAAAGGACATGTTCTGTTTGGGTTGTTGAGAGCATGTGAGTGGTTTTCCCAACTAAGGGAGATGTCCCAAAAAGTGAAACTTAATGGAAAACTGTGAGTCTATAAGTGTCCTGAAGCTAAAGATCACTGACACTTTGCTGTAGTACTCTTCCCCATGACAGGATGTGGCTGAAACTCTTAGCATTGGAGACATTCATGGAAGAAGGCTTATCACAATTGAAGAACTGCCTTTCCACTTTGCTGATCTCAGGGATGATGATCCACTATGGGGTAGAACTAATGGGAATTGAGAGCCATCTTCAGTGAGACAGGCCTCAGAGATGGGACACCATAGCTGAGCAATTGGAGGTTGCTCCCCATGGAATGCCATAAAGTGAACACAAAGAGCAACCAGGGAAAGAAAAGCCTGGCCCACCCACTGGGCAATGTGGCTTTGGTTACTAAAGAAAAATAAATAGAACAAAATTTGATGAAATTCCTGTGAAAGACCTCTGCCAACACACTGGGCAAAAGGATGTCTCTCTAATTTAGGGGTTAATACCCTAATATGGTTCATAAAGGATTAGGAATAAGAGGGCCCAAAGTACTAAAATTATGTAGAATTCAGCATAAGCATCCTCTGAGTCCCTGAACAAATTTGAAGGTGGGGGAGGAGAAAACAACAGTTAATAAGGCCTCACTTCATCTGAACCCAGAAAGCTTGAACCCCTACAGATGTCAGCAGCCATCTTGTTCCAACATGTGGAAATAGACTTTGGTGAGGGAAGTAACATGCTTTATGGCCTAGTAACTGTAAGCTCCTACCCCAAATAAATACCCTTTATAATGCCCAGCAGATTTCTGGTGTTTTGCATCAGCACCCCTTTGGCTGACTAATACAGTCATCTACTGACCTAGAATAAATGAAGATATTGTGCCCAAGAGGTAGGGTTGTGCGGTGCACTCCAACCACAACTTCCTGCTACATATTTACAAATTTGTGTACTATTAAAATGCACTACCCATATAGATACTTGACATAAAATTATTAAACTATTAAAGGTTCCCACATATGAGGCCAGGGACTATGGAAACAACTTATGAGTTGGGAACAAGATCTGTTCATCTACCATGCTGATGTCCATGACAAAGGGGCAACTAAGGAAGAAAAAATAAATTTTTGGAGCTGACAATGCATGCACCTATGTTGCCGTATTTGCTGCTAGGACACCACCACATGGGACATAGAAGCCTGCCTCAGATGCAAGGATGAGCCAAATCACAAAGACTCACCCTAGAGGAAGTAAAACCCAAAGAGGCAACACAGTTCTGTGAGTCCTGCAAATGAACCCAGGGCACGCAATATGGTGAGCTGGGCAAAGCAGCTGGGCTTAGGCCCCACATGGGTGTGAAAGCTCAACCGCATAAAACCTTTGCCCCTAGACATGGATTGCACTCATGTTTCCATGTTGTATATACATATTCCATATACAGTACAAGACCCATGCACTATCTGTGTACTCTGACCAAGGTTGCAGTCTTAGAGAAAGACCTGTGCCTTTTGTTCTGATCCCAACTGAATTCCAGTCGAATCAAGATACCTCATTTAAAGTGCAAGCCAACCAAAAATGGAAAAATAGATCTTCAGTGCTTCCTATCATCCCCCAAACAACTGGGACAATAAAACTCCAAAACAGAATTCTCAATCATAACTAAATAAAGGCCTTCAAAAGGACAAATTACAAATTGTTGCTCTCACCTAACTGAATGTATTTAGACATTCAACATTGCACTCCCCCAAATGAAAATACTGAGCTTAGATGGTGTGTTGTAAAGACAATCTCCTGATTGGGCTAGCTGACTAGATGACAGGAAAACCCATACATTCCTTCCCCCATTGCCTGGAGCATCTGTAAATACTCATTGGATACAGTCAGCTCTAATGTGCTTGTTTTATGACATCCAGCTCACACACCGGTCACGTAGATCAAGCTGGGTTTCTCCACCAAGACACACAAACACTGGACAAGGCTGCTGCATTTAAAATATCTCACTTTATTTACTTTGGATTTAGACACCTACTTATTGGGAAACATGGCTGTAGTGAAGTTGAAATTCTATGTCTTTTCTCCATGTGAGTAATACATTGTTCTTTCCATTGCTGTGTCATCCTTTCTTCTATTGGTGACTCTGCACTATATCAGAGTGGCTTGACTTCTCTTAGAAGTCTCTTTTGACCTAAAGAATAAATTGTAGCAAGAAATGAAATTTTCATTTCGCATGCAGAATTATCAGATATTGCTTATATTATATGATACAGGACTTACCAAACATGTATAAAAATAGGATTTTAGAATTCTGATTCTCAAGGCTGAGCCAGCATTCTTAGAGTTATATTAGTCATTTTATAATTCAGAATTAAATCCTATAAAAGTTGCCTTTTTCTATAAAATATTATCTAGGAAAGTTTCATCAAAAAGGAACTAATGTGCATTTAACTTCAGCAAAAATCCACCAACTGGAAAAATAATGTTCTACTTATTTATATTTTTAATTTTCTCTCTAAAATTTGAAGTTATGTTTTATGGATTTCTGAAGTCTATAATGGTATTTCTTTTTTATTAGATAAATTGTGTGTTTACAGAAAAATTATGCATAATATGCAGAGTTCCCATATACCACCTTATTATTAACACCTTGGTTTAGTGTGGTATGATTTTTACAATTGATAAAAATGTATTTTTATAATTGAATTATTGACTATATTTCATATTTTGAATTTAGCATTACTGAGGAAATTGGTTCTTAATTCCAAATACTCATAAGCTGCTGTAGCAGATAGATACTATGTTCCAGGAATGTGAGAGGGGGATGTGTTTCAAAAAGAATATTCACCAAAGACACTTTTCAAACCCCAGAAAAGTCCTCTTGCTATTTTCATGGTAATAAGTTCCTACATTTCATTATAGCCAAAGTAATTTTCTTTGCTTTTTATTTTTTCAATTTAAGAATTTCTGAGTTTATTAAAACAATCATGCATACCATATAAGATTCCCATACATTACCCTGTCACCATCACCTTGCATTGTTGTGAGACGTTTGTTAAAGATGATAAAAGAACATTGTCATAGTATTACTGCTGTCTATAGTCCATAGTTAATATTTGCTGCATTTTTCACACAATTCTATTATTCACGCAATGTATAAGTATTGTATATTTGTATATTCCTGAAAGAACATTCTCATAGTTGTAATGTTAACCACAGTCCAGCATTTACCACAGGGTTCACTGTGTTATAATTCCTCTGCTTTGTACAATCTTTTCAAAATTAACACTCAGTGACTCTCAGTTTTTCATCACAGAGTTGTGCTGTCAGAAGTCAGTCCCTTTTAGAACATTTTCTTTACTCCAAAAGGAAAAATCTCATACCAGCTTACAGCCCCCATCATTGACACTTAGCATTGATACAGTACCTTCTTTGCCATTGATGTAAAGATATTAGAATATTACTGTTAATTATAGTCTATATGTTACGTTACTTATATTTTCCCATGTATCTCCATATTCTTAAAAATAAATGAGACTTCCTCAAAATTAAACACTTTTTTGCTTCAAATGAATTTATTAAGAACAGAAAAAGTCAGCCTATTCATTGGGAGAAAATTTTCAGAAACCGCACATATAATAAGGGTTTGATTTCCATGTTGTATAAGAGATCATACAACTCAAAGATAAAAGGACAAGCAAACCAATTAAAAATGGGCAAAAGGCCTGAACAGAAATTTTTCAAAGAATAAATACAAATGGACAAAAAGTCCATGAAAAGATGGTCAACATCACTAGCTATTAGGTAAATGCAGTTCAAAACTTCAATAAGATATCATTTCATGCCTTACACAATGACCATTATTTAAAAAATAAAAATAAAACAAAAACAGAAAATTACAAGTGCTGGAGAGGATATGGAGAAATGGGAACATTCCTTCATTGTTCTTAGGAAGGTAAAATGAAGCAGCTTTTTGGAGGACACTTTGGCAGTTCCTCAAGAAACTAAATATAAAAGAGCCATGTAATCCTGCAGTCCTGCTACTAGGTATATATATAGAATAACTGAAAGCAAGGTCTTAAACAGACATTTGCACATTGATGTCCATATGGCATTATTCACAATTGCTAGAAGGTGGAAACAACCCAAGTGTCCATCAAAAGTTCAATGGATAAACAAAATATTCTATATACATACAATGGAATATTATTTGACTGTGAGAAAAAATGAACTTGGGATATACATATTTCAGCATAGATGAACCTTGAGGACATTTTGTTGAGTGAAATATATTGCTGTTTCTAAGCATGTGTGTTAATTAATGCTGCTTTCATGAAGTAGGCTATGTCAATCAAGAAACTTAGATTTCCTAACCTAAATATTTTTCTAGTTTTTTATTGTAATATTTAATTGTTAAATTAATTTTTATCTTACGATTTGGATGATCACTTATCCTTGTATATTGTCTACATATTTGTACTTTAATAATACTTTATTAGAAATAATCTTCAAATCTCTTTACACTATCCAATATGACATTTTTAATGTTTAATATAATGCATATATGCATATATAGTTTTCATTGAACTATAGCATTCATAAAATTGTAATTTAATTTCTGATTAGTAAAATACAAATGCAAAACAATCCTTTTTCTATTTGAGTATATTATCTTTGATTATACATTTCCCACTTCCCCATATTTGTCCCACTACATTTGAAGTCATTTAAAAGGTTTTGCGTAAAATGCTTTGTATTTTTTTAGATATTAGTTTAAAATATGATAGGAGCAACTGAAAAATACTTAGGATTTCCATTCCTTTGGTATTAAAAGTCTGGTTAACATTCATTTATTGATATGTAAAATGGAGTGGTCACAATTACATTGGTCCCATCAATGTCCAGTTAATTCATGTAGCATGAATATTTTCACTCAGATTTCA